>NC_138887.1:115030418-115540418 GCF_965194825.1 Balaenoptera physalus | reverse complement strand
CTTCAGAATAAATAATACATATAGTACAACCCATGTAAAAATGCCTTTGTTTGCCTCATGAACATTGTCTTTACAGCATGTCCCTGGTCAATATAACCACAGTCGATGTGACTTTGCTACATTTTGCTTTATTGCCATTTGTGCACTACATAAGGGAAAATAGATGGTGTCAATAAATTATAATCTGACTTACAGGAACACACAGAAAACTGTACTCCATAAGGTCAATTTGCGCAAATGCTATGTTATGACAGTGGTATTGAACGTTTTGTATTTTCCCATAAAATGGACTAAGAATAGTGCAGGTGAAAGATTAAAATAGCTTCTAAGAACACAAATAAGAGAAGGGTTAAGAAAAGCCATAGCTTCCTTCTTTTCTCTCAAGAGTTCTTCAGTTGCTGTGATCAATATTACAAAGGTTTTCCATTTTGCTTCAACACTCCCCTCTACTAAGCTGTTAAGAAAGAATAAGTATAGAAGCTGACAGTTGACATATTGACATAGCCTAGAAAACAGAATTTAGCATTTAGTTTTTGTTTGGGGTAATGTTTGCTTTTTGTTGTTTGGGTTTTTTAAAATTTGTTCTTCTTTATTTTCGTCTGCATGCATAATATATGATTATACAATTTAGACAGCCTGGGTTTGAATCTTAATTCTATGGCTCACAAACTGACTACCTATACAAAAATTACTTGATCTCTTTGTGCCTCTGTTTCTCAGCTATAAAATGGTCATAATAATGATACCTACCTCAAAGGAACAAGGTATGCATATTTAATGATTTAATTATGACAATTAAATCTATTAATATTGGGAAGTGCTTCTTATAATGGTATCTGACACATAACATAATAGGTGCTACATATGTGTTTTAAAAATAAAACTATACATGTATCATGATATAATTACTCTTTACAACTAAAACAATGGAACATATTCCTTAGATGTTATTATTATTACTATTATTATTAATTTGTATTGCAAGGCAAAAAGCCCTTTAAAATGTCTTAGAATTAATTTGGAATATAAACAAGTATAAAGCTTTAAATGGGAAAATCCAACCAACTTATATAAATTAATGTTACTGCTTTGTTTGGGAACACAGGCAAAAAAAGAAAGAAGGAAGAATGGAAAGAGAGATTGACCAAGAGAGAAAAAAGGAAGGGAAAAGGCAGAAAGACAGAGGGAAGGAAGGCCTGAAGAACGTAAGGTAGGAAGGCTGGCAGACAGAAAGGAAGACTTTAATATACCTGAAGAAAATATAATCCTGAAAAGTTGACATAATAATCAAAATACCTAAGCTGACATAACTTTTATGAGTGTTAGAAGGGCTTTTTGAAAAACTAATTTACAATCTGAAGACACAGTTATTATGAGTAGTACCATACAACTTCAAATTATTTCACCTACTTTACCTGTCCATTAACTTTTCAATATTTAATTAGCCTACTTTAAAACATTTCATATTAATTTTGTCCAAAATTAAAAGGAGAAAAGGAAATTGAGGATGTGTTAATGTTTTTTATAATGTTTGAATTAAATTAATTAGACATTTTCATAAACCTTTTATGCAAAGTTTGCTTTCTTTGTATAAGCATTAATTTGTAACTTTCTAATATAAATTAGCCTAATTGAACCTAATATGTTCTATTGAGTATTGTGGAATTATTCCTTACTAAATTATATATGCAAATTTTCAACAGTGTAAATTGAGTTATTTCTAAGCTACATTAAAACTAAAAGCAATTATTTTGCATTTGTTTGCTTTTTTATATTTGAATACTTCTTGGTTTGCTTTAAAATATTACACTTGAAAATTATAAATATTACAATTAAGATAATAAATATGCCACTTATATGTACATAAAGCTATATTCATAAGCATCTTTATAGTCAAATATCTAAACATCCAACAGCAGAAATTCTAGGGCCAATGTATTATATTTTCGACTACATTTCTCAATGAATATTGTTTGATAATTACACTTAAATTATTAAATTATGTGGAAAACATAACATGATTGATTATATACAAACTGTGTTATGGTATACATTTTATATTTAGTTAGCCTAATAAATGTTTTCCTAAAAATATACATTATAGAATATTATATAACACAATATTATAGAAAATATTATAGAACATAGAAAATCAAGAATAAATTTATATTCAAAAATAGTTCAAAAAGGATAGAAAATTTTACCGACATAGCATGACTGAAGTAGTTCAAGCATTAAATTTCCCTTTGAGCTTCCTGGTATCCAAGAGAACTCGCAAAGAGGGTTATGCAAGTCTGTTTGACTTATGAAAGGAAGCATGAATATTGATATGGAAGGCAACTTTTATATCACTGAATTCATAAGAATGAAAAGCATTAAGGACATTATCTCCAACAACAGACATACTTATGGCTCATTTACATAAGAACTTTTGAAAAAGCCAATGCCATAATAAATTGTTACAATTATTTGTGTGGTGAGTTGCACTTACATAATAATAATGGCTAAGTTTATTGAGCTTTTACTATGTGGGCACTCTTGAAGCACTTAATATGTATCAGCCTGTTTAAATGCCACAGCAACCGAAAAAAGTAGGTACTATAAGGCATGCATTTATTCAACCATATGTATCGATTACCTATTCTGTTCTAGGCACTTAGAATTCATTAGTAAACAAAACAGCAAAAAGCCTTTCCCACTGTTTTAGATTAAAAAAACTGAGATTTAAGAGGGTAGGGAATCTAAGGTCACAAAGCAAGTCACCTGGTGGAGCCACTGTTTGAACCAGGTAGTCTGTTTAGCCTGAGTTCTTACAAATTAGGCCAGACATGCTTCAGATATGTAAATATATGCAAATATATATTAGTAATACATGTTAGGATTTTTGTAAATCCATTTCAAGTGACCAAAAGTCTGAGTTCTCTCTGACCAAATGGGAGGATGTGTTGCCTGTAGGAGAAAAAAGAGAAAGTGGGGAAAGAGCCAGTTTGGGGTGAAAATAACCAATCTCCCCGAAGCCAAAAATATTAATTAATTAATCCCTCAATTTATTTGTCTTTCTCAAAACTCTACTGAGTACCTACACTGTGCTACGTACTGTTACAGACCCTAGAGATCTCTGGATGACTAAGATATGATGTGTTTGTCTTTCAAGAGTCACCGTCTTGCTGGCTAATGGGGTGCTGAGGAAGATTCATTGCTGACAATTCAGTGAAGAAAGTACAACTATGTCCATATGCTCTGAATACTGAGGCATGGAGAGGGGGTGCCTATCCAGCTTGGCGGACAGGACAAGGAAGCAGTCCTGAAAGTTTTAGAGGAAGTTCGTAGTCAAAACATCAAATATCCCAAAATTAAGATGAATGTAGATTAAGGGGAAATTATTTTTTAGAAAGCAAAGGAGAAAGGCAAGCCAATCAATCTTATTAGATAGGCACAGAGAACAAGAGAAAAACAGATGACAGAGCAGGAGGGAGAGAAGAGAGCAGGGAACGGAGAGAGAACATGAGAGAGACTGACAGACAGAGACAGACAAAACAGAGACAAAGAGACAGAGAGCGAGACAGAGACACACACACACACACACACACACACACACACACACACACACACACACACAGAGAGAGATAGAGAACTGACTAGATGACTAATGAGAGAGCCTAGAAGAAAACACGGGTGAGAGAATCAGCACTTTTAGCCATTTAAACTGGGATCAATACTGGTTTTACCACCTAGTAGTCTGGGATCTTAAAGAACTTCTTACCTCCTCTCAGCCTTTGTTTTCTTATTTCTAAAACTAGATAAGTAATATCCATCTCAAAACATTGCTGAGAGAGTAAATACGATAATGCTTATGAAACATCTGACACCTAGTTACTCAAATAAATAGGACTTTTCTCCTTTCCACTATATATATTATTTTGGATGAACTCCTTGAGGTCTGGAAAGTGATGGTATTCCATCAGGACTCACTACCCCTATATTTGACATATTGCATATTTTAAGATAAAGGAACTTGAGAAATGGTAGCTTAAGGAAGAACTTTCCGACCTTCCCCTGGAAGCAGGTCATAAAACCCTCAAGTGAAAGGTGCCCTCCCTATACCTAGAGGAAAAGAGCTCCCTTATCTCCAAAGACAAAAGGCTGCTGAGAAGAATCCTAGTGAACTGGCCGTGCTAAGTCTTCCCCAGTTCACTACACCTGGCTCAGACCCTGTGTCTTATCCTATTTTTCCACGACTTTCTATTCTTCATCACACCTAGAATAAAAAGGCTCAGGTGTAACCTCTTCTTTGGGTCTTCAGTTCCTTATGGAGTCTCCCAGGTCATGTAAAACTTAAATACATTTGTATGCTTTTCTCTTGTTAGCGTGTCTTTTGGGAAAGAGACCCAGCCAAGAACCTAGAAAAAAATTTTTTTTCCTCCCCTACAAAAGAGCACTAACTTGGACTTTTGAAGATTTTAGAAATTTCCCTTTAAACTAATATCATGTTAGCTTAGTAGTTGTAGTTGGTAATGACTTCATTCATTCATTCGTTCTTTCATGCAGTCTTTTTTTGGTAACTGTTTATTAAACAGTTAGTGTTTGGTGATATACTAAATGCCACAGGATCAAATTCAGTGGCTCCTGCCTGAGAGAAATTCAAAGCATTCTCAAAAGTAATTGCAGGGAAACATTCCAGTAGGGAGATGTAAAGAGTATACCTACAACACAGAGGCCTGAGTAATTTGATCTGGGCTGTGCTTTGTTATTGTTGCTTGTGTTAGAAATCAGGGCTCCCACAAAACATGAAAGCAATATTTCTCAACTACATATTCTTCATTGGCTGAAATGCTTTTTCCTAAATCAAATCTAGTTTGTGGTTCTAATAAGGCAATTCTATCGGAGATGATGAATAATTGGCAGGAAAAATTGTACAGGGCAAATCCTTCTAAGAAATAAGGGGGTTAAAATGTAATTTCTGAGCAGTCTTGTTCCTGAGTTAATTTAGTGTGCCTGAATTTGTGTAACACAACAAACTAGATCGTGTCGGGGGAAGGTTTGTTTCATTCCCCTAGATATTTGACGATTAAGTCTTCTAACTACTACTTGTGCTACTGACAATACTTTTTAGCTACTACTGTCTGGCTTACACGAATTCCATCACATCATTCCTCCTATAACCCAAGAATGTTTTTCTGTAAAACATTTAGACATTATACAATGTACAACAATATGCAATACTGTTCCACAGTCATACAAGTTAATAGTATCAATAACCATCAGCTTTTTATTTATAGAGTACCCTGATTATAGTAAACTCTTGTTTAACACAAATAAAAAGTAGGAGGGGAAGAGTATAAAGTTCCTTGTTCTATACAACTTACAGGAAATTAAATGTGTGTGTGTGTGTGTGTGTGTGTGTGTGAGAGAGAGAGAGAGAGAGAGAAGGGGGTGCTGTGAATATATCAGGGGAGCCAGATTACTTAGTATTATGATTATATTTATGAAAACATCTCCCCTTTCAGCTGCTTCACTTTGCTTCCATCTCTACAAAGAGACACCCCCACTGGATGGTTAACAGACTTCATGGCCAAGTCCAATGGCCCTAGAACTCATTCTCTTGGCTGCTCCATTACCCTTGACAGTTACAACTTCTTTAAAATGCTCTCCTGAGTATTCTTCTCTTAACTGCTTTCTAACATGCCTTGGCTTTCTTTGGGACTTCTGATTTTTGCCTCATAAATGTTAAAGCCCTGGCTTCCAGGTATCTTTAAACTTAAATTTTTAATGACTTCTTCCATTTTGTTAGTTTCTGCGAAATGGATAAAGCAAATAGCTCATTCTCTTGTACTCGTCTCTAACTAGATCTCTTAGTCACTCTTCAAGTGCTTAGGGGTCATTCCCACCAGTTCTTTTAACCATCTAATATCATCATTCTTCTGAAACTACCTTCCCTTTCTCATTTCTTTGGTTTGTCTCTAAAGATTCTTCCTTCCTCCCATTTCCAGAATCCTAGAACCATTTTCTGTTACGGGCTTCTCTCTCTTCTCTCTTGTCTTCATGCCTGGAAACTTTACCTATACTTCTCGTACACTCCTACCAGATTTCTATGATTTATATCTAATTCTCTTTACACTACTATACTGGAAGAAACACAATTTGAAATGGCTTAGAAGATAAATCCAAGACTCCTGAATCTGTAATTTTAGGCTATTTATTATCTTAACTTTTCATGTGCATACTTAATGATAGCTAAAAAGTGCTAAACAATGAACATTTATCATGATCCTTATTAATTTCTTTGCATGTTTTCCTATTTCTTCTTCATTAAAAAACATGAAATAGAGATGATTGTTTTGCTCCTTTAATAGAAAAAGAATATGAAATTTTGAGTGGTAAAATACCATACTCAAAGTCATAGACAACCAAAGATTGGTGGAGAAAGTGCTCTAAGCTAGGTCTATAGAGACCAAATCATTTGCTTAACCTTTTACTGCCTCTTCAATACAATCAACCTTCTGTCTACTCATCCTCCAAATGGAATTTCTGTTCTAGGAAGTTCAGCATCTCTTTATCAACCTTCACTTGACCTCAAATTTATTTCTATCCCATCTCCTAACTCATCCTTTTTTCCTATGTTGAAATAATTGTCTCCTAGTTCTCCAAAAGTGTATATCCAACATTTTCCTCAAAGTCTAGTTAAAGCTTTTCTTCTCTGTGAACTCTTCTTTGAAAAGCCTTAAGTAATATTTTTATTGTTATGTTGTCTACCACACAGATATGCTCTATGCTCTATTGGCTTGCAACATTCTTTAATGTTCCCATTGGTATACCATTTAGCTCTGCAGTTTGGTTTAAGTTTCATGAGGGTAGAAAGCATATTTTCTAGATCCCCTTCCTGAAGTCAGAGGGGGAAACTGGACCAGACTGGAATGTGTTTGTGGAGTTGGGTGGGTAAGATATCCCTTTTCCAAGAGGAAACGGAAAAGGATTGCCCAGAGAGACAGTGTCCAGTGATGGGACATATCTCCATCAGAGGTGGACACATCATCCAACCTGCCACCCATCAAAAGCATGTGCAACAGACGAAGCTGGAGTAAAGGGCAGAAATAAGGCATTTAACAATTTTTTAAAAATAATCAAGGTGGGACCCTGAATTGGATCTTGGAACAGAAAGAAGGCATTCATGGGAAAACTGGTAAAATTCAAATGCAGTCTGGAGTTCAGTTAATAGTAATGTACAAATGTCAAGCAGTCAATATGGGGAAGGCGACGTAAAGGACTTTAAAGACACATTTTGAGCTGAGGCAACATAGGAAGCTTTCTGTAACCTCTACAGGATGATATGGTTGCAGGACATAACAGATACAAAGCTTTTTATATCAAAACATACTTTATTTAATAAAGGAAACAGGAAGATTCCACTTTATTTCTGGCATAACTGTTAAATATAAGATGTAAATTCTTCTATTATATATTTTAAACCTACCGTTATGTGTGATATATTGTGACCAAACTTTAGTTAAAACCGAAATGAGCATTGTGATGAGAAAAATTTACAGATAAGTGATTTTTTTGAAAATAGAATGGATGGCTTACAAATTACTGGAAATAACACAAACCAGAGGAATTCAATGACAGGCAATAAAAGATTCTGAAATGAAAGCTCTAAAATATCAAAACCAATGAGGGTCATTCGAGTATCAAAGAGCCTATGCATGAATCTATGATTCTGAACTAATGTAAGAAGAGAAAATACTCTCCTAAAATTTACGTCATTTAATGGAAAAAAAATCAAGAAGTAAATCAACCAGGAAGAATTTTGATAAGAAAAAATTGCTGAGCAATAGGCAGTAACCAAAACCATAATGACAGTTTTAAGTGGAAAATTACATTTATGGCTTTAATATATTCAGATTGCAAAAATAAAATAAAAGCCTAATAATAAAAATATTGGTCCTACCAGTACAGGAACACGATACAAAAACAAATGATTCTAACACTAATAGGTGGCTGCAATTGTACATGTTAGTGTTCTCAATAGGTGATTGTTTCATGATTTTTTTTTAAGTCTCCAATATTGCAGTCACCTTGTATTTCCTTGAGGAGTCCTAAAACCATGGCTTTTACTCTTAGAGAACTTATAATATTATTTGGATGTAATAATAAGACTTATTAACACAATGTCAGTGATGCCAATTATTTCCCAAGAGGAGTATAGCCAGTACTCCCATTCCCACAAGCACTTTTGTGATGTGATTTTATCACCCTTTCCGTAAAATCAGGAGTCTCTTTCTCAGCTCCTTCCCCCACCATTAATCTTGCTTTGGCCAAGAGAACGCAGCACATGCAGATACAATGCTAAATGGCTTACAGTTCTGAGCCTTAGAAAACCTTACAGCTTCTATGCTTCACCCTCTCGGACCTCTGTCTTTGTTCAAAAGTGACATGATTGTCTATGTAAAATATCTCAAAGAGTCAACAATAACAACACAACCCTGCTGGAACCGATAAAAACTACTATCGTATAAGAATAAAAGAAAAGGAAAGCAATGGGGGCTGTTTCAGTCAAGAGGTTTACAGGAGAGGAAAGCATGATGACTGGTTTTTGGAATGGTTCGGTGTAACCAAGAGGGGAGAGAATTTCTGGTGAGGGTACATGATGGGGAGATAACTTCAAATGAAAATAAGAAGGCCATATCTGCACAAAGGTAAAGCTATTTCGACTAAAATGGTGGGAGAAATACAGGGCTAAATGACAGCTATTTACTTTTACTCTGGTTTTGGCATTGTCCTAAAGGCCATACGTGAATTCTTGACTTGTTTATCACAAAAATTTATACGAGTTCTGAATTATTAGCATCCATTTTACAGCTGGGGAAATTGAAGCTTAGAAAGTTAGGAGCTTACAGAAAGCACTTTCTTCAAAACTAACGTAGCCTCAAATTCTAACCCCAAATTATGGTTGACACTTTGAACTTTACCCAAGAACGAATAGAGATGAAATGTTTGGTTTGTTTTTTACAGGGTTGTCTCCATATGAGTGTGTGTGTGTGTGTGTGTGTTTGTGAGTGTGTGAGAGAGAGACAGAGAGACAGAGAGAAAGAGAGAGAAAAGGAGGGAGGGAGGGAAAGAGAGAGGGAGAGAATGATATCAGGAGGAGGGAGACAGCTTAGAGAAGGAGCACGCTAGAAAAGATAGAGACTAAAAGTAGCCCTCCTCCTTTTTTCATTCCTCTGCTCAGCTGGTATATGCACCTTGACATCACTTAAGGGGTCCTGGAAAATCCCAGTGCCACTAAGAGTGGCCTCAGTTAGAAAGGCGGACAAATAACCTCATTGTCTAGGGAAAGGGGAGAACAATCAGTTCATTTAAATTTTGAAGGTTTACGAAGAAAAACTACTTAATCCCAAAGAGGACTTAAGTGGAGGGAATGCTTGGAAGTTTCTTTTAGTTAACTTGTCTTGGTTAAGCATTCAAGGAGCTGGCTGGCACCATGGAAACTGGTTGTGTTTATGACTTGGGAATCTGAGTGCTAACAGTTGTCACAGTTGGAGAGCATGGGTAGAGAATATCTAATTAATTAATAATAAAGGAGCAGGGTTGTCTTCTCTCAAAACCCTGGATTCTGAGTGAGGCTTCATCTTAGTAACGGTCCATCAGAGTGGGCATGCCAAGCCCTCAGTGGTTGCCAGTACTGGAATGGGGCTATGGCTCTGATGGGATGTACAGCCCCCTTATGGCTTGGACTGTGTAGGTACTAGGTTTCTTGCATAAATGTGTGTGATGGGATCAAGATAGACGTCTGATATTTTCTGTTAATAAGACATGTGAGAGCGTAGGCCATTAAGAGGATAAAATGAAGATGAAGTGTTTATAGTCATATCCCAAATTTGTGGAGCAGGTTTTATCTGTTTTATTTTGAAATAAACCGTGAAAGTATGCTGAATCACAATGTGTCTCTAAGGCTATTTAACTAGGGCAGGAGATTTCAACATTTCCTTTGCCAGACTTCACACACCTAGAAGTGAGAGTTTTGTTCTGTCCTCTGGGTTTCAATGCCAGGAATATCTCTGGCTATGTTTGCCATAGATATAGAAACACTGTCCATGACATAGGCTGGTTTTCATTAGGGGCAAGACTGACAAAGTACACCCACAGGTCAGCATTTAGTTTCTCCTGCAGCCTACAGTTTCCACAAGTGATATTCAAAGATGGGATTTTTCCAAAAGTCCTCTTACCGAAGATTTGAAAAACACTGGGGTAAGCAGCATGGAACTAGTTCTATGTGCTTAGTACATGTTGCCTAAGGAAAAGTGAAAGGCCTGCAATTTCTAGTTCCTCAGAAGGTATTTACTCACTCTAGCGGCATCTGACTCTTCCTAAACTATTACATAATCTTTAAAAAAAAGACAAAACTACATTGAATAAAGGCACACACTAAAGCATCAAAAGAGCCAGAAAGAGTGCCTTCCTATCTATTCCTTTAGAGGGACTGTGGCAGACTGAATCATTTTTGAACAAAACATGAGTATATGCTCCTTTAAAGATTACAAAATTTGACTGTTCTGTGGAGAATCTGAAAGACAAGAACTACTAAAAAGCTGTGTTCATTCCTTTTTTGTCCCTGAGAGCTGTCTAAGAAAAATAATGTGAGAAAGCAGTTGCATTAGAATAGAACTGCACAGCTGCTTTGAAAAATGTTGTAGTTCTGGTATTAGAGTTTAAAGGAAAAGGCTGAAATCATTTTTAATGCAGGACATTGATTTTTCTTAAACTCTTTTAAATACCCATCTCTAAGGTGGCAGGAGATAACGTGACCTTTACATCTCTCCCAGTGTTTACACCTGAAGTGTGATCCAAATAGCACTGCTGCTCTGGGACAGTTCTATCAACACATGTTGGTCCAAAACCAAAATCACCAAAAATCTGATATACTTTAAAGCACATTTTCCACAGAAGGTATTCATATACCTTTAAAAGCACAAATAAAATCCTAAGCAAACATAGATTTGCTTTTGGCATGTGACTGGTTATACATGATTGATATTATAACTGAATTATATTTGAAAAAATATGACCCTTAAGCTCTCCCCTGCTCTGAACATTACTTAATCTCTGGTCTACAGTAAATGGGGATGAAGACCAAGTGATGAAGTCTGAAATGTAATAGGTTATTTTTTAGGTCTGTGTCAATACAACTACAGCAAAACCACTATATCAAAGTGATGAGAATATACTAATGGAGAATGTGGGTCACTGAAAATATATGCTTATCGCCTCTTCTTCAATTTGTTGCTATGTGGCCTCAATAACTCAATTTCAAGACCTTGAAAACAAAGTAAAAACACACTGTGCTATCAATGTGGTTGGGGACAAAAGTTTCCCTAAAGCTTCTGGCCTAATTTTTAAACTACAGGCATTACTAACTCTTATACTTCTTATCTTTTCCTGTATCTTTCAAAATATGTTTGCAAGATAGTATCATCCTATCAATTTACTCGATATTTATAGAATACCCATAACAGGAAAGTGTACAAGTACAGATGGAACATCCACCAAGACATATCATATCCTGAGACATAAAACACACTGCAACAAATTTAAAATAAATGAAATCACACAATGTAAACTCTCTAACAATAAAAAAATTACACCAGAAATCAATAACAAAAAGATATCTAAAAAACTCCAAAAAATTTAAAAAATTTAAAAAACCACACAGATTTCTAAATAACCCATGGCACAAAGAGGCCCTCATAGGGAAACTATAATTAGAAATCAGTAAAATTTTTAAAAGATTTTAAAATTACAGAAAAGAAGTAAAACAAAAAGCTGGTTCTTTATCAATGATAATGATAAACCTCTAGTCAGACAAATCAGAGCAAATGAGAGAGAGAAAGAGAGGGGGAGTAAATTACCAACATCAGGAATGTAAAAGGGAATACCATGAGGATCCTGATGCTATTAAAAGGGTGATAAAATAATATTATTAACAAATGTATGTCAATAAATTCAGCAACTTAGTTGAAATGAACACACATGCAAAGATATAAACTACCAAAATTTACTCAAGAAGAAATAGATAGCCTGGATAGTCCCATATCTAGTAAAGAAATTAAATTCATAGTTAAAATCCTTTCCAAAAAGTAAATTTTAGGCCCCAATTGTTTACTGGTGAATTCTTCCAAACACTGCAGAAAGAAAGAATACCACTTCTATACAAATCTTCTTGAAAAAAGAAAAGGAAGAAAACCTTTCCAACTCATTTTATGAAGCCAATATTACCCTACAGCAAAACTTGTCAAGAAATTATATAAAACAACGGGTGAATATACTTCATGAATATGACACAGAATTATTACAAATATTAACAAGTCATATCCAACAATTTATGGAAGCAATAATATATCATACCAAGTGGGGTTTATTCCAGGAATATAAATTTGATCTAATATTCAAAAATCAACCAATATAATTCGCTGTATCAACAAACTAAGAAGAAAAAGTATATGATCATCTCATTACATGTAGAAAAATTATTTGACAAAATTCAACTCATAATAAAAACTTCCAACAAACTAGTCATAGAAGGGAACTTCTTCAACCTGATAAACTATCTCTATAAAAAGCCTTCAACTAACATTATACTTGATAGACAAAGACAGTGCTTTTCCCCTAAGACTGGGAACAAAGCAAGGACTCACTACTCTCATTTGGAGGTCCTAATCAGTGCAATAAAGCAAGCAAAAAAAAAAAAAAAATGAATGAATGAATACAAATTAGAAAGGAAAAAAATAAAACTGTCATACTCACAGGAGACGTGGTGGTCTAAGTAAAAAAACCTCAAATAATTTACAGAGAAGCTACCATAGTAAGTGAATTTAGCAAAGTCACAGGATACAGGATACAAAAATCATTGCATTCCTTTACATTAAATGAACAATTAGGAATTAGAATTAAGAAATAAGAGTATCATTTAAAATAGCAACAAAAACAAAATAGAGCTGGCAAAAAATATGCAAAACATGCATGCTTAAAAAACTAAAACATTAAAGAGATAAATTTTAAAAGCCTAAATAAATGGCACTATATAACATGTGCATGGACCAGAAGACTCAATATTGTTAGAACGTCAATTCTTCTCCGAAAATGAACTATAGATTCAATGTAATCTCAAAAATAACACCAGCATAGTTTTTGGTAGAATTTGGCAGACTGACTCTAAACTTTATATGGAAAAGCAAAGGTTCTAGAATGGACAAAACAACTTTGAGAAAGAGAAGCAAAGAAGGATTCACACTATCGATTTCTATAGGTACTTAATTTAAAGCTGAGAATTAAGGCAATGTGGTACTGTTAAAAATGATATAAGTATACATCAGTGACATAGAATAGAGAAACTGAATATAGACTCACAAATTTTCCACAAAGTCACCAAGACAATTCAAAGGAGAAAAGATATTTTCAACAAAATGTTCTGTAACAATCATGTCTCCATATACAATTTTTTTAAGAGATCCCAACTTGAAATACATCATAGTCCTAAATGTAAAATATAGAACTATAAAACTGCTCAAAGAAAACACAGAAGAAAATATTTGTGACATAGGTTTAGGTAAAGATTTCTTATATAGGACATAAAAAGTATGAATCATTAAAAAATTTGATAAATAAAAATTAAAACTGATGCACTTTGAAAGAAACACTAAAGAGATTTTTTAATAAAAGCATAAAACAACAACAACAGAAACCCCACACAGACTAGAAACAGTATTTGTAAAGCATATATATGATTAAGGACTGGTATGCCCTATATATATATATAAAGAATATATATATAAAGAACTTATATATATATAAAGAATTTATGTATAAAGAATTTATATATATAAAGAATTTATATATAAAAAGAAAAGAATTTATATATATAAAGAATTTATATATAAAGAATTTATATATATAAAGGATTTATATATAAAGAATTTATATATATAAAGGATTTATATATAAAGAATTTATATATATATAAAGGATTTATATATATATAGAATTTATATATATAAAGAATTTATATATAAATATTTTATATATATAAAGAATTTTCACAGCTCAGCAACAGGAAAACAACTCGATTAAAAAAGTAGACGTAATATTTGAACAGACACTTCACCAAAAAGAGATAAAGATGTCAAACAAGCAGATGAAAAAATGGTCAACATCATTAACCATGAGGAAATTGCCAATTAAAACCACAGCGAGAAACAATTACATACCTATTAAAATGAATAGGCATATATATAAACAGACAATAGCAAAGGCTGAGGAGGATGCAAGACAATTGGAACTCTCATACTTTTTCTGGTGGGAATACAAAATAGCACAGCCTCAGCTTGGCAGCCTCTTGTAAAGTTAAATACACAAGAAATACACTTGCCATACAACTACCCTATCTAGGTCGTCACCCAATAGAAATGAAGACATCTATCCACACAATACCCTGTACGTGGAAGCTTATAGCAGCATCATTTAAAATCTACAAAACCAAGAAGAAACTCAAATGCCTGTCACCCAGTAAATGGCTAAACAAATTGTGCTACAGTGACCAAGAATGAACTACTGATATACACTATGCAACTAGGAATCGTAAGAGCTTTATGATAAGTGAAAGAAGCAGAATCAAAGTGTTACAAAATGTATTATTACTTTTATATGACATTCCAGGCAAGGGTAAATACTGTAGAGACAGAAAAGAAAAACAGTGGTGTCATCAAGTTTTGGGGACTGAGGGAGGCATTGATTACAAAGAAACATGAGGGACCTTTTGGGGGCAGTGGAACCAAAATCTGATTTTGGCACTGCCTTCAGGATTATTTATCTTTGCCAAAATTCATAGTCATATATCTGAACAGGGTGGATTTTAACACATTAAAGTATGATTTAATGGACCTGACTTCCATATTATATATTACGATTAAATTATAATTAAATTAGCTTAGGTATGGCTTAACCCAAGGTTGTCTGTAGACATTTGAAACAAAATGCTGAAGAATGAAAAACACATGATTTTCAGACAGAAATCAGGAGACTGTTATTGGGGAGAAACCTTTCTGGAAACCCACGACTCACCACACAGGAAGCCCTTATTCAACCTGTGAGTCAATCCAGGTCAGAAGCAACGTGTGGAGTGACAGCTCAGTGACTCTGGAAAAATGCCAGCCTCAGAACTGTGTGAATATCAGGGACAGATCAGCTGCTGAATCTTTCCGTCCAAAAATCAAAACTGGACCTATTCCAACACTTTTTACCCTCCATTTCCCATCCTTATCTCTGTGTTTCAACTACTTAATCACAATCCTTTCACATTCCCAGCCTCACTTCATGTTCAGAACGTCACTCCTCATGCAGATGGTGAAGTGACTGGAGCCGTGAAATAGGAGAAAAAGATGGGGGGATGAGGACCTTCAGCCTATGAAAGAAATGATGAGGGAATTTACGATTCCTATTTTCAAATACTTGAAAGACTGTCAGTAAAGGAGAAAATACCTTTATGGCATGAAGCTCCCAAGCCATAATGAGGATGAGGGGGCTCAAGTTACAGGGAAACTGAAATTCGTTTAATATAAAGAAAATGCCTATTACCATTAGAAGCTGCCAAAGAATAATAATAACCGCATTCATACATTTGAGACAGTGTTATACACATTATCTCTTTTAATCTTATTACAACCCTTTGAAGTAGACATTTACAGATGATATAAAATACTTAAGTTCATACAGCTAATGACCAGAATAGCAAAAATTTGAACCCAGGTCTTTCTTTGCTCTGCTATCCTATCTCCCAGTGGGTTGCATATGGTGGTCCTGACTTCCCATCATTGATTCTACTCCAGCCTACTGGGAACCACTTGGCTGGGATACTTTATAAGGGATTCTACAGTAGATGAGCTGGGTTCCATCTGCTTGCTACTTAGATATCATCAAATGATGAGATAGCACGAGATTCTTTATTAGTGTATTTTCTTATTCACATAATAAATGAATCTGTACTGTCCCCTTTCCTTTTTGCATGTGTCCATTACTTTCCAAGTTTATTTCTCTCACATGTAAAGGAAATACATCATTCTTCATCACTACCTTACGCCACTAGAGTTACGTTCGGGTGAAAGAGAAGGATTTTCAGTCAATAACAGCGTAATTGCACCCTTGCCAGCGAGTGGAGTTTGCCAATGGGATAATCTGCTCTCACACACAGATGCTATTCCTGGCCCTGACATTTGAGGCTGGCAAGTTGGCTGTCACCCTTCGATATTGTGCCAATGTCTGCGTAATATTTTCCTACCCAAAATCTTGCACAGAACCCCAAAGGCTTATTTGGAGCATTGATGGATATTTATAAGAAAAGTTCAGAATCCTGAAAAGGGCTGAAAAGAAAGGCTTAATGTTTGTTTCGTACTCTTTTCTCCGGGTTATTGAAACTTGTCGAATATATTCAATTCCTTTTGTTAGTTTCTTTTAATGTTTTGGATATTAATTCATCTCTTTTGCATATTTTGTTATTTTTAGATGAGTGGTTTAGAAGTCATAAAATTGTAAAAATGTAAGGACCTCTCGATGCCACTCAATCCAATCTACCACCTACTACAAGACTCCCTTCTAGAGCATCCAGGAAAAAAAAAAAACTATCATCACACTTTTGCTTGAACACGTCACTTAATGACAGAGTGGTCATTCCAACGTGCACTCTAGTTAGGAAGAAATGACTTGTATAAGTACCTAAATTTCACCTCTGAATAACTTCTATCGTGTACTCAGGGCAACAAAGAACATCTTTTCTCTGCCTTACATTTGTAGGTATGAATCCTTCTATGAGCATTTTAGCAGTTGTCTCTACATAAGCTGCCTGGGTCTCTGTTTCTATAGAAACTTTTAGCCCTATTTGTGCCAGCTGGTAACCAGTCCCATACCTACCCCTCCATCATCTCCCCTGTGCACTTTTCCTGGATCATTGAGAATCAGAAAACTAACATTTCCAAGACTCCATTGCCAGCTGGATTTGGTCAGGTTTGGAGGTTAGCTTGAAGGCCAGAGAAGAAAGAAGGCATTGAGTTTCTGGCAGCAGCCACCTGAAATACCAGCAGAGTCGCCTGCAGCAATAGCAGCAGTGGTCTCTCCTATAGCCGTAGGGAAGGTAGCTCCTGCTCAAGACAGCAGTGAGCGTGGGGTCCTAGGATCCAGGTACAACTTCCTGATATCTCAATAATCCCACCGTTTCCCCCCTTTTCCCTATATTCCATCTCTCTCCACCTGTGGTATTTAGAGCTATTTGTTTTCCTGACTGTACACTGACTAAGAACCATTATGACACCACATTCTCCACTGTGGTACAGATTTCTGTGTTCACACCTTACCTCACCACTCCATCAGGCGTGAGGATGACACCTAGCATTTGATCATAAATTTTAGGTTGCAATTTTTTTGTCATTTGGAATCAGGTCTCCCCTTACCTGCCTCTTCTTCAGACTGCACACACCCAGTTTCCTCAATGCTCCTCATAAAGCATCACTTCTAAATATCTCATCGATCTGAGGCTCCGCCTCATATCATTGTCTTTTATTTCACTGGCTCTGAAAATGCGGAAATAAATAAACCATTCCGGTTCTGGTCTAATAATAACAAGACTTTGAAATGAGAAGAACGGATACTTCTTTCATTATCTGAGTACTCTCTGTTCATTAATGCAAACTTCGATTGTATTTGTTTTTCACAGAAATCACATAGTGTAAAAGACTCATTCAAATTCTGTTCAAAAACCAACATCATAAATTAGCTTGGAATCCCAAACTCTCAAGATAATTTCAGCCATTCATTCCTTTATTAAATTGAAGTATAGTTGATTTACAATGTGTTAGTTTCAGGTGTACAGGAAAATGATTGAGTTATATATCTGTATTTTTCAGATTCTTTTCCACCATAGGTTATGACAAGATATTGAATATAGTTCCCTGTGCTATACAGTAGGTCCTTGTTGTTTATCTACTTTATATATAGTAGTGTGTGTCTGTTAATTCCAAAGTCCTAATTTATCCCTCCTTGCCTGCACCCCCTTTTTCCCTTTGTTAACCATAAGTTTGTTTTCAATGTCTGTGAGTGTATTTCAGTTATCCATCCTTTTATCTTTACCATTTGTAAGTTTAACACGCTGCTGTTCTATGCCCTCATTCAAGATATGGATAACATGTTCAGTAGGACCATCCCAATACAGAGCACACACTGTGCAAAGCTGGTGAATCTAGCCTATTCCTAACCATGAGTTAGATGGAACTAGAGGGCTCTTTACTTCTCTCCACTTCATTATTCCTCTACGCTAAGTGATGATCTCAATCTCTCACTAGTCAAGAGTTTCGCAATTCAAAGTTGATTTTAAATATGACATTTATTTTTCAAATGTATAAATGCTTGAATTTACATTTGAGAGGCTAAAATTTATTTTTAAGATTTGGCACTGTTGATTTTCTAAATAATAATTTCATTTTGTCAAAAAGAAAAAAAATATAGTTATATCATTTGTTTCACTGTTGTTGATGTTTAATCAAATTGAATTTCCTAGATACTCTGTATTCTCAAAGGATTCTTTGTTTTGGCAAACCATTACTTTTAAAAAATGAACTCTTCTTAACAATGAAAATTATTGATAGGATGGACATATGGTTCATGGAAGTGCATGCAGGAGGCCTTGTAGCAAAATACTGGATTCTGGTTTTGATTTTCATTTCCCAGATGACAGTGAGGTAGATGTTTTCATGTACCTGCTGGCCATTTGAATATTTTTTTCAGAAAAATATCTATTCGGGTCCTTTGCCCATTTTTATTTGAATTATTTGGTTTTCTTTTTTTGCTACTGAGTTGTATTAATTCCTTATATATTTTGGATATTAGCACCTTATCAGATATGTGGTTTGCACATATTTTCTCCCATTCTGTAGTTTGCCTTTCATTTTGTTGATCATTTCTTTTGCTGTGTAGAAACTTTTAATTTGGCGTAGTCCACTTTTTAATTTTTGCTTTTGTTGCTGTGCCTAGGGTGCCATATCCACAAAATCATTACCTTATATATGGAATCTAAAAAACACAAACTCACAGAAACAGAGAACAGATTGGTGGTTGCCAGGTGTGGGGAGCGGGGGGATGGATGAAGATGGTCAAAAGGTATGAACTTCCAAATAACAGATGAATAAGTCCTGGGGACGTAATGTACGGCATGGTGACTATAGTTAACAATATTATATTGTAAATTTTAAAGTTGCTGAGAGAGTAGGTTTTAAAACACACACACACACAATATAACTATGTGAAGTGATAGATGTGTTAACTAACCTTATTGTGGCGAACATTTCCCAGTACAGTATATACATATATAAAATCACTATGTCGTACACCTAAAACTTACACAATGTTATATTTCAATTATATCTAAATAAATCAGAAAAAAGAATATTGCATTTACAGAATATTAAGGACCGGGCTGGAGATTTGTAAACCAGGGCTGAGGAATAAAGTGCAAAACCCAGAAGAACTTTAAATACCAGTACAAGACAACCTTAAAGCAATGTCATAAAGATAGGAAGCGTTTTGAATAGGAGATTGATATGACGAAACATAATATGTTTATTTTCTATGTTCATTACCACAAAAGCTCTGGTCAATGATATAGCCTCTCAGGCAATCTGTCTAGTAGTGAATAGTCATTGATTAAGGTGTTTGTAGTCTGCTCTTTTAAAGCCAGACATCAAAGAAAATATTCTGAGAATATTTTGCCAAAGGTGACATATTATTTTAATCATCAATTCAGATTAGAGGTTTGATGGGTAAGGTCTTGCCAAAATCTACCCGACTCCCTTAAAAACAGCAGCTTTTGTCTTTTCTTGCCTACGCTGGTACGCCCGTTAAGCCACCGAGCCCCTAACTGCTCAGGAAACCAACAGAGTCAACCAGCCTGGGAAAGATGCAGTCTCTCCCGGATGCTTAAAAGTGGCCATTTAGCAAAATGTGAAAGTAGATTGCTTCAGTGTTGCTTGCTGAATTTGACATGGATCAATGGCAATTTCCAACATGGCGCAGTTTCAGAGGGTCAGATACATTGTTTCAAGTTTTTGTTTTTAATACACCTGATTACTTTTTTTGTTGTTACTTATAATTTTAATGGTCCAGTATTTGCAAGATAAAATGAATAATAATGAAGATGGAAAACAGCTTTGCTTAGTTCCTTTGCCAGGTAAAACTGTTTGGAATGCAAAACAAGTGTGTGTGCAATGATCTTAGCAGACAGAAAGAAAACGGCAATAATAGATGAACTTTGGTCTTCAGCCAAAAGACCATAAAGGGTGAAACACGCAGAACCAGTCAGAATGATTGAAGGTTGTTTTGGCGTTTAAAGAGGGTACAGTTTTATTCAGTGGTTTGTCTTTACTGCCAGATAGTAAATTACAAATTTTCTAATACTGCCTGTTTGCCATCTGCTTTTGAGAAATTATATCTGATAATAGATGATACAAAAGTACAACCTTGCTAAGTAAGCTTCAGTGGAAACCACCCAAACAAAATCCACTGCATATTTTTCCCCTTATTTCTAGAGAGATACTCAGAGAAGAGACAGGGAAAGGAATTTGTACAATTATACCATAATAATATTAAATTTTGTTTCATTTATTCAAGGGGAGATCACAAAATGCTGGTCTTATGAAGACTCTATTTCATAATTAGCCATGATTACATAAGAGATAGTTTCCATAAATATCTTTAAAAGGACTTAACAGATAAAACAGCAAATCAACTAGTAATATATTTTCCATGCCTATGTGTTTGTCAGAAACACCTGTTGTATTACATTAGAGTCCTCATTTGTGTTTATTTTAAGGAAGTAATACCCAGAATGATCAATTATTTGCTATATTTACAAGCTTTGATTTTAACTGGTATTTATCTGCTTCCAAAAATCAAATACACCTTGGAATGGAAAAAGCTTTTCACTAAGGATGATTTTCAAAGGAATATATCTGCAGACAGGGCAAAACAAGGCATGATTTTAGGCAATGAAAGTGATATTGAAATAAGTATATCTTTTAAAAATGTACATATTTAGAGAAAACTGTATTCATATCACATATTGTGGACTATGGCTTGAGTATGCTTGGTAAATACCTGTCACATAAATTTATAATCATTAAATATATAAGTTAATACCATGTTATGTTGACATGTATAATTATAGATTTTCCATAAATTTGTCTATTGTGTAAAAGTGCATTTAATTTTTATAAGAGAAATCCACTTAATTTTCCAATGAAAATATTCATAAATGCAACTTGCATTTTCATCAAAGTTCCTAGTCATCATATGATTTCATAACAAATGCCTAAAACTTGTCTTAGAACTGAAGAAAAATAGCGAGCTGTTGAAACTCTTGGGATAAAAACAAGAGTCTAAAAGGAACTGTTTCTACTATACACCACCTTATTTCTTAAACTGTCATACCACAAATTATTTCATTCAAGAAAATGGTAAATTAAAAAGCCACAACATAAATATTAAAACATGTAACCAAATCGATATATGAAACTAAATTCAGTCAATGCTTCAACAACAAATTATGCGACTCTAAATATTTATTTTGGACTAATTCTGTATGTTCGTACTACAAATAATATTATTCTTAATCCTGAATATTCATGTCATTTTACCTAGCTGCAAATTGCTTTTCACATGAATCATATCATTTACTTCTGGCAAGTCAAGATATTAGGCTACTTGTCTCTCAATAGAAACAGAAAGATACATTCTAGAGAGAGTTATGCCTGCTACAAAACCCACACAACTCAATATAATGATGCAGACTAGGGATACCACACACACATTCATCAGTGTAAACACAGGTGACCTAAGCATTCCAGGCCATCTATCTGCTTCGAGCTGCCATCTTGCATAGACTGGTCCAGCTCGCTGACAGTAAATCTTTACAGCATGATTTTATCCCCGGTGCTGACAAGACATCTCGTGCTGTGAGCAGCCAAATGTTTATGTGCAACGACAGCACGTCCGTTACTGTTATTAGTTCTCTGCCCCCGTGCATGCGCGAGGAACATTAAAGGCCAAATGGGTGAGAAAGATGGTTTCCCCTGCGCCTCCGCTTTACAAACGGAGCCTGGTTCCTACGGAATGTGTGAAGGGATTTACCTTTTAAAAATATACAAGCAACTGTTCTGAAACTCTAATTGCTAACCAGGCAGTCCGCGGGAAAAAAAAAAATTCAGAAGAGCAGAGTAATGAAGTTTGTACTAGATCAAGTGGTGAGAGATGTGATTTCTATTTCTGCCACTAACCAGCTATGCGACCTTAGCAAATCCCTTGCTCTGGTTGTTAATTCTCTTCTATTGCTTTCTCTTTAAATGAGAGGTTTCCTTTCAGCCTCTCCAAAAAAATGTATTAAAGACTAAGTACTCAATAATGCCCTACCCATCGCTCTCTATAAATAAACTTTCAAGATAATTTCCAATACTTCCTAAGGTAATTTTGCCAAGTGATTAGGATCTAAGGGTACTCAAGGAAACCCTTCTAAATTGTTTGCAATTACAATCTTTTCCTCGTCATTTACCACTGCATTGGCATTCAACTATTGAATAATCTGGGCTAATTTTAAAACGTAGTATTTCTTTTCCAAAAGACACTTTGAGATTTTGTATTCTTTTCAAAAAGTAGTTTACAAGTGTTGATAAGTGTCAATACAAATGCTCCATTTCTGTTAAAACATAAAGGATTACTCTAATATTTACCCAAAAGCTTGTGTGGGAAGCTCTATGGAGGCAGTGGCCATGGGTGCCTCGTTCACTATTAAATTTTTAGGTGCCTAACAAAATATCTGACACACAGCAAGTGCTCAATAAATATTGATAGTGGAAACTGAGGTTAAGCCACCATGATTAAAAGTAAAGGTACTAAGAACCAAACTAGCATCCAAGAAGAATGAGAGCTGTCCCAGTGATTAGAGAAGTTAAGGAAAGTCTTAGCATGGACCAAAAATAGAAACAGATTACTCAGTGAGGAAGAAAAGAACATAAACTGTCAAGCCTTCCAATCTTTTTTTTTTTTTTTTAATTTATTTATTTTTGGCTGCGTTGGGTCTTCATTGCCGCGCGCGGGCTTTAGTTGCTGCGAGCGGGGGCTACTCTTCATTGTGGTGCGTGGGCTTCTCATTGCGGTGGCTTCTCTTGTTGCGGAGCACGGGCTCTAGGCACGCGGGCTTCAGTAGTTGTGGCACACGGGCTTAGTAGTTGTGGCTCGTGGGCTCTAGAGCGCAGGCTCAGCAGTTGTGGCGCATGGGCTTAATTGCACCGTGGCAGGTGGCATCTTCCAGGATCAGGGCTCGAACCTGTGTCCCCCGCATTGGCAGGCGGATTCTTAACCACTGCCCTACCAGACAAGTCCCAAGCCTTCCAAATCTTAATCTTCTTTTCATCTGAAAGCAGCCTGCAGTTTTTGTTGCAATCAAAACACTGTCCTGTGAATTTGGACATCCTGCCAACTAAAGGAGAAAGGCTTTTTCTATCAGATTGTTTCCAGAAAGGAGTTCTCATTTTCCATTCTCTGGATGGTAGCAAGAAAGTGAGAGTATAGGCAGGCTATCCATCATTTTTCACCACAGTTAAATCTTCATAGCTACTTATATATAATTGCTTTCTTTTTCCTTTTGTCTACAAAATTGCAATGCCCAATAGAAGCAGACTAAAATAATACAGTTCTATCACTTCATTGTAATTCCACCCTTCGACCCATGCCATGATCTATTTAGTCTGAAAATATCCCTATGTTCAAATACTCATTTTTCTTCAAGTTCAAAGTTATTTTCCATGTCTTGACTTAATATGAAAGAAGTCTATAATATCCTTCTATTTCTCTTCCCTTAAGAATAAGTCAGTCATTCGCAATTACCCAAACTGAAAACCCATCTCCAGAAGTAAAAAGATTTTTAAAGGGGTCATGACAGTGAAACTTTTCGTAAAGTCAAATGTCTTGAAATCTCATTTGCCAATAGTACTTGTTAAGAATCTTTTGTTCAAAAACCTCAGAGGAATTTACACATTAATTCTGACAGCAGCCTGGTAATGTGCCTACATCACAAATAATGATTGGAAAAAGACGTACCCCACAGTGAGATAATCAGAGAACTGATAATCTCTTAGGTCAGTATGGAGGTTCCTTAAAAAACTAAAAATAGAGCTACTACATGATCCAGCAATCCCGCTCCTGGGCATATATCCGGAGAAAAACATGGTTCGAAAGAATCGATTCTCCATTCTGACTCTCTTCTCTCTATCCTTCAGAAAATGTTCCTCTTTAGAGTTACTTCCACTTTGTGCCATGGAAATCATAAAATAGGGTAAGAAGCCTTGGAAGTTTTCCTAAATTCCTGTGATCCCAGCAATATGTTATCTAAAATAATATGATAATCTATTTTACAGAGGATTTAGTTGTTTTCTAATGTGAGAAGCTTTCAGAGTAACTAATGTACCCTCCTGCCAAAAGCCATGATTACGCATTTATGCTTATTATCACTACTGTTTCATTTTCCCCTCAACTGAAATGCACATCTTATCATCTACTCTTTCTAACACATAGTTGGGTGTAAAATGATCAGTTTTGTATTCAGTTGGCCCTTGAACAACAGGGGTTTGAATTGCACATGTCCACTTATACGTGGATTTTTTCAATAGTAAATAGTACAGTACTACACGATCTGTGGTTGGTTGAATTTGCAGATGTCGAACCAGGGGTACAGAGGGCTGACTATAAGTTATACATGGATTTTCGACTGTGCGGAGGGTCAGTGCCCCTGATCCCCCCATAATTTTCAAGGGTCAACTGTATTTCTTTTTAGGTTCTCCCAGACTGTAGTTTGGGGAAAAAATGGGAAGACAAGAAATAGGAAGAGGAAAATTCTGTTGGATGATTATAATAGTCCAGAAGAAAAATTATGGCAGTCTAGACTAAATGACATCATGAAAGACAGAAATCAGCAGAATTAAGTAAAGGACACTTTTCCCATTGAGAAAATGTAATTTGGGGAAAAGTTTTAAGTGAGTTTACTTAACAAGAATGGTTATTCATACTAAAAAATGTACAATATTCACTTTCTTCAAGTTTATTTTGGGATAATATTTTTTAAAAATCACCAAATTTTAAAAACAATAGTGAAGAATTCCTGCATTCATTTCACTGAGGTTTGAAACTATGGCAATGTGTAGCTACATGAAATTAATCCTTTGGTAAAGCAGTCAGATTATTTTAGTTCTGTGACTTTACACATTCATCACAGTCAGTATAAATAAATGTATCACGGTATACTGCACAGATTTTCATTACCATTTTATTGGAGGTTGCCATTGATCAATAGAATTGGTTTTGCCATTGTTCTAATTATTCAGCTAAACTTATCAGCTGGAAAACAGATGAGCAGCACAAAGTCTTGAAAATAATGGTCACTCAACAAATAAATATATGTATTGACTTGAATATGAATGCTTTACAAACTACAATTAGTTTTCTAATTCATTTACCAAGTTTTCATTTGAGAATGCAAAGGGGCAGTATCTCCTTAAGAGGTTCATTTTGGTTTCCATTGTCAGTTTACTCTTTGATTCATCCTACTGACATTCTGACCTTCTCTTCCGTTTTCTCTCCCTCTCTGTGTCACAAAGCAAAGCTGTATTTCCTATCATCTGTCTGCTAACAATGAGAGTTAATATGATTAAATTGGGAATTATCCTGTGAACTACAGTGATCAGCCACTTTCTCCCCTCTGTTGATTTGATTCATTCTTTTCTTCTATTTCCATTTTAATAATTATTTTATCATTTCACATTAATTTGCTTCCAATAAATTACATTAAATACATCAAAGGGCCTCAAAGTAAATTAGCTTTTTGCTAAGTCAGATCTTAAAGATCCAAAATGTGATTTTGTTTTTCACTCTAAATTATAAATATGCATTACCCATTGGAAAAAGCACTTTCAAATTAATTTTCCATTGCTTCTAAAATATCTGAGAATTCCTTCAAGGACAAAAGAAGTTTCACCATGAATCCATTATGTCATTTAGACTCAAAATCTTCATGAGAGAAGTTTATTTTAGAAAATATTAGTTTCCTTGTAAAAAAATTTTAAAAGCATTGCATGACAAAAATTGCACTGACAGACTAAAAATCTGATTTTTAGCTTTTTCTCTTTCTAGGGAAAGAATTCCCTAATTTTGAATGTCTCCCTACTATTTTTTATAGGTTTGAAATGGTTTCTTTTTCATTTTTATTTTTTAATTAATTAATTTTTTTGGCCACTCTGCACCGAACGCAGGATCTTAGTTCCCCGACCAGGGATCAAACCCATGTCCCCTGCAGTGAAAGTGCGGAGTCTTAACCACTGGAACACCAGGAAAGTCCCAATGTCCCCCTACTATTGCTTTCATTATTTTATCCTTATTATAATTATACAGAGAAAAAGACATTTCGTTATAAATTTATAAAGAGTTCCACCCTTTCTTATGGGGAAAAGTATTCTTTCACCTCCACCCCCCTCCCCAATATCCTTGGGACACAGAAAGGTACAGCCATAGAGTTTATTCCAACAGATCACTCGAACACTTATATAGAATTGAAAATCTATCTTTTAGAAGATACAAAACACTGTATTGAAGTTTCTCCACTAGTCTGCATGATACCGCTGAAGTAGAGAAGTATTAAAGTATTTTGAGAAAGATTTATCCAACCTGTGATATCGGACAGACGGACTTCCGATGTAAGATGTCAGATTTCTCAGCTCTTAGGTGATGTGTGAAATGTCTATGGCCAAGATCCAAGCTTTGGTAGGATAAGGATTGTGGTGGTTTGAGTGATGAGAAGCGATGGGGGCTAAGCTCTAACTTAGATGTTTATGAGTTCATTTAGTATTTATTGAGCACCTCTTATGTCACACTGCTACCTACCTCTGGCATATGAATATAAAACATATTTTTCTTACATGGGAATCCCTCTCAGGATAAATATAGCTTAGTAGAGTAGTAAAACATTCACAGAAAACTCGAGTAAAAAGAATAGGTAAAGAGATGAAAGTTTACAGGAGAAAGTGAATACTTCTAACTGTTGGGATCAAGAAAGGCTACCTGGAGTTCAAGCCCTGGGTTCCCCAAGCCAAGCACTTTCCCAGTTTCACCCTAATTTTCTCCTCTTCCAGCCACCACGGGAAATCCTTCTCCTAATGCTCGTTGCTTCCCGCCAGTTTCTCTTTCATGGCTCATCAGGCAACAAGGTGGAATTTTATATCTTTTTGTCAACAAGACTAAGCAATTTAGGTTTTATTTTTTTTTTTAGTGGTAGAGTAACAAAGAAACAGACAAGAGCAACATGTTTATGCATTGTGTTCTTAATTACTAACCATTTTTTAAACTAATCCCTCAGCCAAGACTCTTACAAAGATACTAATATTTTTCTTTTAATGTATATGGAGGACCAAAGTAAGTTACTTTTCTCCCTTCTTTTTTTAAAAAAGAAGGACACTATGCTCAGGTTTTCTGGCATTTCTTTCCAGGAACTGAGGCAAGGCTGAGACCGCAGATAAGGTCCAGAATAAAGTCCTTTAAGGGAGGGAAACTCGATTCCGGGCTGAGACATCACAGGAACTCAGGATTCGCCTGCTCCAGTACTACCAAGAGGTGCTGGGGGGGCTTCCCTGGTGGCGCAGTAGTTGAGAGTCTGCCCGCTAGTGCAGGGGACGCGGGTTCGATCCCTGATCTGGGAGGATCCCACATGCCGTGGAGCAACTAGGCCCGTGAGCCACAACTGCTGAGCCTGCGCGTCTGCAGCCTGTGCTCCGCAGCAGGAGAGGCCGCGATGGTGAGAGGCCCGCGCACCGCGATGAAGAGTGGCTCCCGCTTGCCACAACTAGAGAAAGCCCTCGCACAGAAACGAAGACCCAACACAGCCAAAACTAAATAAATAAATTTATTAAAAAAAAAAAAAAAAAAAAGAGGTGCTGGGATTCACCTGCCTCTGTACTCCCTTCTGTCATTGACACGGCAGCCTCTGCCCTTGGCCAGGCCTCTGATAAGATATGGACATATGTCATGGAGTCCCCCGGCTCCTGTGGTGGCTGAACGGGTACCCAGCCTCAGATCCTTCTTCGATGAAGAATAATCACACATCATTTCTCTCCAGTGACTCCCAGGACTTGCTTTCTGATTTGTCCTGTGGCAAACTGGCTGGGTTCTGACTATTTTGTTCTTGTTCTTCTTCCCTGGTCACCAACGCTGTGTCCCCAGCAGACCTGTGTTTTCACCCCTTCTTTCAGGTTCAGTGGCTGCGAATCACAGAAGATGAACTCCGCCTGCCTGTGGCTGTCATGGTCAGATAGAAAGCCCAGAGATACACCCATGCACCTATGGTCAACTAATCTATGACAAATGAGGCAAGAACATACAATGGAGAAAAGACAGTCTCTTCAATAAGTGGTGCTGGGAAAACTGGACAGCTACATGTAAAAGAATGAAATTAGAACACTCCATAACACCATACACAAAAATAAACTCAAAATGGATTAAAGACCTAAATGTAAGAGCGGACACTATAAAACTCTTAGAGGAAAACATAGGAAGAACACTCTTTGACATAAATCACAGCAAGATCTTTTTTGACCCACCTCCTAGAGTAATGAAAATAAAAACAAAAATAGACAAATGGGACCTAATGAAACCTAAAAGCTTTTGCCCAGCAAAGGAAACTATAAAAAAGACGAAAAGACAACCCTCAGAATGGGAGAAAGTATTTGCAAATGAAGCAATGGACAAAGGATTAATCTCCAAAATATACAAACAGCTCATGCAGCTCAATAATAAAAAAAAAAACAACCCAATCAAAAAATGGGCAGAAGACCTAAATAGAAATTTCTCCAAAGAAGACATACAGATGCCAAAAAGCACATGAAAATATGCTCAACATTGTTAATTATTAGAGAAATGCAAATCAAAACTACAATGAGGTATCACCTCACACTGGTTAGAATGGGCATCATCAGAAAATCTACAAACAACAAATGCTGGAGAGGGTGTGGAGAAAAGGGAACCCTCTTGCACTGTTGGTGGGAATGTACATTGATACAGCCACTATGGAGAACAGTATGGAGGTTCCTTAAAAAACTGAAAATAGAATTACCATATGACCCAGCAATCCCACTACTGGGCGTATACCCAGAGAAAACCATAATTCAAAAAGTCACATGCACCCCAATGTTTATTGCAGCACTATTTACAATAGCCAGGACATGGAAGCAACCTAGTGTCCATCAACAGATGAATGGATAAAGAAGATGTGGCACATATATACAATGGATTATTACTCAGCCATAAAAAGGAACAAAATTGGGTCATTTGTAGAGACATGGATGGACATAGAGACTGTCCTATAGAGTGAAGTAAGTCAGAAAGAGAAAAACAAATATTGTATATTAACGCATAAATGTGGAATCTAGAAAAATGGTACACATGAACCAGTTTGCAAGGCAGAAATAGACACAGATGTAGAGAACAAACGTAAGGACACCAAGGGGGAAAATTGGGGGAGCGGGGATGAATTGGGAGATTGGGATTGACATATATACACTGATATGTATAAAATACATAACTAATAAGAACCTGCTGTATAAAAAATAAATAAATAAAATTAAATAAAAAGTAAAAAAGACCCTACCATTAGATGCTGATGAGACACAAGTCTGTTCAATAATAGGACTTTAAAAGGAAACCATTTATTCCAGAAAATTTGAAGGCCATGTTTACAAATAGGAGAACTTTAAGAAAACTATTTAGAAATGAATTAGTGTCCTCAATTAAATTTAAAAATATATAATACATATTATATCACTAGTTAGATCTATATGACTATTACATATATATAATTAAACTATATATGAAATCATATATTTATATATGATTTTATATTTGACATATTTTATATTTTATGTAATAAATATTTATATAGTATATATTATAAATACTATATATATTTTTAAAGTGCCCTTTTAAAATTTATTTATTTTATTTTATTTATTTTTGTTTGCGTTGGGTGTTCGTTGCTGCACGCGGGCTTTCTCTAGTTGCGATGAGCAGGGGCTACTCTTCGTTGTGGTGCGCGGGCTTCTCGTTGCGGTGGCTTCTCTTGTTGCAGAGCTTGGGCTCTAGGTGCGCGGGCTTCCGTAGTTGTGGCACGCGGGCTCAGTAGTTGTGGCACACGGGCTTTGTTGCTCCGGACCAGGGCTCAAACACATGTCCCGTGGATTGGCAGGCGGATTCTTAACCACTGTGCCACCAGGGAAGTCCCTACTATATCTGTTTATACTAGTTATGTTATTTATTTCTGAAGCCTGTAAAGAATTTGCTATATATAATTAAACTGAGTAAATTTCTAAAGTAAATATATAGAGATAAATATGTATGTGTATGTGTGCACGTGCACACACATATGTTGCACAGTTCTCTAGTGTATAAACACAAAAGCAAATGATTAACATGTTTGAGCTCCCTTCTGGAACGTAGAAGCAAACTACATTATGTTATTTTCTGAAATGAGGATTTCTCTACACCTTATTTTGCCAGGCTTTTAAATAGTTATGTTTTCACTTTTATAAGAACGGCTGAGGCTTAGCTAACCTTGGCAAGGTGTGTATAAATTGTGAATAAGAGACTGTACATCATTAATGTGAATTTAGTGTTGGAAGCCTTGTCCCTAATGGTTTTAATACTGTAATTCATTTGTCACCTGAAACAGTGACATATATGACTTCTCCATGTAGCTTATAAAATTCCAGGCAGTATCTTCAGATAAAATACAGTTCAGAAAATTCATAGGGAAAACTTGCCGATTTTATAAGGGAATGACCAACACTTCTGAAGAGAGACAGATCAGGATGGCCTGGGGACTTGGTGTCCCTCCCCCTGCTCTCCTACCATGTACACACATACTCAAATGTATGTGTACACATGCACACATGTTTACACACATGCACACACGATCATACACACACACACACACACACACACACACATAGGGTAGAGCATCTGCGAGCTGACTCCAGAGGTCTGACTTAGCTCAAAGATGCATAACTCTGTAAAATACTAAAAGCCCTTGAACTATATACTTTAAATGGGTCAAATGTAAGATATGTGAATAAGTATATCTCAATCAAGCTATTAAAAAAAGTGATGCAGTTACTGTGTTCCTGAATACCCCCCACTTCCATCCCCTCACCCCTCATCTCCTCAGCCGAGGAGCTTTCACTGTCTCATCTTCTCTGCCCTCATTTCCTGTAAATACGTAGAGCATTATCGGAGTGAAGAGCCTCCTCTACAGGAACCGTGGGGAACGCAGACCCCCTACGCTTGGCATCGGATGAGGGATGGTCATCAAGGTCGTTGTGTGCTCTCTACTATTGCTTTGATTTTAGGTCTCCCCATTCCCGCCCCAACGATCCTATGTTAGATCCCCACCCTGCTTAACATTAATGGTGAATTTCTGTGACACTTCTGAATGACAACCATGTCTATGATTTTCTCTTGTGATATACATACTCATTCACTCACTCATTCAATGAACTGTGCGTCAGGGTGAATGTGGAGATAGAGCAGTGAACAAGACAGATGGCGTCCTTGCTCTTGGGAGCTTACATTATCAGAGTATACAATCCCTGGGTACTCTAAGCACTGTTTTCAGAAATCCTTGCCAATTTTACTAATTGAATTTTTTTTTTTTTTAATTTATTTATGGCTGTGTTGGGTCTTCGTTTCTGTGCGAGGGCTTTCTCTAGTTGTGGCAAGCGGGGGCCACTCTTCATCGCGGTGCGCGGGCCTCTCACTATCACCGCCTCTCTTGTTGCAGAACACAGGCTCTAGACGCGCAGGCTCAGTAATTGTGGCTCACGGGCCCAGCTGCTCCACGGCACGTGGGATCTTCCCAGACCAGGGCTCGAACCCGTGTCCCCTGCATTGGCAGGCAGATTCTCAACCACTGCGCCACGAGGGAAGCCCTAATTGAATTTTTTTATTTCTACTTCCTAAATAATTTATGGCTTGCTTTCCTTTTTTTTTTTTTTTTTTTAACAAAACAGTAAATATAATTGCACCAATCTAAAAGTTCTCTTCCATTATACATATTTCATATCCACCATATTCCTATTTTGTTCCATGGTTCCTTTTCTGGAAAGTTTTCATTTACAAACTAGGGGTGATTTTTAAAAAATCAAATCTCTCTTGGAGCTTTAAGAATAATTTTATCATCACAGTTGCTATACCAAGTTTACAAACAATAAAACTAAAACCACAAAAAACTAGATTTTAGTATGCTTACTCTTGGTTAGGCGTATATTTAACTGTTCTGAATCTGCAGTGTCTTTGTGAAACTGTGTTTCTTTTTGAGATGTTAAAATTGTTAGGAAAAACATTGCTTTTTGCTCTCTCCTCCCAAACACCTGCACAGAACTCGAGTACAGATCAAAGAGAATATAAGCTATTAGACTGTCAGCGGCAATGGGCCACTGTCACACTAGCACCTGCCTTTCAGAACCACAAACTGAAGGGCGGAAATAGATCGACACTGAAAGAAATAGTTGTAGAAACAGAGAATAAATGAAAAGCAAGGAAATCCAAGAGGAAGCAAGACGGAAACAAAATTAATTGTCCTCCTACTCTTATTGAAAAGAACTTGCATAATAACTAAGATAAAATGTGTTCTCTTATAAATGATCAGTATAGAATCACCCAGGCACTTGAACTTGTTCTGGGAGAGGCTTGTTTTCCTTCCTTTCAAATTCCAAACTGTGGGAGGGCTGTCTTCACTTTATTCCCAGTTAGGCTTTTACACATTTTAGGCAATTTTTCCCTCTAACTCAAGCATTAATAGATAAGCCCTATTCACTAGAAGCTGTCTTCCTTACGCTTGCTTATGATTCTTTCCACATGACCTCTAGCAGAGAGATTTATTTCCCTTTTTCTTTCTCTAAGCCTATCTATTATTTTCCTTTGCAGAGAATCAACATAACTTCATCCTTCAGACACTGGAGTTTAAAATTCACCCAGCTAAGATGCTTTATATTAAAGAAGAGAAAAATCCACCAAAGAAGAGCAGATCTGTGCAACCGCAGGGCTATTGGCTCCTTTACAGGAAGCGATTACTGCGGACAGTCTGGATAACCTCAGCTGAAAAAGAAGTTGCATGGCAAAATCCTCCTTTAGTCAAATAGAAGTCCTCAAATAGATACTATAGTGCTATTAGACTAACTTGCTAAGTTTATCCCCTCATGCACAGTTTATCACTCCACTTAGAGAACATACTCTACGCAATGCAAAAAAAAAACAAGAAAGAAGGAAATAAAAGGAGAAAGAGGGAGGAAGAGGAGGAGGAGAGGGAGGGGGAAGAGGGGGAGAGGAGGAAGAGAAGAATTGGCACAACTTCAATAAGGTATCAGATTTATTCACCGAAGATGTCTTTCTGGCCCTAAGGAGGTCATTCGTAACTGATCTACAATATACACAATATCCAACGACGGTGCAAATTATAATCATCCTCCAACGACACTCACTCTCTAAATGATTTCCTGACATTTCAGAACTTTAGAGAAGAAGTATATCTTTCCTTTGGGATTCACGTCAGTGTTTGGTCTAATTTCCTTGAACTCCAGATAGAAAGAGTCCAAAGAAGGAAATAACAAAACAAAGCCGTAACTAGGACAAGGGGTTTATGTTTATGAAGGAAAAATGTTTTGCTAAGATATTTCGTAAAAAGCAGAGACTTTTACAGTTATCTTGTTTTCATCTGGACAGAACAGGTGGGAGGAGTGCCCAGGCAGGTATCCTGCCACGTGAGTTCAGAAGCCCCGGCAAGACTCTCTTATTTAGGTTTCCCCCACTATCTGAAAGTAGAGGGCTCCTATGACACCTTTCGTAAGCCAAAATGAAAGGAAGATGCGATTACCTTAGGATACATCTTGCTAATGGCTGCACAAAATAAACTGAGGTGAAGCACAGATGCTCACGGACACAGTTCAAAGCTGTGGCGGCTGATACTGAGATGCCGAGTGTGGATCCCAGGAAGGAGCCTGGTGGTGTCACTCTTGCTACCTGGTGTGCACACCGCCTCTGTAATGGCTTGATGCAAAACAAATGCTCACAACTTTTGCTTTTCGCCTTTTTTCATAAGAGCGGCAATCCTATCGATTTCTTTCAGTTAGCAAAATCAGGTACTTACGTAGATCTTTCAGAAAAGCAAAGTGTAAGGCAAACTTTTGAAAAGCAGGGGATACCTGTACTCTGAACTCACATTAAAACAACAACAACCACCAAAAAAAAAAAAAAAAAAAAAAACACATCCTCAATGGTGAAACTTCATAAACTACTAAGACTTGGGTGATGCTGGTTACCTCCAAGTAGTTACTAGAACAAATTCTGGAGTCAGATTCCCTTCCTTCCTCTCCTGACTCCATCACTTTTTAGCTATGGTGTAGCCATGGGCAAAGACTTAAATTTTATAAGCTTCAGTTTCCCCTTTGACTAAAGTTTTGATGATGGTATGATCCCCATCTTTGGTATGTTTTGAGTACTACATGATATAATGCCTGTAAGTATTGACCATGATGCCTGGCACATAGAAAGTGCTCAGCGATCACTAACTACTGTCTTTATTACTAGTGATTACTCAGATCAACTCTTCTCCCCTGAGGGGGGATTGGGAAATGGGAGATCACAAGGCTAATGTGGAGATCATAACATTGACAAAGTGCTCATAAATGGATCAGGATAAACGGTGGTGAGGGGTCATGAAAAGCCATTTTACCCTCAAGGCAATTTTATTTTAACTTCTGAAGTCCAGTTTCCTTCCCCCCCCCCAAAATGGTGATAGTATCAGGATCTCTCTTAGGTGATTCTTGTGGGGATTACCTGAAATAAGATAATGCTTATAAAGCTGCTGGAACACACAGAATGAGGCACATAGTAAGTGCTCATTGAAGGTGAGTGTTTATCAGGTATTTTTATTGTTGAGAATGATGTCGTTTTCTGCTTTTTACAATAATATAGTTTTTTCTCTTTAAGTATTGGCGATGAGAACAGCACTAGTTTCTTTCCGATAGAAAAAAACATGCTTACTTCTCCATCTCTCACCTTAGAATTATCTAGGAAGAGTAAATAATGCTGTACTACCCAGCTCCTGGATGGGTCTGTATCTCCAAGCTGAGAAAAAGCTCTACATACAAGAGGAAATATAATTTGATGTTTGGGAACCAAGGAAGAGAGCAAGGGACTTGAGACAACCAAGGTTCACAAGTGAGTCAAGACTGCAAAGCACAGACAAGGGGAGAGGACCCAGGAGCAGGAAAGCAGAGGTTAACCATAGAGAAGGGAAGACCTGGGGAATATGAACAGAGCTTGGGGAGGCTTAGAGCTTCCCGAGCATGGATCTGGGGTCTCAGGCAACTCTAGACCTGAAGGGTTGGGTGGTCCCTGTTGATGTGGAGGTCACATAAAGATATAAACTCAAACTTTCATGCCCTAGTGTTTCTACAAGCCATTTTTAACTTGCATGTTTGAGCATAGTTTTCTATATGTTTCTGTAAACTGTGGCTATTTCCACTTTAACTGCAATCAAACCCAGATTATGTTCAAAATTTTAAACGATAGTACAGAGAATACTGAATTTAGGGAGACCTTGACTACAATGCTTACTCTGCCACTAACCAGATGGAGGACATTGTCAACTGTTGTACATCCCTGGACCTCAAGCTCTTCATTAAAGATAGTAGATAAATGATTAATACACTTATATTAATAATTTATCTGTACTCCTAATTTCTTCACTGGAAAGGGTTACACGACAAAGTGAGAAGGAATATAATTTGGGAAGTAAAATGACACGATTTTTAAATATATATACATATATAAAATAAAACATTGGAATATTGACCCTTTAGCTTCAATTATGTAATATTCATAGCGATGTCTAAACTGCCAGATGGAATCAGAGATACAGCACTTAAGAAATGTCATTGTCAGACCCACGAAGATCTGCATATTTTTTTGATGGACTGCCAAGTGAGATTTCCAGTGATAGTTGCCACAGCCCAAATAGAATATGTATATCAGGGCTACCTTCACATCCTCACCTACCGTGTCCAACAAGCTAGAGGTCATTTGTCAGAGCCTCAAGGAACTCAGTGCTGCAGCGAGACAGGGATTGCTTGCAATGCTTAATAATTTAAGCTCTTGTCAGTTCATCCTTTTGGATATGCTACCATTTGGGACTAGTGATAAACTCCCCTTTAGTTCAGCTTCTTTTAACCTTGACATGAGCTCAGAGACAAGAATATAAGAATGTTCAATGCAAGCAAAAACAAAAAAAAGGTTGGGCTTACCACTAGACTGATTTGGATTGCTATATAACCTGTCTACACAGCATGAGTTACTAGGACAGGTGCGCATATGACTTAATGTAAGGTCATTATAGGCTCCCTGTGTGACCACATGGGTTATGGACAATAATTATGGACTACAGATACTGATGATTCTATAGAAGAATGTAAACTTCTACAACTCAAATAATTTAAATATTGATATTGGGTTTTGTTCTTTTAAAAAAAATCAGGAATAGGATAAACATGGTTAATACTGACTTGAATAATTAAACTACTATAGTGATACTTTCGGATATCTTAGTATTTTGCAATTTCACATTCAATTGCTTTTCTAAACCAGTCTGAGTGACACAGCTGTGGGATGCAGGAATCACTTCTTTCTCTACACAGGTTGGAGGCACCCTGCACACAGACATTACATACAAGTGTCTGTTCTACTTCTAAAACTGTCCGGGCTCTGAGCAAATAGAGATTAAGAAGGATCAAGTCTAAGAGCATTTTGTAATTGTGATTATATAATTCAAAGAATATTGAGCAAGAGCAAATAAATACACCTGAGCTACCTCTGAGAGACTACTGGTAAGACGCAATATAAAGCAGTTAGTTGTTGGGGCAAATTAATTGGGCATAGAGCTTCCTATTAAAAAAGAAAAGAAAAAAATGCTAGTGAAATTACAAGAAGAAAGAAAGGCAAAGCATGTGACCCAATGAGGTTCAAACTGTGGCTACAAAGAATATTTTAGGAAATATATTGTCAATCAATGGGTAAAGCACAAACTCAAAACTCTGTTTAATGTAAGATTTTCAAGCAGCTTTCATGTGTAATGCGACTTGAAAAAAATGTGAAATAAAAAAACAGAATGTTTTTATGTTTCTGTAATTTCACTACATTACAAGGTGTCCTGATTAATGTATCAGGGAATCTTCTGGTCATATGACTTAATGACGCTGCTACTTGACTTTATGAAGCATTCCTTTGATCATTTAAAGTGAGCTACTCAGCAAAATTTCAATATTAGGTTTTCAGGAATAAACCACAATTTCTTCTTAGGTTTTTATGTAATTAAATTTGTTGCTACATTACTGCCAAAATTGTGAATTCCATATTAAAATTTTCAGAGATGTGCAATTCATATGTGTGTCCAATAACACTATGAGAGTGTACTTCTCTCTGTCTATGCCTCTGGCTATGACTGTAGGATAAATTTCAGTTTTGAGTTTGGAATATAGTTGAGAAGTAAGGTTATGAGAGGATTTTGAAATCACAGCTTAGACTTGGCAAAAAGAGTCCTAACATTTTCTATACAAACAAATGAAATGCCAGAGCAGACTCTCAGTGTCAGAGCTTTTGAAAGAAATCTGGTTTGGCTCAACTAGAGTTAGCTGTGTGTGCTGAGACAATTTGACCTAGAAACAAAATGCTCTCTACAAATAATCAGCGAAGCTGAAAGGAAATTAATATGATTTTTAGTGTTTGACTTCAGTTGAATACTAGACAATTATGAGAAAATAATAATTATTATCTGAGCATACATTGTGGAATAATGACCATTGCTAGTATGAAGTTGCCAAGTAATTTCAGATTTATTTAGTTGTTTAAACATAGACTCATAAAAGGCAAAAACTGGAAAAGATATTGGAAATAATAGCCAATTGTGGCAATGTTTTAGAAGAAACTCAGGCTTGTTTCCAGTAATATTCTAGTATATTCATATATATATGTGAATCTTTAGAATCGTAATACAAAATCTTTCTTAAAATTCATTTTTAAAATTAAAGTATAATTTACATTCCATAAAATTCATCCTCTTTAGTATAAAGTTCTACAAGTTCTGACAAATGCAAAAGTTGGGCAATCCCCAGCACATTCAATATACAGAACAGTCCCAACATTCCCCAAAACTCCTCTGGGCATCTTTGTGGTCAACCCAACCTCCAGGTCCTGAAAAACACTGGTCTGCTTTCTATTTCTATAGCTTTGACAGAACCCACATTTTAATAGCAGAGAAAATGCACCTGTCTATTTTTTCAAGATGGTTGAAGGAAACGGTATTATAATATTCTGCTTATACATTATAAGGCGGTTTCCTAAACGTGAACAAGCAATACATAGGTTGGCTCCATTTATTTGCTACTGGAATCATAGCTCCTTGCCCCTCCCGTACTTCCAGACCCAGGCTTGGCGACTGGGCATCTGAATCTTCTTGGTAGATTAATTTGATATCCCCTCAAACTGACACTCTAAATATTTAAACATTTTTTTAGAGAAGCCCAGAACCTGGCTGAGTGCAAAGGCAGAAAAGGAGGATTTTGAAAGATGGCACCCTTGCTTCTTGCATAATCCACTTGGCCAAACAAACACACAATTAATCAACAACTCTTGGACATAAAGCTTTGTTATGAGCAGAACCAACAAGATCTTCTTACTGTCTCTCCCAGGCAGTTTAACCAAGAATCCTTTTTAATACATCTAGTAGTCCCTTTAGGAAGAATTCTGAAAAATACAATTTTCTTCTTTGATTTACACTTTCAGGGATGTTTTATTGCAGAGTGTCCCGAACTATTGCCAATCTGACCTTTTGTTCTTTCTCTACAATGTATTAGCTCTACACCTCACCTAAGGAGCTCAACTAGCCATCGAGGTCCCCCTGACACTTTAGGACTCTCATCCTCTCCCCTAACTCCCACGGTACCCTGGGGAGTTGACCAGATGTATGGGAAACAAGTGCCCCCGCTGGTAGTTGCTAAGAAACAGAGGGGTGGGAAGAGTGCCCCTGTTTCTTAGAACCAGCATTGAAAATTGGATTAAGTTTTCATATTGAAACAGAGTTTCAATCATAGATTTTTCTACTCTAATGGTATAACACATTCAAATATTTTTTGTTTATTTGTTTCTTCTTTCATTCATCCACGTATTGAGTGCCTGCTATGTTTGAGGCATTGTGCTTATCACTGGATACATACTTTGCCCTCAGATAGCCCAAATTAAGTGAGGTTAAATCAGCTTCTATAGGCTGGCCTAAGATCTGATCATGCTTTGTTAAATCATTTCTTAAGGAAAATATGTGACTCAAGTTTCAAACAGTAGATTTATAAATAAGCTTTGGTAATCCCAAAACCATTTATCAACTTGGAGTTGCTCGCATATTAGAAATGAACTAGTTCTCTATTAATCAATATCATGTCTTATTTCATTAAATTCAAGTACCATTGATTTAATTGGAGTGAGGGAGGAAAAAGCTGATTGCTATCCCTGTGTTTTGGATTTAAGAAATTCTCTTTTCCCTTACTGCAGATATGTTACATGAGATTTAACAAAAAGAAATACAATCCAACAATAAAACCCATCTTACTTGCTCTTCTTTCCTCACAAATTAGGAATGGAAGCTTGTCATCACATTACACGATTGGTTGCATTTTAATATTCAGAGTCTAATGACTGGCATGTGATAAAATATTCATTAAAATATTCATGAATAATCAGATTAAATGTCACATCTCTAAAGAAAGATCATCTGATAAGTGGTAACATCAGTTAATTTCTTTATTTGTTTATAGAGCACTGTTAAAGTGAAAGCAATCAGTATGAAAAACCTTTCTATTGGTATGTGAATTACATATAAATTATGCATTGCCTCGCACTTGGAACAGCAGAGAAAAATCAGAAAATACTATTTCCTCCGTTTTTAAGAAAAATGGATGAGAGGGAACTATTTTCAATAACGCTCTAATAATTTTTTTCCCACCAGTACACTACTTCTGTATTGATTGCTATAACTTTTCCAACTAAGGATTAAGAACAGGAACTCTGATTTTCAGAATGATTTGAGAATAAGACGCACTGAACAATCAAATGTTTTGGTTACAAAAGAATTGCAATACCATAACCTTGTAGTGAGCAGGTGACCTCACTGAAAGTCTTTGTGCTTAATTTGGCAATTATGTACCAATGCGAGCTACAGAACTGAAGTAAAAAGGATAGAGTTAGGTGGTAGAAAGCTGGAGTTGGTGCCTTGAAGAAAGTCATCTTACCCTCCTTCAAGGAAAACTAAAAGTGCCCCAACACTGGCCCATAGGAGCTGTCAATACTGGCCCAGTCACACTGTAGCCACCCTGCCAGAAGGCAAAGGGGGAAAAGGCTGTCATTTCTTTTAGAGGGGACTCAAAAATGACACCTACTTACCACCTCACAACGGTCAGAATGGCCATCATCAAAAAGTCTACAAATAATAAATGCAGGAGAGGGTATGGAGAAAAAGGAACCCTCCTACACTGTCGGTGGGGATGTAAATTGGTGCAGCCACTATGGAGAACAGTATGGAGGTTCCTTAAAAAACTAAAAATAGAGTTGCCACATGATCCAGCAATCCCACTCCTTGGCATATATCCGGAAAAGACAAAAAATCTAATTCAAAAAGATACATGCACCCCAACGTACAATAGCCAAGACATGGAAGCAACCTAAGTGTCCATTGATGGATGAATGGATAAAGAAGATGTGGTATATATACACAATGGAATATTACTCAGCCATAAAAAAGAAGGAAATAATGCCATTTGTGGCAACATGGATGGACCTACAGTTTATCATACTAAAAGTGAAGTAAGTCAGACAGAGAAAGACAAATATCATATGATATCACTTATATGTGGAATCTAAAAAAAAAATGACACAAATGAACTTATATACTGAACAGAAATAGACTCACAGACAGAGAAAACAAACTTACGGTTACCAAAGAGGACAGGGGGAAGGGATAAATTAGGAGGTTGGGATTAATATACACAAACTACTATATATAAAATAGATAACCAACAAGGACCTACTATATATCAGAGGGAACTATATGCAATGTCTTGTAATAATCTATAAGGGAAAAGATTCTTAAAAAGAATATATTCTTTTTCAGAACATATCTATATATATAGCTGAATCACTGTGCTGTACACCTGAAACTAACACAGAATTGTAAACCAACTACACTTCTACTTAAAAAAATGACACCTACTAATGCTCTACATGTTAAATATGACTTTCTAATACAACACCAGCATATCTATTTTTAACCAGGGTTACTGAAACCAAAATATTCATGCTGTTCAGATAATAACAGCATTAATATACACAATTTATTATGGAATTATATGACAACCTATCATGGAGCTTGTGATTAACTTCACATTAACATCAAAGTCATATGATATCCTACCCATTCACTGAACAAAGCTATCTCCTTAACATCACTTACTGTAGATTAATGTATGATTTGGCAGAAATGCTAAAGAAGAACACTATCCCTTCTCAGATAGAGAAATTTTAGCAAATAGAAATGCATTAACCTTGTTAATTTTTACCCTCGTTCCATCCAATACGCAATGGCTCTAGGGCCAAAGGTATTTGCCCTCAACATTTCTCACCTTAGTTAGAGTTGTGGATACATTTGGTAGACCTTGAGTTTAGAAATTTATCTAGTCTGAAAAGTTCAACCTGCAGGGTGTACATACACAAATATTCCCAGGATTGGATTTCTCCCACTGAGAAGAGAAAAGCGTTCATATGGTAAAACCAGAGGCAAACAGTTTATTGAAAAGGAGACAATGGAAGAAAAGACAGTTCCCTTTTGTTTCAGAATATCTTTTCCACTATGTTGCCTGGGGGAGAGCTTTCATTTTCTTAATTCAATGACTTCTTCCAATATTTAAAAACATTTATCTTTGCCCCTGGTATTTTCTTATGTGTATAGTCACTTAAGTGACCATATCATTTACAAATCAGCTAACCCAAGTTGCTAAGTCATGAAAATAATAAACCGTCCACTATAAATCCAGAGTCTTGTTAAATTCTAATATGTCTTTCAATATCTATGTCATAGAATATAATCTTATATTCTTCATGACTATGTGATTGTAATTTACATTCTTAATTACACTAAAAGATAATATATCCTATCTAAAAATAGGCCAACACTTACTGACAGTCTTTGTAAATTTCAGATAAATAGGCAAAGATTTTTAAAGAATATCTGAATTATAAATATTATTCTACATTATTTAAGATCTTATTTTTTTTCATTTTTGTCCAGAATTTGTTGTTGATTTTCAAATAATTAACTCAAAAACAATCATTGGATATTTGCAGTACATCATATCTCAATAGTTTTTATATTAAAATCAGATTTCTCAGAACATGGGATGAAGGTTTCTTAAGTCTATATAGAACTTTAAATTCTCATTTTTCCCAAACTTGCTATCATTGGGTATAAATATATTTGAGATGTTTTATATTTGGTTTTGAAAATTGCATGTGCTGTACTATGTTGCTCATATATTTTTAACATCATATTTTCTTAAATGTAAAATAAAAAAAAAACTGTACTCACACAAAATGAAATTGCAGTTTATTTTTTAAATTTCAAATCTTAAAATCTCTGGAATAGTTTTGGGAATAGGTATGCGATTTTATGAAAGAAAAACATGACCTCTAAGAATCCACTTAGGTTTCCTGATTTAGTCATTCTTTTCTATTGAAATAATCAAACGTCCTCACTCTTCATTTGAAGAAAATGAAGCACACGGAGATACAGTAACACGTCCATGGTCATCTCTGTGAAACTAAAGCCACGTCTGTCTTATTGGCAGAGCACTGCTTTTCCTAGAAGTGTCCCTGACACAGAATAAGCATATCATACCGATTGTTTGGATAGATAATAGTGTATTTATAAACAAATAATTCTAAAATGAAATTTTAAAAGTATTTCCTGAAATCTTCCGGGCAGACTTTAAACAATAGACTAATTGTAAGATATTGAAACTTTGTAGTTGGTGGAACAAGAGAGTATTCACTGACTTATTCACACTTGGAAATTAGTCAAGTGAGCTAGGTATGTGAATGAAAGATTCTTAACAGCTACCAACCATATGCAGTTCACCATGAAATAATTTAAGTATTGCCTGGATCTTAATAAACCACACTCTCAAGACAATTCGATAGTGTGCCACATGACTACATATAAAACTTGTTCCTTTCAGAATTGTCGCTTTAAAAAAGAGATTTGTAAACTAGAGATAGATAACAAGAATTTTGAGATGACTAGAAGCTTTCTCTTATGAAGAACAACTGAAAAAAAAAATGGCATCATTTAACGTGGCTGGTAAATGCATCTTAAAGAAAGCATTCGGTATCCATCAAGTCCTCAAAAGGCTCCCAGGTAGGAGAGGGTGCAGACTTACCTTGGAGCAGAATTGAGAGCACTTAGGGGAATAGCAAAGAGGTAGATTTCGGCTCAGTGCAAAGGCACTTCCAAAATAAGTGTCCACAATGGAAATGGGTCCCAAATAGCTATCATTCTGATGGAATCACTTTCTGATAATATTAATTAGCAGAAATTAATTAACCTTCTCAAATTCTTCCAGTGTGATTGACTTGCACTGACCATTTCAAACCCTTGCTTTCTTTTCAATGCAGTCTAAATATTCATATTTGGGACCATAAGATTCTATGCATTACATGGATGAAGTTATTTATTCAATAAAATTTCTTAGCTATCCAATATCTAAATCTTCGTAAAATATGAAGAAGCTGAATACAGTACAAAGTTTACTTCTCCCTAATGAATTCATTATCACAGCATTTCTTATGTTAACTATTGATGTCAGTTTCTGCATGAAATACGCTAAAAAATCAGGTTTTGATTTGCTTTGGCCACTATTATTTATGAGCAGTGTGTAGTAAACCTTTGGTATTTTTCTAGTAATAAATAATTTTCCAAAAATTGTTTTTATACTGCCTATTTTACAGTTCCAATAACTAGTAGGAACCCCCCAAAACATCTCTGATGGTGATCAAAGGTCATCCAGGGTCAACAGAAATTTTAGATAATCAAGGGGGAAATATTCCCTTGCAGGAAATCATATGGCATGATACATTCTTTGGTGTAAAATATTCCATTATTTAAAATATTTTAAATACTAGCATACACAAATAGTATCAAAATGATAAGCCGAGGGAAACCATTCAACTGCTCTATTATACATTTTAAAATACACATTTTAAAATATAACTTTATTTTCAATAAATGCATTTTAAGAAATCACATTTAAAGAAGACATAAATGTTAACTTTCTATGAATTTTAGCAGGAGTGGTACTAAGACTATTTGACAAATAGTATGGCAAAGACACTAAATCTAGCATGCCTGCCTTACCCCTAGATTTCTAGATTGTGCGAATTTCCCAGTCTGGACTAACCAGGAGGGATGGGGTAATTCAAGGGAGGAGACTTGGGAAAGTAGCTTATTGTCAACCAGAAGAAATTGCACGCAGCTTGCAGTGTATGACATGCATCGTATTACTTTCCAGTAAGTACATTTTTGAATTAGGTGAGTATGAAGATAGACGTCAGCCAGGAGCATGAATCATGACATTAAAGATATCAAAATCATCCAGACAAAATAAGGATTACTTTGGCCGACTGGAATTGTAGGTTATCTCATAAGTATGTAAAAGTTTGAGGCTCACTGTACATGCTTATTTCTCTATAGTATATTGTATAGAATTATAATTATACAGAATACAGTAGGTTGTTATGAGTCTCCATTTCCATTCATAAAAAAAAAGCCCTCAAACACTGTTGGCCAAAAGACCATTCTGCAGTTGCTTGTTAGTGCCCTAGTTCTGATCACTTTGCTCTGGTCTATGCAGGATCACTGTTTTTGCTTCAGAGCTCTTATTACTAGGTCCCTTTCTACTCATGTTCTTGCTTCAAGTGTCTAAACACTGACATTCATTTGATGGGAAAGTTTTTATCCTTCCAGTGTGCTCCAAGGTTTGGATGAGACAATGGGTACTCTGGCTGTAGAGTTCTCTGATGCTATACTTTAGGGCTATAAGCAACTAATCTTCCCTTCAGGGCCCAGTACGGTCTGCATGCTGTGATCACGGGAGTGATTTGAAGCCCATTTCAGTCTAAAGAATTACTTCTTCCTCAAAGGAAGTAGAAAAAGACATCCCCTGTGTGCAAGCATGGGTGCCAAAGAACATCTACACAGCACTATCAAATATCTCTTTGGAAAAAACTGGACACAAATATTATTGTATAATCAATCACACATATATATGTAACCAACTCTCACTCACAAACACATATAAATTAATTTATACTTAATGCAGTGCTTTCCAAAACCAAACAGAACAACAAAACTGAAGAATTACAGCTGAAATTTAAAACCAATTAAGTTGCATAAAAGGAAATAGTAAACTTTTGCTCCTTCTGGTGCTTCCATAGAGCTGAAAACAGTCTTCTAAATTTTAAAATGCACTTCTATTCTAGATTTCTAATTTTTTTAATTTTTATTATTTTTTTCTTTTTGGCCACGCCACATGACATGCAGGATCTCAGCTCCCCAACCAGGGATTGAACACGTGCCCCCTGCATTGGAAGCCTGGAGGCCTTCCTAACCACCAGACCACCAGGGAAGTCCCTATATTCTAGATTTGTTAAACCTTTTGGATGTAAATAGTGAAATTGGTGAGAAGACTATAATAACTGTAAGTCAAACCATGATCTGAGACATTAACGATGTCCTAAAATAACAGGTCAAAAAATACACACTACTAAGGGTCACTATATATAATGTTTAAGTTCCCTGGCTTAAAATTCAAAATTTCCTCCCAATATTAGCGAAGTCAGTTCTCTTTGAAGTTTTTAAAGAATCAGACATGATAGGAGAATGATATGAAGAGGTAATCATTATTATCAGTATTTCTCTCAACTTTGGTTTTGAGTCTTTACTCATTCTTTTAATCCTGACCAATGAAGTATTTTTCCCTAGTTATGGTACAAAATTGCTTTCTTTAGCATAATAAATCCTCTCTTGTTTGATCAACTCCGAAGTTAACATGAAGGGATATGCATTTTCATACATAATGCATAAAAATATCAAACCGTCAATTTAGGAAATGAATGAAAAAGAGTGGGGAATTGCAAAAGAAGCATGGACTTGTGGAGTTAGAGATGACTTCAAAGAATGGGCCTGCAGTCCACCAGAGGGCAGACAGCAGAAGCAGGAAGAACTACAATCCTGCAGCCTGTGGAACAAAAACCACATTCACAGAAAGATAGACAAGACGAAAAGGCAGAGGGCTATGTACCAGATGAAGGAACAAGATAAAACCCCAGAAAAACAACTAAATGAAGGGGAGATAGGCAATCTTCCAGAAAAAGAATTCAGAATAATGATAGTGAAGATGATCCAGGACCTCAGAAAAAGAATGGAAGCAAAGATCGAGAAGATTCAAGAAATATTAACAAAGACCTAGAAGAATTAAAGAACAAAAAAACAGAGATGAACAATAAAATAGCTGAAATGAAAACTACACTAGAAGGAATCAATAGCACAATAACTGAGGCAGAAGAACAGATAAGTGACCTGGAAGACAGACTGGTGGAATTCACTGTTGTGGAACAGAATAAAGAAAAAAGAATGAAAAGAAATGAAGACAGCCTAAGAGACCTCTGGGACAACATTAAACGCAACAACATTCCCATTATACGGGTCGCACAAGGAGAAGAGAGAGAGAAAGGACCCGAGAAAATATTTGAAGAGATTATACTCAAAAACTTCCTTAACATGGGAAAGGAAATAGCCACCCAAGTCCAGGAAGCTCAGAGAGTCCCATACAGGAAAAACCCAAGGAGAAACACGCCGAGACACATAGTAATCAAACTGGCAAAAATTAAAGACAAAGAAAAATTACTGAAAGCAGCAAGGGAAAAACGGAAAATAACATACAAGGGAACTCCCATAAGGTTAAAAGCTGATTTTTCAGCAGAAACTCTACAAGCCAGAAGGGAGTGGCATGAAATAATTAAAGGGATGAAAGGGAAGAAACTACAACCAAGATTACTCTACCCGGCAAGGATCTCATTCAGATTTGACTGAGAAATCAAAAGCTTTACAGACAAGCAAAAGCTAAGAGAATTCAGCACCACAAAACCAGCTCTACAACAAATGCTAAAGGAACTTCTCTAAATGGGAAACACAAGAGAAGAAAAGGATCTACAAAAACAAACCCAAAACAATTAAGAAAATGGTCATAGGAACATACATATCAATAATTACCTTAAACATGAAAGGATTAAACACTCCAACCAAAAGACGCAGGCTTGCTGAATGGATACAAAAACAAGACTCATATATATGCTGTCTACAAGAGATCCATTTCAGACATAGGGACACATACAGACTGAAAGTGAGGGGATGGAAAAAGATATTCCATGCAAATGGAAATCAAAAGAAAGCTGGAGTAGCAATACTCATATCAGATAAAATAGACTTTAAAATAAAGAATGTTACAAGAGACAAGGAAGGGCACTACATAATGATCAAGAGATCAATCCAAGAAGAAGATATAACAATTAGAAATATATATGCACCCAACATAGGAGCACCTCAGCACATAAGGCAACTGCTAACAGCTATAAAAGAGAAAATCGACAGTAACACAATAATAGTGGGGGACTTTAACACCTCACTTACACCAATGGACAGATCATCCAAACAGAAAATTAATAAGGAAACACAAGCTTTAAATGACACAATAGACCAGATAGATTTAATTGATATTTATAGGACATTCCATCCTAAAATAGCAGATTACACTTTCTTCTCAAGTGTGCAAGGAACATTCTCCAAGATAGATCACATCTTGGGTCACAAATCAAGCTTCAGTAAATTTAAGAAAATTGAAATCATATCAAGCATCTTTTCTGACCACACACTATGAGATCAGAAATCAATTACAGGGGAAAAGACATAAAAAACACAAACATATGGAGGCTAAACAATACGTTACTAAATAACCAAGAGATCACTGAAGAAATCAAAGAGGAAATCAAAAAATACCTAGAGACAAATGACAATGAAAACACGATGATCCAAAACCTATAGGACGCAGCAAAAGCAGTGCTAAGAGGGAAGTTTATAGCAATACAAGCCTACCTCAAGAAACAGGAAACATCTCGAATAAACAACCTAACCTTGCACCTGAAGCAATTAGAGAAAGAAGAACAAAAAACCCCAAAGCTACCAGAAGGAAAGAAATCATAAAGATCAGATCAGAAATAAATGAAAAAGAAAGGAAGGAAACAATAGCAAAAATCAATGAAACTAAAAGCTGGTTCTTTGAGAAGATAAACAAAATTGATAAACCATTAGCCAGACTCATCAAGAGAAAAAGGGAGAAGACTCAAATCAATAGAATTAGAAATGAAAAAGGAGAAGTAACCACTGACACTGCAGAAATACAAACGATCATGAGAGATTACTACAAGCAACTCTATGCCAATAAAATGGACAACCTGGAAGAAATGGACAGATTCTTAGAAAGGCACAACCTGCCAAGACTGAACCAGGAAGAAATAGAAAATATGAACAGACCAATCACAAGCACTGAAATTGAAACTGTGATTAAAAACCTTCCAACAAACAAAAGCCCAGGACCAGATGGCTTCACAGGTGAATTCTATCAAACATTTAGAGAAGAGCTAACACCTACCCTTCTCAAACTCTTCCAAAATATTGCAGAGGGAGGAACACTCCCAAACTCATTCTACGAGGCCACAATCACCCTCATACCAAAACCAGACAAAGATGTCACAAAGAAAGAAAACTACAGGCCAATATCACTGATGAACATAGATGCAAAAATCCTCAACAAAATACTAGCAAACAGAATCCAACAGCACATTAAAAGGATCATACACCATGATCAAGTGGGGTTTATCCCAGGAATGCAAGGATTCTTCAATATACGCAAATCAATCAATGTGATACACCATATTAACAAATTGAAGGAGAAAAACCATATGATCATCTCAATAGATGCAGAGAAAGCTTTCGACAAAATTCAACACCTATTTATGATAAAAAACCCTGCAGAAAGTAGGCATAGAGGGAACTTTCCTCAACATAATAAAGGCCATATATGACAAACCCACAGCCAACATCGTCCTCAATGGTGAAAAACTGAAACCATTTCCACTAAGATCAGGAACAAGACAAGGTTGCCCACTCTCACCACTATTATTCAACATAGTTTTGGAAGTGTTAGCCACAGCAATCAGAGAAGACAAAGAAATAAAAGGAATCCAAATCGGAAAAGAAGAAGTAAAGCTGTCACTATTTGCAGATGACATGATACTATACATAGAGAATCCTAAAGATGCTACCAGAAAATTACTAGAGCTAATCAATGAATTTGGTAAAGTAGCAGGATACAAAATTAATGCACAGAAATCTCTTGCATTTCTATACACTAATGACGAAAAATCTGAAAGTGAAATTAAGAAAACACTCCCATTTACCATTGCAACAAAAAGAATAAAATATCTAGGAATAAACCTACCTAAGGAGACAAAAGACCTGTATGCAGAAAATTATAAGACACTGATGAAAGAAATTAAAGATGATACAAATAGATGGAGAGATATACCATGTTCCTGGATTGGAAGAATCAACATTGTGAAAATGACTCTACTACCCAAAGCAATCTACAGATTCAATGCAATCCCTATCAAACTACCACTGGCATTTTTCACAGAACTAGAACAAAAAATTTCACAATTTGTATGGAAACACAAAAGACCCCGAATAGCCAAAGCAATCTTGAGAACGAAAAATGGAGCTGGGGGAATCAGGCTCCCTGACTTCAGACTATATTACAAAGCTTCAGTAATCAAGACAGTTTGGTACTGGCACAAAAACAGAAATATAGATCAATGGAACAGGATAGAAAGCCCAGAGATAAACCCACACACATATGGGCACCTTATTTTTGATAAAGGAGGCAAGCATATACAGTGGAGAAAAGACAGCCTCTTCAATAAGTGGTGCTGGGAAAATTGGACAGGTACACGTAAAAGTATGAAATTAGAACACTCCCTGACACCATGCACAAAAATAAACTCAAAATGGATTAAAGACCTAAGTGTAAGGGCAGACACTATAAAACTCTTAGAGGAAAACATAGGCAGAACACTCTATGACATATATCACAGCAAGATTCTTTTTGACCCAGCTCCCAGAGAAATGGAAATAAGAACACAAATAAACAAATGGGACCTAATGAAACTTAAAAGCTTTTGCACAGCAAAGGAAACCATAAACAAGACCAAAAGACAACCATCAGAATGGGAGAAAATATTTGCAAATGAAGCAACTGACAAAGGATTAATCTCCAAGATTTACAAGCAGCTCATGCAGCTCAATAACAAAAAAACGAACAACCCAATCCAAAAATGGGCAGAAGACCTAAAAAGACATTTCTCCAAAGAAGATATACAGATGGCCTACAGACACATGAAAGAATGCTCAACATCATTAATCATGAGAGAAATGCAAATCAAAACTACAATGAGATATCATCTCACGCCAGTCAGAATGGCCATCATCAAAAAATCTAGAAACAATAAATGCTGGAGAGGGTGTGGAGGAAAGGGAACACTCTTGCACTGTTGGTGGGAATGTAAATTGATACAGCCACTATGGAGAACAGTATGGAGGTTCCTTAAAAAACTACAAATAGAACTACCATACGACCCAGCAATCCCAATACTGGGCATATACCCTGAGAAAACCACAGGTCAAAAAGAGTCATGTACCAAAATGTTCATTGCAGCTCTATTTACAATAGCCAGGACATGGAAGCAACCTAAATGTCCATCGACAGATGAATGGATAAAGAAGATGTGGCACATATATACAATGGAATATTACTCAGCCATAAAAAGAAATGAAATGGAGGTATTTGTAATGAGGTGGATGGAGTTAGAGTCTGTCATACAGAGTGAAGTAAGTCAGAAAGAGAAAAACAAATACAGTATGCTAACACATATATACGGAATCTAAGGGAAAAAAAAAAAAAAAGGCCATGAAGAACCTAGTGGCAAGACGGGAATAAAGACACAGACCTACTAGAGAATGGACTTGAGGATATGGGGAGGGGGTGGGGTGAGATGTGACAGGGTAAGAGAGTGTCATGGACATATATACACTACTAAATGTAAAATAGATAACTAGTGGGAAGCAGTCGCATAGCACAGGGAGATCAGCTCGGTGCTTTGTGACCACCTAGAGGGGTGGGATGGGGAGGGTGGGAGGGAGGGAGACGCAAGAGGGAAGAGATATGGGAACATATGTATATGTATAACTGATTCACTTTGTTATAAAGCAGAAACTAACACACCATTGTAAAGCAATTATACTTCAATATGATGTTTAAAAAAAAAATCCTAGTTGGGGATATCTGGATTAAATTCAGTCAATAAATTAATGAACGTCATTGACATTTATTACATATAGCATGCTTAACAACATACAAAATTTATGTACATGTATACTTGTATACAAAGAGTACCCATGCACTCTTTTCAAACTTCTTGAATGCATTTACTTAGACCTTTGGAAACTGGTCCCCAGTCCCTTTGGTTATACCAGAGTTTTTTGACCCTGGTTTATTTAATGGCATTCTTTCACCCCAACCAACTATGCTTTCCATATGAAGTTCCCACGCAGTATCACCAGGGAGAAAAATCAAGAAGCAGTCTCCACCCTAGGAATTTATCGTCCCTTCCTTCCACTTCATGTCACAATGTAATGTTCAGACAGTAAAATGCCCATCACGCTCTAATGTCACTACTATTTGTACTCCTTCTTTAGTCTACATGTTCCTTGGTGAAAGAATCTTTGACTCAAATTCCAAGTCCCTAGCAAAGTTCCTAGCATGCTGTAAACGCCCAATAAGTGCTTACAAAAATCTGATAAGCAAAAAGTGTAACTAAAAGAAAAAAAAATCGTGCTTAATCTTTTGAGACTTTGTAAATAGGAAAGTGTTTAGCATGTCATCTTGAAAATTTGTCTTTGGCTGTTATTTTAGTAGTCTGTTTTTTTATCCATAAAGCCATTTATAGATTATAGTTTTGCCAAAATTATTTAAATGAAGTCTTTGAGAAAATTCCTTCAAGTGATCTCAAAAAAATGAGCTTCAAGGGATTGTGACAAGTGCAAATTTATATTTTTAGGTGTGCATATTTTAAAGAGTTTGCATTTGCAATTGAGTGCATATATATGCATATATATATCTTTAAGAGAGGATCTATACATTACTTAGGTTCTCAAATGTATTTATGATCCAGAAAACTAAATACCTTATAGGTTTTCCTAAAAGAGTTGCTAGATATTTCAGTTGAGCAATGCTTGTGAAGCCTCCACAAATTTTAGATTTTTATTATGAGTGTGGTTACTTTCAATGTAATCTTTGATACTTTTCATGAATTTTTCATCAAAAATAATTGTATTTTTGGAAAAACATAAGAACAAAATAAAATTAATATTGATAATCAAATCTCAATGTATCCTACATTTATTTATATACCCCATTAATATTTAAAATATAGATGGAGAGTATAAATAAACATTGAATACATGGAGATTTCATTATCAATATTAATTTTTATATATGGGCACATAATCATACCTTACTTTAGTATAAAGTACTGAACTTATACTCAATTCCTTCTTATCAAATGTAAAGTAAAATTAGTAACTCTATAAACAAGTAGGACCTAATTAAACTTAAAACCTTTTGCACCACAAAGGAAACAATAAACAACATGAAAAAACAACCTGCAAAATGGGAGAAAATATTTGCAAATGATGCAACCAACAAGGGATTAATTTCTAAAATATACAAACAGCTTATGCAGCTCAGTATCAAAAAAAACAAACAACCCAATCAAAAAATGAGCAGAAGATCTAAACAGACATTTCTCCAAGAGGACATACAGATGGCCAACAGACACATGAAAAATATGCTCAACATCGCTAATTATTAGAGAAATGCAAATCAAAACTACAATGAGGTACCATCTCACCAGTCAGAATGGCCATCATCAAAAGTCTGCAAATAATAAACGCTGGAGAGGGTGTGGAGAAAAAGGAACCCTCTTATACTGTTGGTGTGAATGTAAATTGGTACAGCCACTGTGGAGAACAGTATGAAGGTTCCTTAAAAAACTAAAAATAGAGTTACCATATGATCCTGCCATATATCCAGAGAAAACTGTAATTCAAAAAGATACATGTCCCCAATATTCATAGCAGCACTATTTACAATAGCCAAGACATGGAAGCAACCTAGGTGTCCATCAACAGATGAATGGATAAAGAAGATGTGGTATATATACACAATGGAATATCAGCCATAAAAAAGAATGAAATAATGCCATTTGCAGCAACATGGATGGACCTAGAGATTATCATACTAAGTGAAGTAAGTCGGACAGAGAAAGGCAAACATCATACGCTGTTGCTTATATGTGGAATCTAAAAAAATGATACAAATGAACTTATTTATAAAACAGATATAGACTCACAGACATAGAAAACAAACATGGTTACCAAAGGGGAAAAAGGGGAGGGATAAATTAGGAGTTTGGGATTAACATACACACACTACGATATATAAAATAGAGAGCCAACAAGGACCCACTGTATAGCACAGGGAACTATGCTCAAAATCTTGTACTAACCTGTAATGGAAAAGAATCTAAAAAAGAATGTGTGTGTGTGTGTGTGTGTGTGTGTGTGTGTATGTCTGAATCACTTTGCTGTACACCTGAAACTAACACAATATTGAAAATCAACTATATTTCAAATTTTTTTTTAAATTAGTAACTCTAAGTCAACGTACTTGATAATAGAATTAGGCAGGATTGTAGCTTACATTTTTCATGTATGCTGGGCTCCATTAAGTTTTTAATATTTGTTTTTATTATTTATAGACACCCCTAAACTAATCCTTTCAGAAAAGAATAAGAGATATAATGAGTTGACTTGCAAACCAATGCTTTCTATTTTTTTAAAAAAAATTTGATACCATTAATTAAGATTTTGGATGTCCTACAACAAAAATATTTCCTTATAAACAGACTGTAATATAATTTTGCTTTAATATGTAAGTGGGCATTTTTAGAAAATTGCCCACTTACATATTACTGTTAATGTGTTTCATGTTAATAGCTATCACCTTTCGATATGGCAGTTCATTTGTTTTGTGCTTTGTGTTTGTGCACATGTGTGCATGCTACTGCTTCAATTAAAGTATCACAAATTTGAAGATCTGAAATTGGAATTTGAACAAAAATACAATGCATATCTTTCAGAGGAAATGAGAAATGATTCATCCATTTCCTATCTAGTGTTTGGAAGATAAATAACTTCTCATCATTTAATATGTAGCTCATAAGGTACGTATTATGAGTATGGTATTGTACCTAATAAGAAACTGTTCTTTTTCACCTTAAGTTCCCAGTAGCATTCCAGTTTTTGTGGGTACACTGAGAATAAGTTATTCCTTTGTAGGAGAATTCATTACCAGTAGCTGATAGCTCATGGCTGAATTGCTTATGGAATTACTGAAACCATGTTTTTCTGATATAAAAAAAAACAAAAACAAAAATGATTTTTTAAAAACCAAATCTTTTGTTGGCAAGTTAACAACTAAATCATTGTTTGGAATATTTACTTCCTCATATGTCTTTGCCAGTCTTCCCTTTCTATTGCATTTTGAAATTAAAAAAACAAAATGTCTTTCATTTGAAAGACAATGTTCCTTAATGTGCTAAGAACTCATTTAAATATATAGAATGGGCAACTCTCAGAACAATGATAGGTTATTAATTTGAAAACAAACATTTGGATGCAAATAATAAGCCTACTGTATTTTACATTCTAAACATTCTATGATATCTTGATCATTGCTTTTCAAGTTTAATTTTTTGGGTAGAGAAGAATGCTATTCTAGGTCATTCCTTCTGGCCCTATAACTTGAAAATCTTATTTTCTTCAGAGTATTCTTTCCACCACTCTTTGTTCTTTCTGAATCTCTACCCCAAAGAAACAGTTTCAGCTTTTTCCTAGTTTCATGTCCTTTATTTTCCCCTCCAGAGAGTTCTGTATCTGGCCTCCTCCACCATCTAATTAACAGTGAAGCACTGCTCCTTGAGACTCCTTTTTTCTCTTACCATATGTGGCAATCTTCTGAATAATGAATTTCAATTTCATTAGTGTCTATAATATTCAAAGAAGACTCATGATTAATATAACTCCAAATATATTCTGATAAAGTTCTCATAGGAATATGTTTGGAAATCTATGAGAATGACTCAGGTCTTTGCATATCTATTTAATCTTGAACTTTGCTATTTGTTTTATGCAGGCAATTTGTCTTTTTTCCTCTTCCGGAATTAATGAATTATAATATATATTTAACGGGGCCAACGCACATGTTGTCAGATAATGGTACAGAAATTTTCATTATTTCGCAGGATAAAAACAAGAGACTGTTGAAGATGCATTCGATGTCACGGGTGGTTAGGCTCAATATTGTTAAATGTCAGTTCTTCCCACATCAATCTATAGATTTGACACAATTCCAAAAAAATATTCCAGCAAGTTTTCCTGTTATACTGACAAACTATTTGTATAATTTATAGAAAAAGGAAAAAGACATAGAAGGACCAACACAATTATGAAGAAAGAACAAAGTTGGAGGACTCACACTACCAGATTTCGAGACATACTGTAAAACTATCATAATCAAGACTGACATTGAGGGGCTTCCCTGGTGGCGCAGTGGTTGAGAATCTGCCTGCCAATGCAGGGGACACGGGTTCGAGCCCTGGTCTGGGAAGATCCCACATGCCGCGGAGCAACTAGGCCCGTGAGCCACAACTACTGAGCCTGCGCGTCTGGAGCCTGTGCTCCGCAACAAGAGAGGCCGCGACAGTGAGGCCCGCGCACCGCGATGAAGAGTGGCCCCCACTTGCCACAACTAGAGAAAGCCCTCGCACAGAAACGAAGACCCAACACAGCCATAAATAAATAAATAAATGAATAAATAAACCACCCCCCCAAAAAAGACTGACACTGATGTATAGACCAATGGAACAGAATAAGAAGCCCAGAAATAAACTCATATAAACACAGTCAGTTGATCTTTGACAAAAGAAATTCAATGGAGAAAGCATAATCCTTCTCCTTTCTTAAACCATGTAGAAAAAGTGGTGCTGGACATTCATATGTGAAAAATAATAATAATAACATAGACACAGACTATACATCTTACCAAAAATTAACACAAAATGGATATAGACATAAATGTAAAATGAAAACCTATAAGCCATTTAGAAGAAAACCTAAGAGAAAATCAGCGTGTCTTGGATTTGGAGTGGGTCTGAAGATACAACACCAAAAGCATGATCCATGAAAAAGAAATTGATAAGTTGGACTTTACTAAAATTTTAAAAGTTGGATTTTTAAAAGACACTGTTAAGAGAGTTAAAATCAAAGCACAGGCTGAAAAAGCATTTGTAAGACACGTCTTGCAATTGTATCCAAAATAAACAAAGAACTCTTAAAACTCAGGAATAAGAAAGCAACCCAATGAATAAATGGGCAGAATATCTGTACAGACACTTTTTCAAAGAGAATATACAGATGACAAATAAGACAACATTTATGGAAAAATGTTCAACCTCATTTGTTATTAAGTTAATGCACATTAAAACAACTGTAAGATGTCAAACAACTGAGAATACTAATTTCTAGTGAGAATGTAGAGCAACAAGAACTTTCATTCATTGCTGGTGGAAATGCAAAATGGCACATCCACTTTGCAAGACAGTATGGGTGGATTCTTAGAAAGCTAAACATAGTCTTACTATATAACCCAGCAATCAAATTCCTACTATTTACCTGACTGAACTGAAAACTTATGTGTACACACACACACACACACACACACACACACATACACACACACCCACACACTCATGGATGGTTATAGCAGCTTTATTTATAATTAGCAAAAACTGGAAGTAACAAAGATGTCCTTTAACAGGTGAATGAATAAACAAACTGTGATGCAACTGTACAACAGATAAAAAAGAATAAATTAACAAGCCATTCAAAGACATGTGTGAATCTTAAATGCATATTTCTAAGTAAAAGAAGCCAGTCTTTAAAGGCTATATGATTTATGCTTCCATTTATATGACATTCTAGAAAAAACAAAACTAAAGAGATCAGTGGTTGACAGGGATTTGAGAAAAAGTGGAATACATAAAGCATAGGACACTTTTTTAGGGTAGTGAAACTGCTCTGTATGATACCATAGTAGTGAATATATGACACTATACATTTGTCAAAACCCATAGAACTTGACAAAAGGAAGAGTGAACCATAATATGCAAACTAAAACTATTCAGTAAGTCAGGGGATCACAGGATGGAATACAGAAGGTGACAAGATAACCTAACTAATGACAGTGTGTGAAACAGCCTCATTGATGTGGGAGTAGGGGGAAAAGATTCTGACCTAGGTAACTTTGGAAATGAGTAGAGTTTGTAAAATGAAAGCTAGAAGTAACTGCCCATAAATGCTGTACTCTAGTTGATAAAGTTACTCCCCATGCAAATATGAGTTAACAATTCTGAAACTATTTTACATGTGGACTGGAATTGAGCAATTCATTAAATGGATGGAGGATTGTGGGATCCACATTTCTCATTTTTAGAGTGAGAATTTACAGATAAGCAACAGGGTGGTAGGCTAGAATGATTGAAGTGGTAATGGATTATCGATATCAGTATTAACCCACTGTAATTTAATACAGATAGATAGATATAGATACAGATAGATATAGAGATACTTATAGATATGTATATACACGAGGGTTAGTATACACACATATATTCTCTTGCTCTGTCAGCTGAGAGGGTCTAGAAGCAATGACACACCAGTATCAACTAGTATAACTAGCACCCAGATCTTGATTTTCTAGCACCATCCTCCAATAAAAAGAACCAGGATTTCTTAGAGAAATAATTGACTCTAAGACTGGGGCATAAGATATATAAAATGAGACTGATGCTTCTTGTATGCTTTCTTGTCCGCCAGAATGTACGGACGTGCTTTAAAACTTCAATGATGAGGGTATGTCAAAGGGACACAGGACAACTGAAAGTGCCCCCTAGTGGCCAAAGCGGGAACAATTTTAGCAACAAATATATAAAGCAGAATTAGATTATAACCAAAGTATAAAATCAATATTCATGTGCCCAAACAGATATAAATCAAGGATTAATTACATAAATAGGGAGAATAGATACATTCCCCATGAAGAATAATTCCAAGGAATTTATGTTGATAATGTGCCTTCAAAGAAGTAGGACATAAATCCCCAATCCTTAAATGTGGGCTGTACACAGTGACTTCCTTCCACAAAGGGTTTACTTTACAGTAGAGAAACCAAACAACTTGACCTAAGCTAGGTAGTCAAGATTAACCTTGACAGTAATGAAGTATCTTGATAGTACATACCCTAGATATAACGTGATGAGAATGGCACTTTACTTGTATGATCTTCCTCTCCAAAATCAATAATACCAGTCTAATCATGAGAAAAGCATCACACCAATCCCAACTGATGGACATTCTACAAATTTCCTAACCAGAACTCCTCAAAACTGTTAAGGTCATCAAAAGCAAGTTAACTCTGAGAAACCGTCATAGACAAGAGAATCCCAAGGAGACATAATGACTAAATGTAATTTGTAAACTGGATGGGATCCTGTAACAGAGAATGAATTAGGTAATACCTAAGGAGATTGGAATAAAGACTGAACTTAATAATATATGAATATTGGTTTTTTTAATTGTGGCAAATGTTAACACACTGAGGTAAGATGTTTAGAGGAAACTGGCCATTGGTTATATGGGAACTGGGGACTCTATTTTCTTCACAACTTTTCTGTAAATCTAAATCTATTCTAAAATAAAAAGTTTAATTTTAAAAAGGGGGGTTGCAAAACTTTAATACTGACACATAACAAAGGGGGGTTCTTTATCATTGTGCCTTCTTAAATTTCACTCTAGCTTGGCATTTGCCACTGGTAGGAAACTGAGTCAAGGTCAGGACCAATATTGGGTATCTGTTCTAGTACACTGTGACTAAGTCAGGAAATCTCTAAAGTTTGCAGAGTACGAGATGACAAAGTTAATGGAGATGATAAAATATCACAGATTTTAACAATTCCAGAATGATGTAAAAGGTCACTTTATTTCCTCCCCTCTCACCACTTGATATTTAAAATTACTTGGTTTTCAAATTTTTAAAAAAGTAGTCAATTAAATCCCAGGCATGAAATGAGCTCCTAAAGATGAGAAAGAACCTGGAGAGAGGTGAGTATACATAGAAGTGATGTTAATAACAATATACAGTGCTGTCCTTTTCAAAATGTTCTCTCATACGGAATCTGATTCAATCATCACAAAATTCTTCTCTGCTAGGGTAAGTATAATATTTCCAGTGTATTTCAAGATAAATGTGGCATAATACATGTGGAATATATGGGACTCAACTTTAAGGAGTTAGAAGAGGCTATAGGAGTTAGCATAGTATATTTACAAACATCACCCAGCCTCTGCATTTCAGGACTGGAGTCGTGGGGTAGAATTCTCGACCCGTAGTCCCCTTGGTAATACTGATTTACCTCCTTCAGTCTCTATTTCTCACAAGAAAAACAGAAATGCTAAAGAAATGCCTTGCAATTTCAAGGCTATGATTAACATTTATGGGAAGAAAGGTGAAGGAGCTAGCTAGTAATTATCAATGCACCGCACTGCTCTACATCTCAGGCAAGAACCTTTTTGGATCAAGTACCATGCAGCACTGTCAACAATGAGCTCCCACAGTCACAATGAGGCTGTAGCAAGATCCAACAGGTGTCATTAACACACTATGTCAGATGCAGAAAAAATGCAATCATGTTATAGTCAAATCACAGTCACAAATCCTTATCAACTTATATTACACTAACTTAATTTCGCTATTTTCAGAGATGATATATGATTGGATTCCATACTATAAATGATTGAACAGACTTCCTTTATAGGAATAATGAAGGTCAACTAGGCTAAAGAGATTGGCCACATTTATATAGGGAGTTAACATTAACAAAAACTATAACCGCATCTTCTTAACTCTTGTTAAGTGAAATAACTTTCCCCCTACTTCTTTAAATGCTGCACAAAATGCATAGAGATAATAAAGAGAGAATATTTTTCTTCATACAATATTTTGAATTTGGGTTTAATCCATCATTAGGATTTGGTATACCTTATATTTAACAAATGGTGTTGAAGATAGTAAGAAATTAGGCAAAGATAATTTAAATATTACACACTAATCTCTGACTACTTAATGTTAAAATTAGCTACATTTCAATAACTTTCATGATGCTTTCTTTACACTTTTATGAGTCTTAAAAAGGACTTTAATATAATTATTTTTTTAATTTTAGGAACTTCACTTGTATTTTTCTGTTTATATCATGTTTGACACAGTTATTCTTACTTTCACTTGGCTTCAATTATTTGGTATAAACATATATACATTTTTTTCAACAAGATGAGTTGAGATTCAAGTCAAGCATTTATTAAAAAAAAAAAACTAGCATTCTGCTCTTATCAGGTAAAGCAAATATGCCTATGCTTACATGCTCAGAGTTGCTTTGTTGCCTCAGGACTGAATTTTAGATATGGGTTAATTATGCTTTGGATTTTGGAAAATATATTTATTCATACTCATGGGAACATCCTTCCTAAAAATTATGGTCATGTTCTTTTCTTAGACATCATCTTTGTGTGGTACAGATAGGTTGTAAATAATTGGAAAGCATTATCCTAAAATAATACATATTGTGATCTCTGGTTAATTTAGTTAATCTTTGGAAAGAAAATCCTAAAATGTAAAAATCACAAGCTTTATCTTAATGGATGACTATTTTGAGAGAAATAATATGATTTGTAAATCAAAAATAACTGTGCAAAAATTACAAGGGTTAACGATATTGAACCTCCATACTATATTACTCTCTTTCAAGCTTTTCTCAACAAGTGCCTATGAAGCAGGTGATTTTTCTTCTGAACCATAGCCCATAAAAGAATTGAACCTTCTTTCAATGAGGCAGCATGTCTGCTCCATGCTGAGCAGTGAATCTGAAGGTTCAAGGAGTGATGAACATCCAATTCAACAAACTACTTTCTCAAGAGTTTTCTTTTTTACTTGTTTCATATATTTTTATTTCTTTTTCTTAACCCTGCAGAAAAGAGAGCAAGAAATAAAAGCAAACCAAATAACAACCCCACAATAAAAATCAAATAAATATTATTGTTAAGACATACTGATAGTATGAATTAAGGTAATATTCAACTCAGAAAAACACTGCCTTATTTATTTAAGTAACACATTTTATTTTAGTCATTTTTATATGTGGTGCATTTATTAACCTCTTTACATTCTGAAGGACCTCAGAATTTTATTTTTGATACTTGACTTTCACGAGCCTCCTAAAAGAAAAATACCTTTTGTTTTACTTTAGCCACTACTACTAGGATTTTTTAAATGCCCTGTTTCTTGTTGTATTTCTGTCCAACTATACATCACAGTTTTAGTTTGTCCTAACATTGGACAACAGATCAATTTTTAAATGTCAAAGAACCTAAACTATCCCTTTATATGTGAAAAACTTCATGGTTGATAAACCATTATTTCAAGTTTATATGTAACTTTTATATTTATTTAAGGGACAAGTTTGTTTCATAAAAATGGCTATACAAAATCTCTATAGAGGTAATGACTCAAAGAATAATGAAGCAAAGAATATCAGACAAAAGTAAGATCTTCAAGCCATTACAATCCAGCAATTCTTAAAATGTTCTGAATAACAGCATCCTTTGAGAATCTGACTAATAACTATGTCCTTTGTTTCAGAAAAAAGTGTGCAGGTCCACAAATTTTTGCATTCAGTTTCAATATATCTGAAGCACAAATTGGAAGTCTATTCATGGACTCCAGGTTGTAGAATGTTGGGGTATCATTCAACCTCCCTATTTTATAGACAAAGGAACATAGTTCATCAAAGTTAAATGACTTTCTAAGGCTACACAGCTAGTTCCAGCTAAATGTGGAACAAGAAGAGGTTTCCTGGAACCAGAACTTTTTCTGTTACACCCAATATTTTAATGATAGTCAACTACAAAGAAATATTCACAGTAACTAAGCCCATTACACAATCTTAGGTTTTGGTCCATATAATAAACTACACCTTATTTCGTCATTGCCTGTTTCAGTACAAGTGATAACTCTGTAGAGACCCTCATTTCTCAGTGAGGTTAAATGGTCCCTGATATAGAGCAGGTACTCTGTAATGTCTCTTGAATTTCAAATAAGCCGACCTTCTTTGGACATTGGAAAAGGACTGTTGGGAAACTGGCACAAGTATACTATAAGAGATGCTAAACTCCCTGAAAAACTAGACGTTTCAAGATTAAATCATATTACAAAGTATTAAGTAGGTCTGAAGATGTTAGCTGATTGGTAAGAAATACCTCCCTCCATCAGCTTAAGTTTTCTTCTTTGATGTGTACATTCATGGAATTGGTGGGGACTATAGAATAACATAATTCAAACTCATGTCACACACTCTCTGAGAAATACCATACAATCTGAACAATTTCAGCAATGCAGGGGTTAAATCATGGAGAGGTGGCTTTACCCTGGTAAGTGATCTTGATTAGCAAGTCCATCCTTATACTGAACAACCATCATCTTCACTGGAAGCTTCACTTATTTGTTGAAATTCTTCCACCCAGACCAATACACATAAAAATAATTCCCTTTCTTCTCCCTCTCTCTCTCTCCCTTTCTCTCTTTCTCTCTCTGTCTTTCATATTTGAAATCACTCTGTTTTGTTCATTGTCCAAATTTTCACCAAACCATTTCAAAATAGTCTTACTTTCTGCAAACATACCTCAATGGCTCCCTGCCTTCCCCGCAACTTTATTTTCTCAATTACGTTTCCTAGGTTTGATTCCCTCTTTCTTTTCACCTCCCTTTTTATTTTCTCTTCCTGTTTCTCTCCCATCCTCTCTCACTCCTGTAAACCCTTTGCCCTCTCCCTTATGGAGTATCCTTCCTTCTTTTGCTACATTTGGTGGGCGGGGGGTGGTGGGGGGTGGGGGGGGGCAGTGGGTGAGGCAGGTGGTCCTTAATGAAATGTTAAAAGATCACCAATCCTGATTCTGATGTTAAAATTCCAACTTCCAGAGCTAGGACTGTAAAGTAAGTTGAATTCCTTCGTAAGAAGATCTTGAACAAATATGTCAATGCCAATATTTTTGATGGGGAAGTCATCCCAAGAAGAACCAGTATGAGAGGGGGAATGAGGCACAGGATAGAGGAAGTCAGTAAAGCATGTGCTCTGTGGGCACCTGGAGAACTTTGGAGCCCGATCCCACTGGACAACTCTGGGAGACGGCGCAGACTATGGCTCTTTACCCCAACCAAGGAACAAAGGAACTAGGATATTAATGCACCAATGCTGTCAGTCATTGATCAGGACGGCTCCCTGGTGATGTTAACCCCTGGCACTGCCGTGCACCCTTCTGTTGAGCCAGATGCCTTGGGCAGAAAAGCCTTCAGAAAGAGTCCCAGGTGTTTCCAGTTGGAATGTCCGACAATGGTGTGCGCTGATGAGATAGGAGGGCGGCACCAACAACACCTGCAAAAATTACTTCCCCGCTATATTTTTGTATACTTGTTTAATATTTAAATGGGACTTTAATTCTGATACAAAGTAGACTTTAATATCTGGTTTCTACTTTATATTGACTGTTTCATTGGGGCAATCCCTTGGCCCCTCTGTCTGGCTCTAATATGTACACTGGTGAATCTAGTGATTTATAAGAAGGTACAATGTGCCACGTGCCTATTTAGGAGCACAAGTGGCAAAACTCAGAAGTGAAATTTCTAGTTTTATCCTGGCCTGGGAGCAATGTGCAAAGAATTGAGCTTTGCAGTTGTACGGACCTAGTTTTTCAGTTGATTTTCTGTTAATAATTGTGGAGTCCTGTGCAATTTAATTTCTTTTTTTTAAACTTATTTTATTTATTTTTTTAACATCTTTATTGGAGTATAATTGCTTTACAATGGTGTGTTAGTTTCTGCTGTATAACAAAGTGAATCAGCTATACGTATATATATATCCCCATATCTCCTCCCTCTTGAACCTCCCTCCCACCCTCCCTATCCCACCCCTTTAGGTGGACACAAAGCACCGAGCTGATCTCCCTGTGCTATGCGGTTGCTTCCCACCAGCTATCTATTTTACATTTGGTAGTGTATATATGTCCATGCCACTCTCTCACTTCATCCCAGCTTACCCTTCCCCCTCCCCGTGTCCTCAAGTCCATTCTCTACATCTGCGTCTTTATTCCTGTCCTGCCCCTAGGTTCTTCAGAACCTTTTTTTTCCCCTAGATTCCATATATATGTGTTAGCATACGGTATGTTTTTCTCTTTCTGACGTACCTCCCTCAGTGTTCTCCTCTTTTGGGAAAAGATAATTAAAAGCACACAGCTGTGGTGAACACTAACAGAAACCAAGTAAGGCAGCCAGAAGAACACAATTTTGTTACTTAGTAGGTGTTCAACTGTTGTTGACTACTTCCATCCCCCCACATTCACCTCAAATCCACATGATTAGGATTTTACAACACAAGGAATGAAAACGGTAACATTATCCTGTACTTTTTCTCAAATAAAGGTCTAATCTTGTTTTTATATGTTCTCATAATCTGTGACACGTGGATGTAGGCAGCACCATAGTTGGATGTATAGAGTGGTAGATAGAAAATTAAAAAGAAATCACCCAGTTTTTTTTTTTTTCTTTTTGGTATGATAATGGCCAGAGTTCATTAGTTTCTGTAATGCTTTCTTCCAAAACTTCAGTTTTTCTAGGTCACCCGAGTGTGTGGTATTTTATAAGCAAAATTGTTGCCATGAATTGCAATGGAGCCTAGTTTTCTTCTCCAGGATGACTTTACATTATTACGGGCCATACTGACTTTATCATCTTTTTTATAGGCATGCAGAGAAAAGACTGCAGGCACAACGTTCAACAAGTCTACCTTACCATTTTCCCTGCAGGTTTTGCATTCAGCTGGATGGTTGTGATGTTACAAGGTAAATCCCCAGTAGACATGACTGTGGCCTTTTCTCCATCACTGCACCACCTCTTCACACCTGAGTACCCATTCATAGTCCCTGATTTCTCTGTTTTCTTAGTGTCTCTGGCTCGGCTGGTTATATTTAAGCCTATCCGGTGGAAAAATTTTTTACTAAATTTTCTAACCAACTTTGTCTATGAGCTTCAGTTACTAGTAAAATTCATACTTTGATGACATTTATATGCATTTCCTTAACTCCTTACTTAGGGAGCATATAAACATAGCTTATGTAAATGAAGTCTATCTATGAACCATCATTCATAACCTAATCAGTTATTAGTCAATTTACCTTTATTACATCATGACCATTTAAATATATTTACAAGAGGAACTCAAGTATTAGCAGGAAATGAAAGGTTAACTGTAGTAAAAACAAATTATACTAATGTATTACTTTAAAATTAAATGGGATTTACAGGATATTGAAGTAAAAGTTCAAAATTCCTTTAAGTGTATCAAGGGGAGAATAACAACCAAGAAAAAAGTGGTGTTCCTTGATGGTAACAGGACAAAGGGTGTACATAGGGACCACTTCCCAAAAGCAGACAGCTGATGATGAGAAAAAAATGAATTACCTTTTCCTTTACTATCAATGACTTTAGGAAGGTATCTTCCTTCTACTTGTTTCTTGGAACACATAGGTTAGAGATCTAAAAGTCATTCAATAGAAAAATGTAAAAGGTAAATTGAAAGGAGTCATAAAGGTCATCGAATCTATATTCTTTAGTTTGGAATTGATCCTGCACCGACCAATATGGTAGTCACAAGCCAGCGTTACTATCAAGCACTTGAAATGCAGCTAGTTCAAACTGAGATGCAAGTGTAAAATATACCCTAAAATTGGAAGAATTCATTTAAAAAAAGTCAAATATCCCATTAATAATTTTATATTGATTACAAGTTGGAACTATAATATTTTGGATTTACTGGATTAAATAAAATGTATTCATAAAATTAATTTCATCTTTTTTTAACTTGTTTTTAAATATGACTACTGGAAAATTTAAAATCACACATGTGACTTGCATTATATCTCTACTGGACTGTTGGATTTTACAGTAGGCAAAAGTCACAACATAAGCCAAATGAACAAAATAAATATGGGCATATCATGGAGACCTGATAACAATTTTCTTAGTGTTCTGAAATAATGAAAGAAGGAAATTAGGGAACTGCTTGACCAAAATGTAAGCATCATTCTTATAGAATGTTTGTCAGAGGCCTTTTGTGTCAGAGCCTTTGTGTGACCACCGTGATAGTATCTGTTGATGAAAAGTCTTCCAGTGATAACTATAGGAATTACAGACAAATGAGTTTCATTGGAACAGTGGAAACTTTAATAACTTGTAGATACAACCAAGATAATGTGTCTGCAAAGGTCTGACACTTCTCATTGAGCTCTTTGAGGAAATAAATAGAGAGGAAAATATATTGAAGCCAATTATCCTGCCTACAAGTGTCTTGATAAATTGTCGTATTGAGTCTCCTTGGTAGTGAGTGGAAAGGCAAAAAAAAACACAGATAACTACTAGATGCAGGAGCAAAAGAGCTTGTAGCAAAAAAAGAAAGACACCCAGGTATGTAAGTAGAGGAAAAATTGTCCCCAGATACAAGTGATGGGTGCTAATCTTGTTTAACTTTAAGCAACATTGAACAATATCATTTAGCATTTTTGGAAATGAACTAAAGAAGGGATATTACAAAAAAACAGTCTCTGAGTTTTATGAGACAATAAGTTCTTCATTCAGATTAAGGAAAGGCCAAATTAATGAATAAATACTCAAATATTTTTCTCTGTGTATGTGGTGGTGGGGATGGTTGGGATGGGAATGATATGTGATTTTTTAAAACAGGTGATGCAAGCAGTTCTCATCATAAGAATCAGTCTCGTGTTGAAAATAACAATGGTTTTTAGAAAATAAAAATATCTCTTGAAATATATATTTTTTAAAAACTTCTTATTATTCTCTGTTTCTTGGAGTTCTGACTCTTTTGCTTATTGCCTTAAAAAATAAACAATCTCTGGCAAAAAGAATGGGATCCAAGATAAACTGTAGCCAGATTTCCTGAGAATATTTCTTTTTTGTTCTATTATACTCTAAAACCATTGGTAGTATCTTTTTAAAAAACTTTTTAAAATACAAAGGTCAGTTGAGCATTTCCCTTTCCTTTCCTTTTTTTTTAGGTTTCTTGAAATGTTATTTATCTAAAGGAAGAGAATATCTGAAATAATCTCCCTTTCATTTCTTATTGTCTTTCTGACCTGAAAACTAATTTTGCTGTTAACATGGTATGCAATGAGAAAGTGCATGTTTGCATATGAGAGAGAGATTGCCATTTTATAACATAAAGAATATAAATCACATATTTAATAATAGTAATAGCTACTTTTATTAAATGATGATCCTATCTACTACGGACTGTTCTAGACTCTTTTTTAAAAAAATCAAAATCTAATTTAATCTTCACAACACCATGAGTCTACTACTGTCCATTTAAAGATATATCAATTGCATATTGTCAATTTAAAGAAACATCAGCTCAGTATTAGAGAGATTAGGTACCATAGTCTAGAACACATTGCAAACAAGAAATTTCAAAATAAGACTCCTAGAAACTAACATAAGAAGGCTGGATACTCAACAGATGCATGCATAAACTTGCTTATTTAGGAGATGGCCCAATTCTGATATTTGTGTTTGAAGCATCTCCTCTGCAGAGCTCTGCAGAGCTCAAGCTCCTCTGCAGCTTGCGGCTGCTTTCTAATACAGCAGTTAAAACCTCTTATTTTTGTTCAAGAATGTGTTAAATATATACACGTTCCATTGACTCGCCTATGAATAAGAATAATCTTTTCTGTACTTTATGTACATATGAGCAGAGAACAGGGAAGTTTAAACAAATCCTCCTCAAATTGAAAGGTCTGAAAGGCAATTTTGCAAAAAAAAAAAAAACAAAAAAAACCTTTCTGTTTGGCCTGAGGACAATGCAGGTGCCCTGATGTTCCAGGCTAGGGCAGCTGCTTGAGCATAGGGTGTACTGAAGGCACAATGCATATGAAAAGCATTACTTCTATGTAAAACTCTCCTAGACTTTTACCAAAAGATACAATTTATGTATTTCTTTTGCAGTTTTAACAATGGTTCTTCTCATTGAAGGGAGATACAGAAAACAAAAGAGAACATTTTACTTTTAAAGAGTCTATCTTAAATGTATAAAGAAATGTCCGTTATAGAAAGATTGTAAAATTGTAGCACCATAAGATTCCTATTTCAGTAACCATGAATCTGCTTTTTTTCGCCTCAAGTATTTTTGCTGTTAGGTCTCAATTATTTTTAACTATGAATGGGCAGCAAATTTTAAGAAATACTAGGTATTTTTCTCCCTTCACCACATTTCTACAGACAGAATAAAATAAAATATTTTCCAATTAATACTCCAGTGGTTTACTAACTTTTAAAGCAAAATACATAAATGGCTTTGCTTATAGATTCACAAGTATCATCTGAATGCTCCTTAAAATCATTAAAAAATTTATGGGCAATTTGGCTACCATTTTTTATGCTCTTTTAGCTTGTTTTAAATTCCTGACTCAAATCCCACAGGTTGGGACTTTCTTATTTGCATTAATATACTTTCTTCTTAAACATATAAGAGACTGACTAATGTGTAAACAGCACTGGGGCACCCAGGGCTCAAGACAAGAATATGATTTCTCTGGGGATAGAACATTTTCAAAACATATTCTAATTCAAAATAGGTTTACGTGCTAATGTGCTCACAAATGACTAGCACCATTTCTAAATCTAGAAGGACTACTTGACTTAATACGTTCAGAGACCAGACTATCTATTGAAAACAACTAACCATGTATTGAAAACAACTGAAACCTTTCAGGGTCTAGATTTGTACAAGTATAAATCAAGATTATTTTGGAAGGAGATACTAATTAAGAGGAATGTAATCAGGTCTCAAGAATGGGATTTAAAATATTGATGCATTGTGAGATAATAATAGGAAATCACAATCAGGTTAACTACTTTTACTATACTAAATTTACTGGGATTGTTTGTCTTTTTTTCTGAAACTGACAATATCTACCTAGAATATGTTATAATCGAATCTTTTGATTCATGCTACACTGTTAGCATTACCTCACCTCACTCCAAACTTGTACACATGAATACGCACAAGGAAACAGACAAAGGCAGTTTTTGTATTTAGGTACCCACAAAGTTACCGTACCTCTTACACTTACATTTTTTTCTGCCCTGTCAAGTCTTCCAAAACTACATAGGTGCTGCCCATGTTCCAGGCCTTTCCAATCTCTTAATTTTTTTAATTTAAAAAAATCTCCCAAGAAGAAATAATTTTAATTATCTGCGCAAAAACCTGGATGCAATCTAACCATTTTAGGAGAAAGTTTTAAAAGTATATATATTACTGGTTGTTGCGACAGTAAAAATTTAAAATCCAAAATCATAAATAGAAAAAATAATGGAAGACTTACTTCTAAGAAAAAGAAGAGGTAGGAATGGAACACATTTAAATAAAATGGAAGAAAGCAATAATTTATACTGAAGGCCTTTAAAAAGACCTGATTGGTTAGTGGGAATGCTTGGGGGACAAATGAAAGTAAGTGGTGAAAATTTTCATAGCACAAAAAGACAATTTGTTATACTTACATCAATCATTTTGGATAGCATATTCTGTGAGAGAGGGATAAGGGGATAAATACATCACCTCACAACTCTATGCAGTTGTGTACCCAACAATGTGCTTTATTTTATACAAAAGCATGTGCTTCACTGAAGCAGTAATCTGTATTGCCATTATTATCTCAATGAAAAATTTTACTTTCTCTTGACCAGCTTCCTCGCACATATTTTCCTTCTAGAGAAGCGAATTAAACTCGCTTATTCACAGTTAACTCAAATGGATCTGTATCACTAAGTGCATTCGTGCCACAAATAGTGAATTAACATTATATACTGTACGTGATCTACTTTCTACAAAGAAACATATAAGCATGTGCTTTGGCCTTAAAGAGTTTTAAGTCTGGCAAAGGGAACAATATATTTGCCTCAATACCTCCAACAAACTGTATGGGGCACTTAAGTGAAACTGACAGTGTGGGGCAGGAAGGAGCAAATACTGCTGAAATGACTGAGAAATACTGGATGATGGAGATGATTTTTTTTTAGTTGAACATTAAAAGATGGAGAACGTGAAGTGTAACTCAAAATATTAATAACGCTTAAATCTGGATGATATCTCAAGGGATATTTCTATGTTCTTTAAATGTTTCTGCATTTTCTATTTTCTTTCAATGAACGTGTCACTGTTATAAAATGAAGAAAATAATAAATATTATTAAAGTAAATAACGGAACTGAAGGCAAAGGAAACTGTAAAGGACAAAAGAACGGAATCTGTTAACTGATAAGATTTTGGAGGTAGAAAAAGCAAAGTATTATGTTTGGTAAGAAACTCGTGACAAAATACCAATGCAATAGGTGATTGGAGAAGACAGGGGATTCATCTGCTTTTAGACTTGCTGAATTTAGGTAATGCCTGTTAAGGGCCCATCAACGCAGGTGAAAGTAACACTAAGAAAAGGAGCTCGGGTGGTGCTGGGAGTTCAAGGACAGAGGCAATCATCGGATTCATGGGACGTAATTAATATTTGATTGAGATAAATCCAGAATCATATTGAAGACTGAACCTTGGGAAATACTTCCACAGACAATTAAAATCTGACCTAATGTATATTTGAGATTAGCTCAAAACCTGACAGATTATCGATGTTTCTATACTATTTTTTTTTCCCTGTAGGGCTTTCTGACCAACTAATACTAACATAATCTTAGAAACCTTTTGAGTTAGTAGGAAAAAATATACCTTCATCTCCTTTCTTAAAGGAAGAACATGAATAGTACTATGCATTTAACTGTGAATTCTTCGTAAGAGTTAAATAAGAAGGCTGACCTTAGCCTTGGCACAAACTTGCTTTGCTGTATAGTTCATGGCTGCACAAAAGAGTGGATAGGGTTGTCAGAAGATCGCATTTAATTTCTGCCCTGCCTAACTGGGCGAACTCCATGGAGACGATGACAGCTCCTTGACATCACCGGCACTCACCGACTACTTATTCACTCATTGAGTGTAAATGAGTGTCAGCTGCCAGGAAATGGAAGGAACGAGGTCTAAGGCAGACAAGACACTGCCTTAAAATGATGATAATTTCAAGTACTCAATCTCAGGCACATACTGGTTTTGTTTTGCAATTCCTAAAGCAAAGAAAGATTCTATTTCTGCTTCTTGAATTAAACATCTGAGGTCAAAGCAGAATAGGTTCCATGTAATCATGCGATAGGAATAAAACATAAAAGTAAATGTTTTATCTATCTATCTATCCATCCATGTATCTATCTCTCCATCTGTCTATCTGATCTCATTATACCTAGAGACATATATCTAGATATAAGTATCTAGGCTTAATTGACTGAATCAATAAAATATGGTAATATGACCAATATTTTTCAATTTTCTCAATAACAATAATAGATATTTAAGTGTGCTTCTTCATAGAATTTGATATTGTACAATTTAAGAGTCTCTCTTGGCTCCCTATCAAAAATTATCTTTATGTCACCTAATTCCTTCTAAATAGTAAAGTCTGATGCCTACTAAAATAATTTACATGAAAATTTTTCATGTATTATGCAAAATTCCATTAAAAATTACGTACACATAGTTTCCCTGACCCAGTTTATTCATGACATCTAGGGTCAAATGACCATCTTCTCACTTTCCACAAGATTATGTAACTTTTACGTAACTATTATCTACAATAAGAAAGCACACATAAAATATGATATAAAGTTGGAGAGGAAGAAGATTTGTAGTATGATGCTATTTTAAATAGCACACTCATTCATATTTATAGGTAGAATAATACTAATTATATTAATAATAATTATGCCAAAATAGTAAATGGTTGGATGGTGTCAAAAGCATTTAGCATTTTAGCAAATTTACAACTGCAATCAAATCTGCCTCCAAAAATGTATATATAAATACCAAGGCTCTAAGTAAATCAGAGGTTTACATCTAAATTGATCCTAGGGAATAGAAAGAGTTGACATTCCTGCTCTACATATTTGACTTTTCTCAAGTCAGTGTAAATCCTTAGGTTCAATATGATATATGTTGAGCATTAAACCAAATTCTATATATTTATAACCCTTGGAAGAATCCAGCTCACCCCTTTAAGACTTTTTTCAACAGCATTCATGACAGATAATCACCTGCCCTCTGCCTGATCACCAGCAGTAAGGACTGATCACATCAGGTATTTCACTATGCCAGTTATTCAACAATGCTCTCTATTGAATTAAAATGTGTTACATCTACCATACCTGGTTTTAAGTTCTCTTTTAGGATTCAAATAAAAATAGCAAAAATAACATTTAAGCATAATTAACATCATCCATCTATGATATCACAGCCTTCAAAATATTGTTAAGAGCTCAATATCTGTTCTTCTTGGCTCCACATTGAACATTTATGGTTTATTTTTGCCATAACTTGGCTCTGGGACCCTTTACCATCTTAAACTCCTTTTTTCTGCATAAACCGTATCTACATTAAGGGCACTAATACAGCTCAGGTACTGGGGCAACACCACAAGGTGGCTAAAAATTTGCCCTTTGGAGTCAAAGAGTTATGTCTGATGTAGAGCAAGTTACTTAAGCTCTGACTTCTCTTCCTCACTGGTAAAATGTAAATAAAATAATAATAGTAATAATAATAAAACCCAGCCCAGTTGACAGCACTGGAGTATGCAATAAATACAATAATACATAAAACAGCACAGCCCCTAACAATACAGAAAGATGAATACAAGTATAGAAATAAGACACGGCCCCTGCCTCCATGAAGCTTTCACATTAGAAAGGAGATAAAACCATCACAAGTAACGACATAAAGAAGGATTATGTATTGGAGGGAAGGTACAGCAGCGTTTTTTAATTTACATATTTTACTAAATTAAATTTCCTTGCACAGAACCCCATGTTTCATAGACATGTTTTATTAAGATCTAAGTTATACCATCTGGTTATATTTTCTCATACTTTTAATGCATTTGGAAATTGAAGCAAGATGATCTTGTCGTCTGGGAAAGACTAAGGAACTAGGGCATGGGGTTCTAAAAGCCCACCGAGGCGGGATCACCCAGGTGAATTTTAATATTACTTTACCTCCTTCATAGTATTGTACAATCTTTGGCATTTTAGACTTGAAAATTTCACTCTACAGTCCCTCCTTCATATTATTTAGAACATAACTGAATAATACTCCTGCCAGAACTGATTCTTAATAGATCCCTGTATAACATTTCTTCACCTCCTGAAATAAACTGTTCTATCTAGGTATTTCCTCATCGGTGAAATTTCTATTTTAGCTAGAGTATAGGGTGATATAATTATGTAATATTTATCATTGATAAGACAAGCATTTTGGAAATGGTGACTTAGCAAAATACAATAAGAGATCCCTATAACTAATCTCCTTTTAAAAATCAGGTAAACATTTTTTTTTGAAAGGGAAATTGAAGCTGATTGAAAGAGTGTGAAAAACAGAAAAACTGTGTGTGAAAAATAGAAGCACCATCTCCTTGTGTTCCTTATTTTGCCACCTTTGCACCTCTTGTCCCACTCTGCACATATGGTGACCTCTTTGCAACATTTGGTGCTGCTGGTCACCTGTACATTCTTTAAACTACCTCATCTCCCGTTATGTCCGAGCTAGCATCTCACTACTCTCTTACTTTCTTTCACGTCTTTTCAGTGGATATGACCAAAAGTTCATTCTTTGCATCTTAGTTCTTTTCTCTAAATAACCACATAATATCTAAGACTTATCTGTGCAAATGAATATAAACATTTTCTTAGCCTCAAACACAATTTCCATGTTGTACATAGGACATCCCCAGGTTTCTATTGCCTCAAACGCATTATTTCATCCCAACTCAAACCAGTTCTGATACCACGCTCTCCATCCTCCTCCAAATAAAACATTTGTCTTCACCTACAAGTTCCTGTTGATTTTTGCTTTGAATGACTTCATATCCATTTTCCCTCTGTCTATAAAATTACAGTCACTACTCCACTGATTACCACGTTAGTACATTTCAACCTTTGAACTCTTTGGAATTTTGCCTGTGTAAGGGTGAGACAGAGACAACTTAATTTTTTCTGCTTTGCTAATTGCATTCACACCATTTTCTATGTACACAATTTTTCCACATGTATTTGGGTATATTGCTGTCCTGTTTCTTTGTATCCGTTCCCTACTGTTTTAATTACTCAGACTTTATCATATGTTTTAATAGCTTATAAAGCTAGCCCTCCTTCATTGCTTCTCTTTAACAGAATTCCCCTAATTATTCTTGCAGACTTGATGCTCATATAAACTCTAAAATAAGTCTCTAATTCAAAAACACTATTATTTTTCTTTATTTCAGATTAACCTAAGTATGAATTAATACAGAAAGAACTGGCATCTTTGTAATATTGAGTCTTCCTACTTACAACTATAGGATTAATCACAAAGAGTGATTAATAATTACATTTTTCCTCTGAGATTACTATTAAAATAGCAATTTAAGGACCATTTCATTTTCAAGCTCCCCCTGAGTATTTAGCTGACAAGATAACCATTAACATTGTTTGCATCATATAAGTTCTTTATACATTTAAGCAAAAATCTCTCTCTATTTTTTTCATATATACAATTTATCTGCCGTGTGATATTGCAAGCTCTCAGGAAAGAGCTGTATCTGTATCCTGAGTTGAACTTGGCATGTAAAGCGGATTCATGTCATTCTCAACCTAGGCTTAAGACAAATAGTACAATAGTCACTTTGTAGTCTAATTCTAAAATTAGAATTCTAATTTTCTAATTCTAAAAATTGGGGTATTCAGTCTAATTCTAAAATTGGGGTATTTGAGAAATCAGGGGGAGAGATATAAAAAAGAAAACACTGGGAAAATTAGCTTGTTAATATCTTAAACAATGTTAAAAAGAATTACACGTTTTTGTAATTTTAATTTCTTAGAGAGATTAATTACGCTAATCATCAGTACAGCATTTCAAGAAGGGTTTAATATTCAGAGTGTTCCATATGTGAAACCCTAGAATACCATTCAGATATTGCAGAATTAGTATAATTCTGATAACAGTTTGTAAAAAAGCTGGCTTAGTGCATTACATAGCACTAAAGATCAACTGCAACATTTATTGACCAGCTACTACATGTCAGACACAGAGCTAGGTTTTGGAAATGCAGAAATGAATAAGAAAATGAGTCCCACACTTTATTTTGAGGCTCACAGTATGTGGCAAAGATATAAATATATATGGTATGTAATATATATATATCATTTATGATGCAATGTAGCAATGCAACAATAGAAGTATGAAAAACTGCATAATACATACATATACACATATACATTTATTTATATGTATACACACAAAGTACAATATGAAAAGATACTGTAAGCAAATATTTTAGGACTGGTAACTTTTGTCACCTCATCTTTTAAAATTCTGATTGCACGGGCAAAAAATGGAAAGAAAAAAAAACTTGGAAATAAAAATATTCCTTTGTGAAATCAGTTATATAATTTTTTTCTAATTTGGGTACTAATATGTACAAGAAATAAGATTATTTAAGCATATTTTTAAGTGGCAATACAATTTAATGTCAAAATGCAAATCACAAATATACAGTACGTTAAGTTCTAATAAAAAGAAAATATCCACCTTTCTGTTACTGCACATGGCCAGGACTTCAGGAGTGCCCTAGAATTAGCAAGCATTTCCTTCCATCTCAAAATTGACTATGTGGAGTGTTGTTAATAAATACTTAGAGAGTCACCTGGCTATTTTAATACCTCCTTAATGGAAGTTGTGTAGGAGAAATGAATGTGGCTAGGTTGCAGGCTTACAAAGAGAAAATGCTCTGAGAGATAAATGTTAGACCCCTTAAGTGTGTTTAAGCTCATTTTACTCCCCAGGGAAACATGTTTCTGAAAGCATAATGGAAATTAATGGAAAAAATGTAAGTCTATATAAATCATCTTTTTGCACATAGTTTTACAGAATATCATCAATAGCATAGAGTACAAAAGCAGTAAGTAATGACTTGCTAAGTTAATTCATCCACAAAATTAGTTAGTGTCAGATTTCACACATTATTGTAAAGCACTAGTGATTCAGCAGTAAATAAAACTAGTATCTATCTATCGCAATTTAAATTTTTTGTGGGTGGGCTCACATAGCAACCAATAAATTGATAATAAGCCAGTCTTGTGAGTTCTATGGAAAACAGTGAAATAATGTAAATAACAGGAATAAGGCTCTTACAGTAGCAAAACAAGGGGAGTCCACATTTTTATATTTATAGGATGATCAGGGAAATGGCCTGATTTCAGGGAACATTTGAATAGAGATTTGAAAGAAGAGAGGGGAGAAGGCAGGTGGGATAGTTCTAGGCAGAAGATAGAGCAAGTCTGAGGTAGAACATGCTTTACCAAGAGGGAGAGTAGTAAACAGTGAGATCAGAGTGGAAATAGGGGAGACACTCAGAGCCACCCTAAGACTCGTGGGTTTTATCCTGAGTGAGACACTAAACAACTGGAAGATTTTGGGCAGAGGAGACACATAGTATGACTTATTATTGAAGGATCATTCTAGCTAATACATTGAGCATAGATGAGTAGACAGGGGCAAGAGTAGAAGCAGAAAGAACAGTTAGCAAGTTGCAATAATTTAAATGAAAGACGGTGGTTGTCTGGTCAGGGGTGGTAGTGCAAGAGTGGTAAAAGGTAATTAGACTCTGGGGCTTCTCTGGTGGCACAGTGGTTAAGAATCTGTCTGCCAGTGCAGGAGACATGGGTTCAAGCCCTGGTCCGGGAAGATCCCACATGCCGCAGAGCAACTAAGTCCGTGCGCCACAACTACTGAGCCTGCGCTCTAGAGCCCATGCGCCACAACTACTGAAGCCCACGCACCTAGAGCCCGTGCTCCGCAACAAGAGAAGCCACCACAATGAGAAGCCCGCGCACCGCAACTACCGAAGCCCGCGTGCCTAGAGCCTGTGTCCCGCAACGAAGAGCAGCCCCCGCTCGCCGCAACTAGAGAAAGCCCACACACAGCAACAAAGACCTAACGCAGCCAGAAATAAGTAAATAAATAAATAAATTTTTAAAAATAAATAAACTCTACTTACTCCAATACAAAATAAAAAACTAAAAAAAAAAGTAATTAGACTCTGGATACACTTTGAAGGGACAGAAGACAGGATTTGCTGATAGGTTACATGTGACCTGTTAGAGAAAGTAAAGAACCATGGATGACTCTGACATATATGTATGTGTATATATTTTATATATATATAAAATATATATATTTATATTTTGGCCACGCCTTGAGGCATGTGGGATCTTAGTTCCCCGACCAGGGATCGAATCCATGCCCCCTGCAGTGGAAGTGTGGAGTCTTAGCCACTGGACTGCCAGGGAATTCCCTGACCCCAATATTTCTGATCAAAGCTAGAAGGTTGGAGTTGTCAATGACTGAGATGGGGAACTGCCAAGGAGGAAGTTTGGGGGGATTGGAGAATTTCCCTTTTCAGCACATTCCATTTGAGAATTTAATCACTGAAATGGAGAAGACGTAGTTTGGATCTGAAAGAGTGGAGTTCAGGGAAGAGTGCTGGGTAAAGATATATATTTAGTCCTCAGAGTATAGATATTTATAGCCATGCTCCTCAGCATGATCATCTAAAGGATGATTTAGACAGAGGAAAACTCTGCGGAAGGGATTCTGGGGCGCTCTGCAGAAGTTCCAACCACAGAGATGGTGAAGAAATGGATAAGAAACGGGTTCCAGGAGTCAAGTGAAAGTATTCCAGTAAAGAGTGGCAACTGTGTCAAATATTGCTGATACGATCGATTAATAAATGAGGAATGTGAACGAACTATTGAAGTTAGCAATGCGAAAATCATTGGAAACCTTGACAAGACCTATTTTTGATAGATTAGTGGGGACCACACCTAAACTGGAGGTGTTCAAAAGACAACTGGCTGAGAGAAAGTATGGACAGTGAGTGTAATCAACTCTCCAGGAGTTGTGCCCTGATGGGGTGCAGAGAAATAGGTAGGAAGTCGAGCACTCTGTCAGCTCAAGGTTTGCTTGAGTATTTAAAAGCAAAAAGAACAGCATGTTAGCATGTCAGTGGAAGTGACAGAGTAGAAAGGCGTAACTGGAGAAACAGGAAAGAGGCAATTGCTGTATGGATGTCTTGAGTGGATGAGTGGGGATAGTGCCCAGTGCCATAGGCCCATTTAAAATTAGTGGTCAGGAGTGGAATTGCTGGATCATATGATAATTCTATTTTTAGTTTTTTAAGGAACCTCAATACTGTTTTCCATATTGGCTACACCAATGTACCTTCCCACCAATATAAATCAAACTTATTATCTATCTATCTATCTATCTATCTATCTATCTATCTATCTATCTATCTATCTCAATCTAAACTGGTGTACTAGGGTTCTGTTTTCTCCACATCCTTTCCAGCATTTATTATTTGTAGACCTTTTTTTTAACATCTTTTTGGAGCATAATTGCTTTACAATGGTGTGTTAGTTTCTACTATATAAAAATGTGAATCAGCTATATGTGTACATATATCCCCATATCTCCTCCCTCTTGCCTCTCCCTCTGACCTTCCCTATCCAACCCCTCTAGGGGGACACAAAGCACCAAGCTGATCTCCCTATGCTATGCAGCTGCTTCCCATGTAAATGTAAAATAGCTATCTATTTTACATTTGGTAGTGTATATATGTCCATGCCACTCTCTCACTTCGTCCCAGCTTACCCTTCCCCCTCCCCATGTCCTCAAGTCCATTCTCTACATCTATGTCTTGATGTCTTTATTCCTGTCCTGCCCCTAGGTTCTTCAGAACCAAGTTTTTTTTTTTTTTAGATTCCATATATATGTGTTAGCATACGGTATTTGTTCTTCTCCTTCTGACTTACTTCACTCTGTATGACAGTCTCTAGGTCCATCCACCTCACTACAAATAACTCAATTTCGTTTCTTTTTATGGTTGAGTAATATTCCATTGTATATATGTGCCAAATCTTCTTTATCCATTCATCTGTTGATAGATGTTTAGGTTGGTTCCATGTCCTGGTTATTGTAAATAGGGCTGCAATGAACATTGTACTACATGACTCTTTTTGAGTTATGGATTTCTCAGGGTATATGCCCAGTAGTGGGATGGCTGGGTTGTATGGTAGTTCTAGTTTTAGTTTTTTAAGGAACCTCCATAATGTTCTCCACAGTGGCTGTATCAATTTACATTCCCACCAACAGTGCAAGAGGGTTCCCTTTTCTCCACACCCTCTCCAGCATTTATTATTTGTAGATTTTTTGATGATGGCCATTCTGACTGGTGTGAGATATCTCATTGTAGTTTTGATTTGCATTTCTCAAATGATTAGTGATGTTGAGAATCCTTTCATGTGTTTGTTGGCAATCTGTATATCTTCTTTGGAGAAATGTCTGTTTAGGTCTTCTGCCCATTTTTGGATTGTGTTGTTTGTTTTTTTGATATAGAGCTGCATGAGCTGTTTGTATATTTTGGAGATTAATCCTTTGTCAGTTGCTTCAGTTGCAAACACTTTCTCCTATTCTGAGGGTTGTCTTTTCGTCTTGTTTATGGTTTCCTTTGCTGTGCAAAAGCTTTTAACTTTCATTAGGTCCCATTTGTTTATTTTTGTTTTTATTTCCATTTCTCTAGGAGCTGGGTCAAAAAGGATCTTGCTGTGATTTATGTCATAGAGTGTTCTGCCTATGTTTTCTTCTAAGAGTTTTATAGTGTTCGGCCTTACATTTAGGTCTTTAATCCATTTTGAGTTTATTTTTGTGTATGGTGTTATGGAGTGTTCTAATTTCATTCTTTTACATGTAGCTGTCCAGTTTTCCCAGCACCACTTATTGAAGAGGCTGTCTTTTCTCCCTTGTATATTCTTGCCTCCTTTATCAAAAATAAGGTGACCATATGTGCATGGGTTTATCTCTGGGCTTTCTATCCTGTTCCATTGATCTATATTTCTGTTTTTGTGGCAGTACCATACTGTCTTGATGACTGTAGCTTTGTAGTACAGTCATGGATGGACCTAGAGAATAGTGTGCTTAGTGAAATAAGTCCGAAAGAGAAAGACAAATACTATAGGATATCACTTATATGTGGAATCTAAAAAATAATACAAATAAATCTATATACAAAATAAAAACAGACTCCTAGACATAGAAAACAAACTTATGGTTACCAAAGGGGAGAGGGAGGGGTGGAGGGACAAATTAGGAGTATGGGATTAACAGATCCAAATTACTGTAGATAAGATAGACAAGCAAAAAGGATTTATTGTACAGCATCAGGAATTATACCCAGTATCTTGTAATAACCTATAATGGAAAATAATCTGCAAAAAAAAAGAATCACTATGCTATACACCTGAAACTAACACAATATTGTAAATCAAATATACTTCAATAAAAAATGTTTTTTTGTTTTTTCAATATATTTATTTTATTTTATTTTTGGCTGCGTTGGGTCTTTGTTGCTGCGCACAGGCTTTCTCTAGTTGCGGCAAGGAGGGGCTACTCTTTGTTGCGGTGCATGGGCTTCTCATTGCGGTGGCTTCTCTTGTTGCAGAGCATGGGCTCTAGGTGCGTGGACTTCAGTAGTTGTGGCACGCAGGCTCAGTAGTTGTGGTTTGCAGGCTCTAGAGTGGAGGCTCAGTAGTTGTGGCACACGGACTTAGTTGCTCCGCAGCATGTGGGATCTTTCTGGACCAGGGCTCGAACCCATGTCCCCTGCATCGGCTGCACCACCAGGGAAGCGCAATAAAAAATGTTTTAAAAATAGTAGTCACGAAACTCAAAGGAAACTAGTCATGCAAGGTGGGTGTTTTTCTTCAACCTGGCTTAGTTGCCTGTGATAAGGAATAGAGTACACAGGGATTGGAATTAATGTGAGCTGGGGTTTCTCCTGGTGAGCATGACAACAGAAGAGAGAATACACCCATGCCCAGCAGGACGTGATTTGAGGGAAAGCAAAAAATCATGACTTGAGAAGGCTGCAGGCTCTTTCTGGGGAGAGCCAGGGTTCAGAGCCCAAAGATGCACGGCACACTGAGAGCAGAGGGGATGGTGCTGATGGCTAGGACTTCAGCAATTTTGTGAATGAATATTTAATAGTTTAATTAGGGCTATACTTTTTTTAAATTAATTTTTATTGGAGTGTAGTTGATTTACAATGTTGTGTTAGTTTTTGCTGTACAGCAAAGTGAATCAGTATATACATATATCCACTCTTTTTTAGATTCTTTTCTCATATAGGTCATTACAGAGTATTGAGTAGAGCTCCTTGTGCTCTACAGTAGGTTCTTATTAGTTATCTATTTTATATATAGTAGTATGTATATGTCAAGGGCCATACTACTTATTATTTATTCTACCAAGATTAACATATAATAATGCAACGTGAAATTAGCATAATAGTATGTTTTCTCAACATTGATCTATATAACTCGATATATTTTCCAACTTTATAACTCAATTAAAAAGCAGTATTCCTAGAAATTCCGATATTTTCAGAGTCAAAAATAGTTGTTTGCTTTTTAAATCATAAAATAATATCTTTCAATTATTTGTAAGTCAGAATGCTAAGTATAATTAGAGTGCAGAGACGACAAAGGATTAACGGAACAGTGCATGAGTATGTAAAACTACCAAGAATGGGCAAACATCGAGTTGTAAAATATATGTGACAAAATAATTAAGCTGTATAGTTGAGGCTCACAGTTCCGCTAAATGTATTCATTTGTTAATGGCCATTATGTACTATCATGTATTTATTTCATCTCTAAAACTAACATTGAGATCATTTTCTGTGGCTATGTAACCAGAGGCTACATGTTCCTGGGTATTACAGCAGACATTCCTATTACAGCAGAGGACACCAAATAATCCTTAAAATCTTATCCAAATCTGTAATTCTATGATTACGGTTTACTTCCAATGCCCCACCCTCTGTGAAGTTCTAACAAGAATGCTTTGAGAGTTTCTTAATGAGAATAGAGCACTTCTGTGCTGCAGTAACAATTTTTTTCATCTCCCTCTGAAGGAATGTATGCCCTGTTTCATGGTTATTTTTGAAAATGTCTTTGATGGCCGTGTGAATTCACTCAGTCCCAGTATTTATGGATGCTATTTGCCACTCTATTCTCTAGGCAGTGGAGATGAGAACATTTTCATCATGTTGGGCACCGTGCCAAGGGCTTTCTTTGCATTATTTCATTTAATACTCACAACATCTTTATGAGATATGATATCATTTTAATTATCATTTCACAAATGAGGAAAGAGAGACATAAAGAGGTTAAGTTACTTGTCCAAGGTCACACAAGTAGGAAAATGGTAGAGCTCATATTCAAACCCATGCTGGCTAGTGCCTGAACCCAAGTTCTACACCAATATGGTACAGTAATGAATAAGACCATCACTCCTCATGTTAACTTCCTCATCATCTTTTTTTTCTTTCTTTTATGTTGTTTTTTGGAGTGAATGTAGCCAAAAATTGTTTGAAAGAGCTCTTTTTGGGTTATACCTGTAGCCACATTTATAAAAAGTGATGGTGTTTATACCTTAGGCTCATAATGTCAGAGCCTATGTACTCTTTTTAATCACGATGCTCTTGATTGCTGATTATTTACTCTTCTTCCTGTTGCTGTTTCCTCTCATGATTACAGAGCCTGCTGTATAGCCAGGCATTGTGCTTCTGTGTGTGTCTGTAGCATTCCACCCCACTTCAGCCTGTCATAAAGCAGCTGGTTTCCTCTCTCACCACCCACTTAATATGCCTGCAGAATTGTCTAACCGAGATTCTACATGCTATGGTTACATTCTACTCAGTAACCTAAAATCTACATGGCTATAGATTGCATACATCGATATATAGCAGAATGAATGCTATTGTTATTCTATAGACTGTTCTGGAGCATGTTGCTACATTGGTACATGATCTCAAGGAGTTGCAGACATTGGTCTACTACTTGATTTATCCACAACTTACATAAATTTTAGATAATCCAATGACAACATTTAGTGCTACAGTGCCAATTAATCTTTTTTTTTTTTAAAGGTATCAGTGATAGCAAATTTGCTTTATATAAAGGCCTCAGCAATGACCACTTACACCTGGACAAGTTAAAAGCATGACTAGAAATCAATATCAAAATAGAACCGCAAAGATCAATGGTACTTCAAGAACACCCATTGAACCACGTTATAGCCAGAGCTGTGTCAAGAAACAAACTTTTATATATATGTATGAAATTAAGAAACCACTCTACCATTGAGTGTCACTATAGGAAAATTAAATACACATAGAAAGACTAGGTTTAGTAAGCAACTACTTGGATGTGTTTGATGTTAGGAGATCAGGTGGTGGTTTAGGAAATGTCTGGCAGTTATCCTGACTATAGGCAATTCTGTACCTTGGTGAGTAGATTTATACCAACTGTTTGCTGAGGTGCTCCTACCAAAGGCTATTAGCAACTGTATAAGATACTTAGATATAATATATAATGTACCATCATTTTGGTCTGTGGATTAGTAGCCACTGGGGGTATAAGAATTTACCCACATCTTTCTGAAAGTTTAATATTTCTCTAAAAGAATAATATTGTTCTTGATCACCACAATTCTATGTACTAACACTATTATGTATATTTTTTCCAGACGTGCTTTCTTTGTATATTCATATAACAAGATAACTGGATTATTAATATGTTGGATGATTGTCTTAAGAGGTTGTGATGATTCTCATAACACTTTAAAACAGCAGAGATTTTAAGAATAATACTGATTAAATCAAATATCATAGAGTATGTTTCTTGATAACTGATCTAGAATCAATTTTTAAAATTTATTTGTAAGTCAATTAATATTCCTGTTTCATTCTTTTTTTTTTTTAAATTATTTATTTAATTGATTGATTGGTTGCTATGTTGGGTCTTCGTTTCTGTGCGAGGGCTTTCTCTAGTTGCGGCAAGCGGGGGCCACTCTTCATCGCGGTGCGCGGGCCTCTCAGTATCGCGGCCTCTCTTGTTGCGGAGCACAAGCTCCAGACGCGCAGGCTCAGCAGTTGTGGCTCACGGGCCCGGTTGCTCCGCGGCATGTGGGATCCTCCCAGACCAGGGCTCGAACCCGTGTCCCCCGCATTCGCAGGCAGATTCTCAACCACTGCGCCACCAGGGAAGCCCTCCTGTTTCATTCTTGAGAATGTAATTATATAATTGAATATGCTATAATCTGTTCTACTGGTGTGCTGGAGCCAACTCACATCAGAGGTTGAGTGCTGACAGCTGAATTTTCAAGGATTTGCAAGCCAGTTGTTAAATGTATCCATCATTAAAAATTACATTTTATTATTATCTATATCCTTGATGTTATTTACATCTCTTGTATCTATAGTGGAGATACTTATATAATGACATAGCACCACCCATCTCTTCTCAACTCCAGGAACAGTAATATCGTTGTCATTAGAAATCTGTCATGGTGGGGGTACTTACACTATATTAATCAGCAAACGTTACAAATTGGGGCTTTTAAATTTTGGGGGAGGAGCCAGTTGCTAAAAATATACCAGTATACTATGCCTATTATGTATAACATATTCTCTCTTTATCTATTAGAATGAGTAGATCGGATATGAGGACACAAAATTGCAGAGGATCAGTTATTTAAGTGAAAGCATCTATGAACCACCTTCGACAGATGAATGGATAAAGATGACATGGTATATTTATACAATGGAATACTACTCAGCCACAAAAAAGAAGGAAATGGCATTTGCAGCAACATGGATGGACCTAGAGATTAGCATACTAAGTGAAGTAAATCACACAGAGAAAGATAAATATCATATGATATCACTTATACGGGGAATCTTAAAAAAGTGGTATAAATGAACTTATTTACAAAACATAAAGAGACTTACACACATATAAAAGAAACTTATAGTTACCAAAGGGGAAAAGGGTCGGGGAAAGGGATAAATTAGGAGTTTGGAATTAACATATATATACTACTATATATAAAATAGATAAACAACAAGGACCTACTGTATAGCACAGGGAACTATACTCAGTATCTTATAATAACCTATAATGGAAATGAATCTGAAAAAGAATATAATGTATATATGTATATATATGTATAACTGAATCACTTTGCTGTACATTTGAAACTAACACAACATTGTAAGTCAACTATACTTCAATAAATAAATACATAAATACATACATAAAAGCATAACTATAGAGTTTTGACTCAAAGAACAGAGCCAGATTCCTCCTTTCATATGCAAGACTTACACTTAAACGTTTTTCTTTTTCATTCAACCCTCTGTTCTGATGGCCCCCCTCCATCAGAGCCCCAGGAAGCTGAAGGGCTTGTTAACCACTAACCAGACATGCAATTCAGCTGCCTCCTTCCCAGATGCAATCTGGTTACTGATGGACTGGCCTAATTTAGGGCTGCCTCCAGGAATAAAGTTTTAAAATTAATTGATTATAGACCAATGTTATCAAGACACATACTCAACGGTATTGAGTGTATCAGTATTATTCCTAAAAACTCTTCTATTGTAAAGTGTTGTAAAAACCATCACAATCCCTCAAGACAATCACTGAAACCCATTCATAATCTAAGTAGGAAGGTGTACAAATGTACCATTAAGGCACTAGCTCTCAAAGAAAAGATTGTGAGGACATCATGAGTCAGAGACCAACACGTGTCCGTGTCCATGTGACAGCACTAATAATCAGGGAAAATATGCCCACGCAAATGAGGGAGAAAGATAAAACTGGAGGTCTCCACATGCATTAGGTGGCAGTCCTGGTCTTGGTCAGTAAGTATATCTCTATACTGAGTGACAGACTACAGCCTTCCCACACACTTTAACTTGGCGGAATGTTTTTTGAACTTGAATTCCCACCTTGGTTCCTACCTGTTCCCAAGGATCTTTCTGTACCAGGAAGTAGGAATTTGGAGGGGTTTTTTTTCCATGTACTAGGAATAATCTCTGGAATGGCTGAGTTCCTGGGAACTGAGGCAACACATGGCTCGCGCATATGGTCCAGAGACCTGGTCACACACACTAGCAAACATGCAGCTTCTCCACAGACTCAGGCAGGAAAGCAGGCAGACAAGCAGTGCGTGGTGCCTTTGGTAGCACCTGGTCCAAAGGCAGGAGTGCCAGCACTACCAATATCTAAGGGGAATTCTTCCATGCCAGCCTTTTCCAGATATTCTTGCAAGCCTTTTCCAGATCTTCTTGCAAGCCTCTTGTCTTTCTCTTTTCTGGAGACTATTCTCTCCCAGATACTCTCCCCCTGGGCATCCATCTCACTCCAGTTGCCACAGGGATCCCCAGCCCAGAATGAACTTTCTCTGCAGGAACCTGGGAGCCTTCTAAGCCACGGAGATTTTCCATCCTGCTGAATTGGCACTGGCTTTCTCTTCCCATCCAGATTTCACGACCAGATGTGAGTTGGCACAATTGGCCAAAGCAGACATCCTGGGCTCAGAGGTCAAGACTCTTCCTTCTCTTGGTCATGGCAAATGTGTCAGAGGAGATGAATAATTTTTTTGGCTTTCACAACTGGTGGATGGTGATAACAGGAATTAATGTAGAGATTACTGAAGGAGAAGGATGAGGAAAGGAAGGAGAGTTATCCTGAATTGAATCTGGGACAGATTAAGCCTCGGGTGGATTTAGAACATCTTTGAGTAAAGATCAGCACAGAAAATAAAGAATCAGGGCTCAGAAGAGAAGGCTTGGCTGGAATTATAGACGGGGCGTATTTTACTTATTGATGACCCATGATGCTGTGAGACTAGTGACGTCATCCACGAAGAGCTAGCTGAACACTAAGAAAACAAGGGTAAGCGTACCTTGGGGAACTTCTAGGCATAAACGTTACACTGCGTAAGAGGCTCCAATGAAAAAGACCAAGTCAATCCAGTCATAAATGCTGAAGAAAGATGGAAGTAATAAATGTAAAAATCATTCCAACTGTGCTATATTCCATGCATTGACAGTCATATCTGGCAGCCAAAGGCAAGGGGACTTGATCAAGATTTTTCCAGGAGAGTGTTAAAATACTACATCTATTTTTACAGTCTGATATTCTTGGCCATTCTCTCAATTATTTTCTACATCTTGACATCCAATGACACAGTTAAAGGTACACATTCACAGACTATTTTGAACCTTTAAAAGTCACAACAAGTTTCTTTGAAGAACCTATAGTTTTGCTTCTGTGGTCAAGGGCTTGACCACACAAGAGTATGGGAGTATCATCATTGAGAGTTAGAGGGTGGAAATTGCTGTCTTCGTTAACTAAACAAATAGTCTTCATGTTCTAGGCACTTGGAAAGGAGCTGTGGTATACCAGAGGGCAGACTGGCATGGTCATTGCCACTGAAAGGCCTACAGACTACTTGGGGAAATAAACATTCATCAAATATTATTACAAATGTTACAAGCTGTGTGTTATGAATAATAATATGAGGCACCATAAAGGTGTATAGCAGATATCCCTGGAAAGATAAACCTTTGAATTGAGTCTAAATGAAAATTAGAAGTGAACTGACTAAACTAGGTGAAGTTAAAAGCTTTCCTTGGAGAAAGAACAACCTGTATCAGGACCCTATAGTGCCTTCTGGAAACTAAAAAAAAAAATTAAATTAAAAGAAAAAGGTCAATATGGGTCAATATGTCTAGAATACACAGTGAGAGGAAGACATAGAGATAAAGAAGCCAGAGATCCAGGTAGATGTCAAGTCATACAAGCATTGTTCCCTTTCTTCCTGGCCATTCGTCAGTCTCATGGGCAGTTAGACAGATCTTGAGCTGCTGCCAAAGTAATGTTGAGTGTCAATGGCACATGTTCCCTCTACAGGTGGCTCATAAAAACCTTTCTTGTGTGATGTCCCACTCTTCCCCTTCTTCATTTTCCATCTGGATGCAGAGGAACCAAGTGAGAACTTTGGTTCCCTGTGTGACATGGAGGAAAGCCTTCCACAAACCATGAACACACGCTCGAACTTTGAGTGAGAAAGAAACTTCCATTGCATTGATCTATTCCATATTTGGGGACTTGTTTTTTACAGCAGCTAGTGCTGCCCTCATTAACATACCTATTTTATGGTAAGCATCACCTCTACCCCTCCTCCAATCGTATTCTTAGAACAACAATATTCATACAGCTCAAAAACAATGTTCTATAAAGCACTCCAACAGCTTTCGAAAAATGGAGTGGGAGGGCTTGGGAGTATGTGAACTAAAGTTACAGGAAATATTCAAGGCGAGGTTCTGTTTCAGTCTTATAGGGATGCTGAGGAAGAGGAAAGATATTGAGTAAGGTGCCTGTGGTTTTTAATTTTATGTGTCAACTTGACTGGGCTAAGGGATCACCAGATAGCTGGTAAAACACTATTTCTGGGTGTATCTGTGAGAGTTTTTCTGGAAGAGATTAGCATTTGTATTGGTAGACTGAGTAACGAAGATCCCTATTTCCAATGGGTGAGCATCAACCAATTTGCTGAGGGCTTTAATAGAACAAAAAGGCAGGGGAAGGCTAAATTTGCTCTCCTGCCTGAGCTGGGACGTCCATCTTCCTCTGCCCTCAGACTTTGATGCTCCTGGTTCTCCAGCCTTTGGACTTAGACTGGGACTTACACCACTGGCTCCCCTGGTTCTCAGACCTTCAGATTTGCACTGAAATGACACCACTGGCTTTCACTACACTGCAATGAAATATTATTCAGCCCTGAAAAACAAAGAGATCTTGCCATTTGTGACAACATGGATGGACCTCGAGGGCATTATACTAAGTGAGATAAGTCAGATAGATTAAAAACAAGTACACTATGATCTCATTTATACGTGGACTCTAGAACAAACAAACAAAACTCATAGAAAAAGAGATCAGATTTGTGGTTACCGGAGGGGGAGAGGGAACTGGAGAAAGGTAGTCAAAAGATACAAACTTCCATTTGCAAGATAAGTAAGTACCAGTTAACACTGTTGTATAGTACATATGAAAACTGTTACAAGAATAAAACCTAAGAGTTCTTATCACAAGGAAAAAAATTCTTCTTTTCTTTTTTTTTGCTTCTTTTTTATCGTATCTATATGTGACAATAGACGCTAACTAAACTTACTGTGGTAATCCTTCCCCAATATATGTAAGTCAAACCATTATGCTGTACACCTTAAACGTATACAGTGATGTATGTCTACTATATCTTAACACAACTAGGAAAAAAAAAGAAAAAGAAATGGGCATGTGACCTAAATCAGGTCATTCAGACATAGAGAAGCTTCTGGAAAAAGAAGTTTCCTTACTATGACAAAAGCACTCATGCTCTCTCTTCCTTTGAATGATGTGGTGTGAGGCTGTGAAGCCAGATTTCTATGAAGGAGGCCCCTGAAGACAAAGCAAGCACATCGAGGAATGAACCATGTGGGAAGGAAGCTGGACTCGGCTCATCTTCCAAACTACGCGAGCAAATGCGTTCCCTCCTTGTTTAAAATGCTTGTCCTTAACTGGGTCCTCTATTACTTAACAGCTGAACACATCTTTCTACTATTTTTGCTATGTCTCAGGCACTCTATTAAGCATTGCTTAAATGAATTTTTATAACAACCCAATAAGGCTGATTATCCACATTTTATAGATAAGAAAACCAAAGCTCAGGGGTGACACAGAGGAGCCATCATTTTAAACAAGTGTGTTTTTTTCTTCACTCCAAAGCCTATGAGTTAAGCAGCTTCGCTTTGCGGGGGAAGAAAATCCCATAAATTATTGCAGTTTTCCTATATCAGTACTATCATGGTTTATTAATAATTTTTTTTAAAATTTTTATTTATTATTTATTTATTATGTTTTATTTTTGGCTGTGTTGGGTCTTCGCTTCTGTGTGAGGGCTTTCTCCAGTTGCGGCGAGTGGGGGCCACTCTTCATCGCGGTGCGCGGGCCTCTCACCATCGCGGCCTCTCCCGTTGCGGAGCACAGGCTCCAGACGCGCAGGCTCAGTAGTTGTGGCTCACGGGCCCAGTTGTTCCGCAGCATGTGGGATCCTCCCAGACCAGGGCTCGAACCCGCGTCCCCCGCAATGGCAGGCAGACTCTCAACCACTGCGCCACCAGGGAAGCCCTAGTAATAATTTTTGAAATGTTACATCTTACAAAAATGGATACAAAAACTTGGGCAGCTAGGCCCGAAGTTAAACTGGCCCTATAAATATAGATTTATAACCACATCAGATAGCAACATATATAAGACCCACGAACTTGCCTACAAAATAAGTGGCGTACAAAAACACATTTACCAAAAAGGGGCCTCAATTCCAAGTCACCATTGTAAAACTAGCTGACTTATACCAGGAAACGTCACACAGTTGTGTATAAATATAGCTCATGATACGTTTAGGGTATTTGTCTGTATTTACTTTCAGAGGGTTATGCCACTCATAACGAAAAGCAAATGTGAGTAAAGTGTATGGGCAAAGTCATTCAAAAGTAATGCTAAAGGAAATTTATAAGTATGTAAATTGCACTATTTTTAAGAATGGAAACATGTGAATAGAGCAAGAACCACATGAATCTTGTTACCTCAATGCTTTATAAGAACTGATTAAAACATGTTATTTATGCTGCTATTGTATCAACATTCTCTTGTTCTTTGCGTTTCTCTCGTTAGTCTTTAAAAAGAATTCAGTCATTTGTTAAACGACAAAACCCAGAGCTTTTCTGACCCACCTCCCCATGAGTTACAAGTCACCTGTGTCCTTTTCTCGTCTTCCTTCTGTCCTCAGACGCTAACCCTCATCTTCATTCTGTCCGACCCCCAGACATCTCACAATTTTCACTCGCTGGGCTTTAGAGACTGCTTTCACTACAGCGAAGGAATTTAATTGGAAATTCCAACCGAAACATATGCCTTCCCTACCTGACCTCTAGTTCTTTTGTGAGATGTCCTCCTTCTTCATCTCCAGGACGCCATGCTCTCCTAGTATTCCTTCTGCCTGCTGCTTCTTTTCTGTCTACTTTCCAGATTTTTCTTTGTCCATCCTTCAATGCCAGTTCCTCAAAGGTATGTCCTTAATTTTCTTCAATTCTTATCAGACACATTCCACCTGAGCAGCGATTCCATCCACTCCCACGCTTCAATGTTTATCTACAGGCTGATGACTCTCACTGCTCCCACGTGGTCATCATAGCGCCACCACGTACTACAAGACAATGATCTCCAAGATATTTAAAGAGAGACCAAAATACCATGGTGTTGCCTAGTTATTTATTAATGAGTATTCCATATATATATCAGAAGGAGGATATTATAGAGCTACTCGGAAAAGTTCTTTTAAAAAAGCAAGAAAATCAATTCCTTTTTCTTTTTAGACACAGGAAAAGTTTATTCTGCATTATTCCAGATCCAGCTATGTTTGGTAAAATCTATGAAAAAGAAAGGCATTTAGAATAACCTGGTCTCTGCACTGCTTGGAACAACCTTAGCCAACATTATATTAGTACCTCTTGGCTGTTACTCACTCTGGGTGAGGCTTTCTAGCGTTGCCCATGTGAGAAACACCTTGATCACAAATCAGCACCTCCAATTCTGAGTGTCTGCCCTTGTGACTTTCAAATTGAGGCTCGTGTTATAAGTCACTGTTTATTTTCTCTCCCTGTAACATATGAATATCTATGGCACGTCTTTTATGATTAGCAGTTACAGCATTCTCCAAGGATGACAGCCTACGTCTTTGGGGCATCTTCCAAGCCTTCCCATCGTGAATTTAAATGATGACCCAACCTCTGTTTTAAGTCAGGTCATCCTAAAGTATCCTCTAGAGAAAACTCATCCAGTTGCTTTTGTGTAACCCAGTAAGAGAAACAGGGAGAAACTTATGTTTATTTATATGACATATACAAGACACCAAAAATGTTGTCAAAATATAATCTCAAAACCTTTGGGAAGTTATAATTGTTTTGCTATGGTGAAATCTTTCCTTGAAGACACGCAAGATTAGATTTCTTCTGATGGTAGGGGACCTGTTCACTACAGATCCAGAGAAGGCTTGTTTATAGGAGAAGGAAATCTTATTTTCCCTAGCGTCAGATGACTCTTTCATACTTCACTGGTGCCATGGTCATCCTTACATTATAGCTGCTCATGCATATGACTGTATTTCTAGACTGCGAAATCCTCTAAGTCAGAAACACCTTATATTATCAATTCCTGTCCCATGATTTTGTGCAAAAGGAAAGAAAGCCCTGGAAAAAGACACAGCGAGCTTGAACAATGCCATCTACTTGCTATTTATTTGGCAATCTACTTGGAAACCTATTTCCTCTGTAACGCGTTCAACAACAATGAAGTAACGATTAAATACTTTTAAAAACCACAAATATTCTCTTTTTAAATTTGAGAAAAAAATATTGTCTCAGAGAAAGTAAAGTCAGAAAATTCAAATAAGCTGGGTTTTTTTCCCTTACTAAAAGTAGCTGTCATTTTCTTGTTTACTATAATACATTACACTGAACCTTAACTTTGATAACTATTTTTAAAAACTATGTTGCATTGGACTTCCCTAGTGGCGCAGTGGTTAAGAATCTGCCTGCCAATGCAGGGGACACGGGTTTGAGCCCTGGTCCGGGAAGATCTCACATGCCCCGGAGCAACTAGGCCCATGAGCCACAACTACTGAGCCCACGTGCCACAAATACTGAAGCCCAAGCACCTAGAGCCCATGCCCTGCAACAAGAGAAGCCACAGCAATGAGAAGCCCGCACAGCACAACGAAGAGTACCCCTGCTTGCCGCAACTAAAAAAGTCCACGCGCAGCAGCGAAGACTCAATGCAGCCAAAAATAAATAAATTTATTAAAAAAAAAAAAAACTATGTTGCATTAATTCACCTGATTTTTTGTGATGCAAATTTTCTCTGCTTCTTCTCAATATAGGTCACTTTCAATAGTCTATCAGCTAAAGTATTATTGTTTTCATAAAATCCCAATTCTAAATCAGATTTATGTAATCTTGCAGAAGTTCAGCTATTGCTGTTATAATTTGTCATTGTCTTACCTTTGTTTTTTCATAACGTTGAAACATAAAATATCATTGCAATATAACAAAATAAAATATATATTTTAGGGGATGCCAATTCTGACCTTGCTATTATCTAGTGGAAAAAAGCATAAAAGTTGCTTTCATTTATTACACATAACATCCTGTAAAAAAAGCTCCTTCTGGAAACTCACAGTTTAGTCACTTAGTAATGGAGGCTTTATAATTCAAGCATAATTTACCATTCTGATAATGAGGCTAGATTTCCACCAATTCTTTGATCTGTATATTTTGTAGCACTGATCACACACAGAAGGTACTCTTGTCAGACAGTATTTCCTTGGAAGGCTTGAGGATGATGATAGCCCAGAATTTTAGCCTTAGTAATTATTCAGTCATATGGTTGTGAATCAAGTTATATTTGACAGTTAGTTCTATCAGCTGAATTAATTTTCCAATTTTCTCTGATGGCTTTTTCTATCCTAGGGTGATTTTTAACACAATTTTGAGGTGGGAGTGTCACGTAGCCAAGCGTACACTTTCAATTTATTCAATGTATGTTACTGAACTCCTGCAGGCACTTTCAGGCACTGATCTAGGTAATAGGAATAAAGTTCTGGTTAAAACATACCACATTTCTAGCCCTCATTGAGATTACACTTTAATCGTCTTTACCATCATATAGCTTCTCAGCAATTCCAACCCTTCCTAAATATGATCTCAATAGACAAGTGTTTTAGGTATTAATTCATTATAGGTATTTATTAAACCAAACATCAAACATTAAGACAAAGCATAAGTTGATGGGGGTACTAGCCAGCAAAGGGAACAGAATGGAGTAGCAGATAATAGCTTGGGCTTTGCTCTCAGAAAAACTTGGGCTTGGAAAGAAAAAAGAAAATTGGGCTTGTGTTCTAATTTTCTTTCTCATCTTGAGAGCTCACTGAGTTATTTACTAACCCTCCCAAGTCATCAGTTTTTCCTTTTGTTTTTTAATTTAATAATCCATTTTTCAGGGTTGTTTCAAGATCCTGTAATTATAGAAAATACTTTAATTTTCACCATGTAGCAATTAATTGAGATGATAAAAAGGCATAGTCACTGCCTATTCCCTCCTTTAAAAACTTTAAAATCTAATTTGAGATGCAAAGTTCAATAAAACATCAAAGCCACATGAAATCATTATGTCACTTTCAACACAAAAATCATATAATTCTGATTTTCTAAGTATGAAATCAGGTGCTATGGATAAATTATCCCTGATAGATTTCCACTGATACAAAATTACCCTACAGATTGAAAAACCAGAAAATCTAAACATTGGAAGCCTTTAGTACTTAAACATTAGTATTTAGTATTTTTTAAAGTCATTTAAAGAAATACATGCCTTAAGGATAGAAATGTAATTGATTATGTAAGGGCAAAGAGTGTGATTTGTGGCCAGTTCTGGACCTGCTGCCTTGGCTGGGTCTAAACTTGCAGGACTCTGAGAAGCTAAAAAGCATCACGTAAGATTTGGGAAACAGGATCAGAAAGAGGTTCCGCAGCGTGTGGGTTAAAAATGAGAGGGGTATCCTCCGCAATATTACACAGACTGAGAAACTTTAAAGCGAGCTGTTATTTTCATGCCAATACATTGTTTTGCGTCATGTAATAACGAGGTTCCAGAAATTGTATCTGATTTTCCACGCAATGCCATTCAGATGTTGGGGCTGCCTCTTAGCTTCGTGTTGGGGGATGGAATTAAACAGCTTGCATGTGCAGTGATTTTTAGTCTCTTCCTGGCACCAAATCTGGGAAATGATCAATGATCAATGATGAACTGCGTATCTTTCAATGAGTGAGCCTCCGGTGGGTAGTCAGTTAGCAAACACAGCACCAGTTTGACTGATTTGAAAGCTTAAGTGAAGGTTAAGGGTCTGTTTAATATGTGTAGCTTTCTGGAGGGTTGCAAACACTGTTTACTGTAATGGTAACTCCTCTGTGGCTGGCATTTTGGCACACAAAGAGGTCTGAGGTGTTTCATATTACAACATTTTCATTAGTGAAGAGAACATTTTATGTAGGTTGCTATTATTATCAATACAATCCATCTAAGATTTCTAGGGGCTGTTTGCTTATTTATGTTTATAAATCCTATCATATCTTTCTTTTATAGAGCTCAGCAGAGAATAAGATTTTGAGGAGTAGCTGTTTGAGACCCGATACAAATAACCCTTGTTTAGAAAATGTTTCACAAAGATGACATTCTGAGAGCAACTCAGGTGTTGACTATTTTCCCAAGTGAACTAACTCGAGAACTGAAATTTCTCTGTTGGATCAAACATGTAATGAACCCACCTAGAGAAAGCAATTTCAGACTGGCATAGTCAGTGGTTTTTACCAGCTAGAATATTTAGTTAGTAGATAAGCAAATAAACCAAAAGTCAAACAGTTTAGCTGTAATGTTGGAGACCCAAATCTCAAGGGAACGGCTATCTGCTAGACAATGCTGAAGACTGTTTAAAGGGCTTCCCCATTTGGAGAGCGGTAAGAGTGATATTCTTGGAAATAGAAATAATTGAAAGGGGAGTTTAAGGAACAGAAATTAAAAAAAAAATCTGACTGTAACTCTTATTTACTAGATGTCTAGAGTAGTCACCAAGCCACAACTATAAATATATTCATAAATACATAATTCAGAGTATGAGTTTTGGAATTGACATCCTGACGCTTACCACTTAAAGGCTGGAAGATGTTGAGCATGACAGCTCACTTCTCTAAATATTAAATATTTTTATTTACAAAATGATATTTAAAGGTTAATTACCTTTAAGTGTCTAATGAGAGGACACTTAAAAATGCCTAGTTATAGTACGTATTCAATAAAAGGACAGTAGTAAGTAGTAGGTAGAATCAAAATGTAAATACACTGAATACATTGTACCAATTATGGTATTCCTTCTTCCTTCCAAAATAGCATAATGCTACTTAAAACAACTGACTTCATTTGCAAAATGAATCTTATAAGATTCCCATGTGTCTTGTTTAAGGATGTATTTTTTTCTGAGCAGAAGATAAATAACATGGGTGCGTCTAAGATGCAGGTGTGGGATCCAAGTAACACTCTATAATGAGAAGTTAAATATTCAGCGCCTCAAACTTTATCTGAACAAAATTTAATACAGACTCGCTGATTAACACTTGGGGAAGTGGAGATTTAATAGTAGCTCCAGGCAAAATGATCTCACTCAGTTAAGACGACAGTTTAAATTCCAGTTGGTGGGTTTACTTTCTGGGAAATATACTATAACTTAGAAGTATTACTTAGTGGACAAAAAAAAAAAAAATCTTTGAAATACTTTAAAACTATGAAAAGCAGTCAAAAGAAATCTGGCAGAAATAATTAAGAGTATTAAAATAATTAATAACCAGATATCAAAACTTAAAAGGATAGTCCACAGAGAAGAATCCGACGACTCCTGTGTAGCTATATCTCCGACCTGGGTCGTTCCCCTGCTATTTGCCATACCTATGCCTCCAGCTCTCATTACATAAGTCCCCACCCCTCCCAAGCAGCCCTAATTCAAAAAGCAAAAACAAAATCACTGACCTTATTTTTTACTTCCAAAAGTAGTGAAAAATGAACAAATTCAATATTTACTTGTATACATTATAATTAAAAATGAAATTAAATATTAAGGTATTCAAATATGTATTGTGCATTTTAAATGAGCAAGGGAAATGACTTTATAAATACAAATCTTATTTGGCCTTTATATAGTTATTCAACCATTTTATCCTTACATACTAAGCTTCTTTTGTATGTTATCTAAATAGAAATTTCCTTATTCCTTTTTTTTTTTTAAGTTCAAAGTTTTCTGATTGGCTAGGTATTTTAAACTTAATCAGGTAACAAAATTTTACAAATCTAATTTGATCATAACTTTAATATCATGGTAGAAATGTTAGATTCTTCAGAATTATGGCCACCATTATATTCTATAGTCACAGTAGAGGTCATTTAAATTTTGAATTTTTTTTTTCTTTTGGCTGAGCCACGTGGCTTGTGGGGTCTTAGTTCCCCGACCAGGGGTTGAACCCATGCCCTCGGCAGTGAAAGAGCAGAGACCTAACCATTGGACCACCAGGGAATTCCCTAAATTTTGAATTTCTTAAAAAATTGAAATTAGGTTTGTGAAGCCCAGCATATATTTTTGATATGGATGTTGATAAACAGGTAAATCTCCTCCTACAAGAAGGAAGCTCTAAATTTAGTCTCAGTACATAGGTTGACAAACTGCCTGCAAACCAAACAGAAGTCACAGATATCTATTTCTTGTGCCTCCATGCAAGCAATCATTTTGTTCTACTTTATTGGTTAACTACTGTTTTTAACTAACCAGGGCATCACTGAATCTACTCTCCACCCTTCATTTTAAATATTAAATATAAATTATATAATAAGAATTTGTTAAATTGTTTAGGCTGATCTAACTCAGGTACCTAAGTTACTCATAGAACTTAAACTTTACAAAAATAGATGTTGCCAAATGACAAGATTATCAGATATCAGATAGCAAGCACTGATTTTAATTTGGTAATTCCAAATAAAAGCCTGGAAAATTAAAATGGTTACTATGGAGCCCTAATTATTCTTAGTATCTGGAGATTTTATCAATCATTTAAATACAGTATTTTATTTTAAAGTATTTATAACAGAGGATTGTTATTTCATTCACTAAAAAAATGAAACTAGAAAAATTGTCATTATCCATGGTTATAAATATAAATGAACTATTTTATAAAGCTGCTATGGTCTGAATGAGTGTGTCCCCCCCAAATGCATATGTCAAAATCTCAATGCCCAGCATGAGGTATTTGGAGATGGGGTCTTTGAGACTTGCTTATGTCTTGAGGGTGGAGCCCTCGTGAATGAGATTAAAGCCCTTTCAAACGAGATCCCAGAGAGAGCCCTTGCTCCTTCCACCTTGAGAGGGAGGACACAGCAAGACTTCAGAAGTCTGCAGCCCAGAAGAGAGCCCTCATCTGACCATGCTGCACCCTGATCTCAGACTTTCAGCCTGCAGAACTGTGAGAAATAAATATCTGTTGCTTATAAGTCACCTAATCAGCGGTATTTTCTTACAGTAGCCGTAATGGACTATGGCAAAAGCCATCTCTAGAACTCCAGAATTTGGAGGCAAGCAAAAGGAGGAATCCTTGCATGCGAATCCTTGGAAAAATGAGGAAAAGGTAAACAGAGACTGGGAGTGGTGCTTCCAAGGCCCTAGGTCTTCATCTTCCTCTTTTACAAAAATGTTGGAAAAAGTTTTAAATTTCTGGTCAGAATGTTACCAAACTTGGCATGTGTGTCAGAAGGAAACATGGCAAAATGATGAATGATTGCTTAAAATATCACAGTCACATCCACAATCAAGAAGCACACAAGAGCTGCAGGATTTTTAGAGACAGAGGTGATAAGGAACCTGACATACCCTGGGGTTCAGAGCAAACACATCTGGGATTGCTGCCCATGCTCTGGATTCTTCCCAACTTGGCCTGGTCAAGGGCACTGGAGTGTACATAAATCTGAATAGTTTTAGGATGTCCATATCGGCTACAGAGAAATATTTAACCCCTAAGAGTGTGGAAGATGTAGCCTGGTTGGGAAAATTCTCCCTTTAAATAGAGCTTTCCTTCAGAAAGTACTTTATAATGATTACAGTCTATTAAATAATGATTCAAGATGGAAACATAATGGCAACCTGGAAAGAAAACCCAACACATCTTATCACATGGGAGTCACATGTGACTCCCAAATTATCCATTCATTATCTCACGTGACTCCCAAATTATCCATTCATTATCTCACGTGACTCCCAAATTATCCATTCATTATCTCTTCTCTGGGTCTTTTTAGTGGCTTAACAAGGTTGTATATTTTGTGACAGTATCCACTTCCTCACTGTCAGGGTCTCCCATTGCAAATTACAAACAGATGTTTGTTGCTTTCAAGCCAGATGCCAGCACATCAGCAGGTGTTGAAGCCTATTTATTTGTACACAGAATATGCTGCAGCCTTGAATCACAATTTCGGTGTGTCTTCACCTTCCTCTCATGTTCACTTGCTCTGTTTCTCCTTTTTTTCTTTTGGTAAGCCACTCCATACATAAGATTTAAGCTGTTTGGTCATCATTCCTGGGTTAAAATGGTCCCAAACAAATTGCCAAAATTCACTGCCATGTGGGTGCTAGCAAGTTGTAGTCTTATGATATTTTTCTACCAAGTTTAGAAAGTTTTTATTGCCTTAGAGTCTTCAGTAGTAAAATTTTGTTACACTCCACTCAAACTTTGTTCCCACTGATGACGTATTTCAGCCTCCAGAGTAGACAATCTGGTCTTTTCCACCAGCACTGAAATTCCCTCAAAGAGAAATCACCAGTGATGTCTCACACCTTGGATAACTTGAATAAATTAATAAGATCAGTTTAAATGATGTTTCTTAAATATCCGATACTACTTATTAGATCGGTCCTGAATATTTCATTCTTGAAAATCCCTTCCCAAATAATTAGTTATCAATAACTACAAATAAACACTCGCTCAAAGGTGGGCTTTTAAAAAATTTTCTTCTTCTGAAATATTAGTGTTTAAATTGTGTCACCAAAGTTAAAAGTGAATAGTCTTTCTGTCTGTGAGGCTGTTGTGTTCTAATTTTTCACTTTCAATCACTGGCCTTTTGCCCAAACCGATCGCCCTCTGAGATAGGAATGCATGAAGGAGAGAGACTAAAGACTAAAGGGGAGGGGAGAGAGCCAAAAAGACATTCTGCAAACTCATTGCCACCCTCTGCTTCAGGATGGGGTTCTTAGCCCAGAGATAACAACTTCTGGTACTGAGGAAAAGTTCTCCAATTCTTTCAGCTAGCAGTTCATTATTTACTGCTTCTACTATTTTCAAAAAAAACAAGAAATTAGACTTCTGTTTCACCGATAAGCTAAAAGCAAATGTGTCGCATTTATGAACCAGTCAGCCTAAATGAACACTGTATTCTTGACCCGAACAAAACAATTTAACTTTAGGTCAAAAGTGGAATTACTAAGTAATTTTACTACCTGTGTACGTGTAAACACGTGTGTGTGCGCAGAATCTAAGGGAACAAGACAAAACATACCACTGAATTTTATGAAGGAAAATGAGTATTGTTTCTGCTTTTTGTTTGTTGTTTGTTTCTTATAGGAGGGAGAGATGAAGTGACAGCCAAGCATCGGAAATACTCTTTACCTGCTAGAATCATGACATACAGGTTTGGAATGATGCTTAGAGGCCTTTAATTCTTCCATATTTGAGACTCTCCTCAATGATAAACCCATAAAGAGATTTCTATGCCTGAGGCTAAAATTATGCAATGGTGGGAAATATTTACCTTCCTAAACAAAGTTTTAAACTTAGTTATAGCCCCTGTCATCCAACAGACTAAGTCTACAATGTCTTTATTCAAGTTCAAAGAGAGCTAGGTCTTCTCCAGTCTCAACATCTCTAATTTTGTCAAACATGATTCATATGACAGGTTGCATTCTCTCTTTTCCCTTCTCTTAACATGTCCCAATTAGCCTATATTTCTCTTCAAATGAGGTGCCCAGAAACAAACTCAAGTTTCCAGATACAACCAAATGAGACAAAATAATAATACCTGATGTTTACTGAAATAATACCACATTTATTATGTACCAGACACTACGCTATGCAATTTATCATCTATCTCTTTTAACTCTCTTAGCAACCTTATAAAGAAAACTCTATGGGGAAAAGAGTGAATTAAAAAGCACGAAATAAACTGACCAAGAGCACACAGCTCATGTTGAAGCCTGGATTTACACCCAAGCAGTTTGAAAGCCTCAGGAAGACAAAATCGCCACACTGATCTGTTCTAAGCCCGATAAGTAAAAATAACTGAGTCCCCTTTATGCGCTACTGCTAAATCATTCTAGGCCTTATGTGGGTGTTCTTTTCCAACCAAGCGTAGGCTAGTGTGCTTAAACATTTTAAATACGGTATTTTTAAATTCCACACAGTGTTCCAGGTGCTTGAGTCATGATTTGGGGGCACGGTCCATCATACAACACTTCCATCATCTTTCCTGATTTCTTCATGTCATCACTGGGAAAAAAAAGGGGGAGGGAGGGGGGGCACATATGTTTATATATCTTTTTCTAAATCATTTAATCATTTCATAGATCATAGAAACAGAAGGGCCCAGAGAGACAAATGTCACTTGACATTTACCTTCAAGGTGACATCATGTGTCAGCACTTTTTTGCATACTGTCCCATCATTCCACAAATTTATCTGTTTTCAGCTCCTGTACACGAATATCAAGTCCATATCACCGACTTGTTCAACAGTCCTTTTCTTCCTCTATGAACAGTTCTTTTTCTGCTTCTTCCACCTTTCGTTTTACCTCTGGCCCTAACTCCATATTTTTGTAGAATATGGTTATTTGTACCCAAGGGCACACATACAAGAGGAAATGAATCAAACATATTATATTCTGGGGAATTCAACACATAAAAAGGTGTCACCCTTTCTTTACTTTCTGTGACTTTACTTTTTCATACTTTTTTAAAATGAATTTTTATTGGAGTATCCTTGATTTACACTGTTGTGTTAGTCTCTGTTGTACAGCAAAGTGAATCAGTTATACATACACATCTATCCACTCTTTTTTAGATTCTTTTCCCATATAGGTCATTACAGAGTACTGAATAGAGTTCCCTGTGCTATACAGTAGGTCCTTATTAGTTACTGATTTTATATATAGTAGGGTACATATGTCAATCCCAATCTCCCAATTTATCCCTCTCCCCCATACTGTTTTATATAACATATTTTATTATAGTCTTGACAACCATAATGGCAACATAAAAATTTTGTTGAAAATCCTTTGTTTTTGGAGAAAGTGTTAGGTGCCCCCTTCTACCCTGCCCCCTGGGTTCTTTGGGATTTCCATTACTAGGGATTCTCAAAGTCCTTTCCTCTGGATGTAACTAGGGATTACCAAAACAACAACCACAGAAAAAACAACAAACAAAATAATAGCAGGATTGCTGGTCAAGTTTGGGAAATTCTAGATTAAACAGTCTAGGCTAAGCAAGCCTCTGGACTTCTTGACCTCCCATAAACCATAATATAATAATGTCATTTTGCTTCTCCAAGATTGTAACAGAGTGTTTAGTATCTTTAAATTTATATAAGCCCAGAATTCCAAAGGAGGAAAATGTAAAGTGTACGTATTTATTATGAAAATTATCACTATTAGTTAAAGGAGAGATATACTTGCATCACTTTTCGGATACTTGTAAAAAGTCTAAGTTTCGATATTGATACTTTTTTCCTTGGTACAGAAAAAAAACATAACTGCGAATTTTACAAAATGATATGCAAAAAACATATACATAGATATCAACTATTTGATACAAGGTAAGGCACTATCTCTACCTCCCCTACCCCCAAATTTAGAATAGTGAAGCCAAAAGGTAGAAGGAGATTGTTCAAAAATAACGGCTCACCGTATTCCATTCTATTAGAGAAAGTTATATGTTACATTAGCCAGCATTTACTGGTCAGGCAATTATTCCTTGATAATCAAGGAGAGAGCAAAAAAGAGATGCTCTGTGTCTACAGACAAAAGTACTGAGGCACCTTACGTCAAGATTCATATGGAAATTTCCTCTGCAGTACTGAGTTGTACTTAGATCCTAGCTGTGCTGAAATGGGGCAGAAAACTAGGATAGCCAATCTCAGAAAGAAGCAGGGAAAAAGCAACTTTCCTGGCAAAAGTCAGTGAGGTGACTTGCACACCTTGATACATCTTTGGAGGGGGAAAATATGCATGTAGCCCCTGAAATGGGCTTTGGGAGCTCCTGCATTTAATTACTGTCAGATCCATAGAAAGCTACGATAACTTTTCATAAAACATTCAAGTATACACTTGTAAGGCCATCTCATTAACACATCTTGACACTGTCTTGGCAGATAGGAAGTTATAACAACTTAGATAAGGTGACATGTGACACTGTCTTACAGGAAACTCATTCGGCCATCTGCCTACCCAAACAGATATCGCGCTTTTCTTTTCTGTAATCTCACTCACAAGGAGCAGAAAAATGTTTTATCATGCTCATCTGTGAGCCTGAAAGTCAACTGAGCTCTGGGCTACGCTATCTAGACTAATTCAGTTTCCACTGTACTTATGAAAATAAAAATTATGGCATTATTTTCCAAAACGAACTGAGGTGCTGTAAGTGTACTGAGCTAATAGTCAGGGCTTTGGGAAGGCTTAATTTATTCTATTGGAAAATGAACATTAAATTTTTCACAAGGATATCAGGAACTAGTGATATATCAGGAATTAGTCTTCCATTCTTTTCACTCAAGATCAAGTATGTAAGTGTAAACCACACATAGGTGGGTATGAAAGAGATTAAACAGAAAAGTCCCCATAGGGAACCAAGGATGGAAGATTGTTAGTCTAACGCTAGAAGTAGCCACAGAGAAAAAGAAAGATGGCAACTTGTTATTTACTTGACTTGAGGGCACGCCTAAATAAATTATCTCATCTAATCCGAACAGCCACCCCTTGGAATAAATATTACCGTCATACTGCCTCCATTTAGTAAATTGTTAAGGTCAAAGAACTAGGACACCGGGAACCAGAAAACAAACGCAAGTCTTTCTGACCTCAAAACCCGACTTCTTTCCTTTAGAGTATTGGGAAAGATTTTTTCATGTAGTGCACTGGTGAGAAGTTGGTTTCTTTCCAATAAAAATCAGGGAAATCTGTGAAACCTCTCTTTGAGGCAAAAGTATGGAGGCAATGGTACCTTGAATCAAGAGTTCATAGGCAGGGCTTCCCTGGTGGCGCAGTGGTTGAAAGTCTGCCTGCCAATGCAGGGGACACGGGTTCGAGCCCTGGTCTGGGAGGATCCCACATGCCGCGGAGCAACTGGGCCCGTGAGCCACAACTACTGAGCCTGCGCGTCTGGAGCCTGTGCTCCGCAATGAGAGGCCACGATAGTGAGAGGCCCGCGCACCGCGATGAAGAGTGGCCCCCGCTCGCCACAACTAGAGAAAGCCCTCGCACAGAAACGAAGACCCAACACAGCCAAAAATAAATAAATGAATAAATAAAAATTAAAAAAAAAAAAAAAAGAGTTCATAGGCAGCCTTCGCAGGTATGTGGCATAATAAGAAGGGGATTTGTAACCTACAGAATTTAGGGTAGAACATAGAAACAAATATTGTTAGAGCTATAGAAACACAGTTGATGAAGAACTGTTATTTTAAATCAGAATGTTGATCAAGAGATTGATAATCTAATACAGTATTATTAATCAGTAATTATTAGTAATTATCTAAATAATTAGATTAAAACAGTATTACTACCAATATAAGGAAACCGCTAATTTGTATTAATTAAAAGGTGAACTAAATGTCTACCTCTCTGAAGGAAATTAGGAGAACAACAGCAACAAAATGGTGAGAAGTAGACAAGAATCTAGCCAGAGATATTGCCTCATCCAGGTCTGACTAAAGGTTTTATCACTACTGGAATTGGGTGCTTTTAATAGGAGATTGCACATGTCGTTCAATAGTAAGACTTCAGCCTTTCATCAATCCTTTTGTCATCAGTAAGACTTCAGCCTTTCATCAATCCTTTTGTCATCTTTATTAAATCTTTAGAAAGCCCAAGTTGAAAGAAACCATTTGGGTCTTCTTGGCATGGATGGATCTACCCAGTTACCTCTGCAGTCAAGATGCTGGTGCCCTGATTGGTCTGTCATGCACAGTGCTAGCACAGGTAGCAATCTTGGTGCTACTTAAAGTATGCATACTTCTCAAAATTAAGTATTTGGAATTAATTTTACTTTTCCATGTAATCAAATTTGAAAAATACATCAATATATCAAAATGTTCCAATGTTCCATATGTTTAATGTTCCAATATATTAAAATACACACCAAACTTAATCAAGCCAAGTGTTCACTAAACAGCATTAATATAACTATTTAAACAGTGAAAGTAACAATTTAGTGGGTTTTCTGATATATCCTTGACAAGAATTAAACTAAGCAGGAAAGGAAATATAATTGGGTAATTTAGTACAAAAATAAATTAATTAAACCAAATTACCTCAAAGTATAACCCTACTTTAAAATTTCTTTTTATAAAAAGCAATGAAAATAGTTCCTAGACTGTGGTCTAATAATTAAAACTATATCTTTTTTACTGCTATACTTTCAAATATTATTAAATTGGTTGATGTTGATATCTAAGTCTATTTCAGAAATTTGTTTTGAAAGTACTAACATCATTCATTAATTGTTCTTTTTTTTTGGACACATGACACTTTAGGATAAAAAGGAAAAGAAAAAATACATTATTATTAATCTGTGACTTCTTTTTTGAGACCTTTTCTTGAGAAAGAGCACGGTATGCCAAGATTGACATAGAATGGATTCCTATATTGGCTGTGAAATGTGGTCTCGATGTAGTCTAAACCTCTTTCAATATCTTATTATTCTTGTATTTGGTATCATTCCTAAGCCATTTGTTACAGAAAAGGGTGTCTATTGGGGGAGGGTCTTTTCTAAATTTCAGTTCTATTTCACAATTGCACTGTCTATTGAGAACTATACCCCATTACTTCAACCAGAAGAGGAATATCTAATGTAGTTGTCTATAGTTCACTGTGTGATTCCAATTAGTTGCTATCAAGGTAAAGAAAGAAGTAACTTTTTTTTAAAATGAAGTATAGTTGGTGCTGGGGTGTATGTTTTCTTTAAGTTTTTAACTCAGACACAAAAGTCCAAAAGCATCCTTATACTGTGAAAAGCTTCCTAGGATTACGAAAAACAATTGGTAATGAGAGGATTATATTCCAGATTAGGTTACTTGCAAATTTTCTGCTCTCTCAGTGGAATCCTTCAAGATAGGTTCCATTAAAACTCTACAAATTCAAGGACTGCATCTTAGAAAAATAATTACTATGAAATGCATTTGATTCTCCTAGAAAACAACAAAATACCTGATCCCTTACACCATGGAAAGCAAAAGATAAAATCTTTTTTTTTTTTTATTTTTTATTTTTTTTATTTATTTATTTATTTTTATTTTTTTATTTATTTTTTATTTTTTTATTTTTTTAATTTTTTTATTTTATTTTTTATTTATTTATTTATTTATTTTTTAAATCTTTATTAAAAATATAAAAGGTCATCTCCCCTTAGGAGAACTCTAGCTGTGAATTGGATAGAATTTATTGCTATGTGCTCACTCTTGTGATAAATGTTGCAGCATCTTGAGGAAGGTTAAAGAATTGCTGGTTAAAGGACTTGTAGCATCAAACTGTAGTCAACTTCACGTTGCCTGAGATCTAATGTGACCTGTGAGCCTAAAATGGTGACAGGTGGCCCGGCTGGTGCAGCTCTGTCCTGCTGTAGCTCCCTGGCAAAGAGGCCACTGCCATTGCAGAATCACAGTGATTTACCGGTGAATATGCATGAGACGCTAATTTGCAAGGATTCAGTGAACACTAAGTGTTTTGATGAGGAAGACTGGAATAACAAGAAGGGAGGAGTGAGGAAATGGGGTAAATATACCATAAGCCTTGATTACCCTGAAAATACAGCAGGCATCGAGATTATCTTTTCCTGAAAGCTTGCAGTTTTATTTCCTTGCCTGTTTTCAGCATGACATGGGCCACTGAGAGAAGAGAGTCAAAACCACTCACAGTTTATTTTAAATGGAAAATAAATGGTTTATGAGCAGATTTCTTCTAACAACTTTAAAAAATAATTTGAGGCCTACGTTTTGAAGATCTCAATTTTCTGTTGTTGTTAGCAACAAACTTCTAATTTACCTTCAGACCACAAATGGTTTTCTATATCTAATCAGTCTTATTCATTAGCTTTACCTTGTTTCTTCATTAAAAAAAAAAAAAAGCTACAAGCAAATTCCAGAAATGGAATGTAGAGCACAACAATGTGTTTCTCTCCCCCTTACTGTTATTCTTCCTGAAGTTGTAGTACTGTTTAATTAATTCTGACATACGCTATGCTTTCTTCTGGAACAGAGTCTGTTATTTAAAATCAACAAGTAAGAAATAGCTATGAATATACCTTCAGATGAACAGAATGAATTCCCTGAAGAGGATTCCTAATACTTTTTTCTTTTTAATTGAATTTCTCTACATTGTACCAATTGAAACATGTACTCAGCAAATGAATAAATACTATAGAACCTCCCACAAAAGATTTACCTTGTACAGGCTGTTCAGGAACCTTGGAGCTACATATCGCGCCCTGAGAGATGTGTGTATGTGTGCGTGTGCATGTTAACTTCACAAATATCTGAGTCTAATGTTTAAAAAAGAAAAATAGACAATTAGAACTGAGTTAAAAATAATGAGACAGAGGGAACAGAAAAGGCAGAGTCGGCTGTGGTGGAAAAAACACTGGATTAGGAATTAGAAGATCTAAACTTAGACCTTCACGTTAATCACGTGATCTTTGGCAATCACTTAACCACTCAGATACTCAATTTCTTATCTATAAGTATATACAATAAAGACCGTTTTCTGTAAGGGAGTCTTAGGAGGATATAATCCAATAATATATGTAAATGTACTTTGTAAACTACTAAGTGCCACATATGTTTCCTGTAAATTCAATTGATAGTGTCTGACATTCATGTCTTTGTATCTCAGTTTTCTCATCAATAAAATGAAAGGACTGGGATTAAATGCTTTCTCAGCATTGTTAGGAGATCCAAATGTAATGTTTTTTTAATACAAAATAAGGTTTGGGCATGTGCTCAGACAATTGTAAAGTCAAAGGGAAGGGATCAAAAATACAGAGGAGGTTGCAGAGCAGAGAGTGGAGGCTGCCATTATGGGGGAGGGGGAAGGTGGCAATGGATAGAAGGCAAAATAAAGGAAAATGCATTAATTAGTATTAATTACGAATTTGAAACAATGGACTCAAGTCATAATATTGATTTGAGGTAAGTAACAAATGCTATCTTACTAGATCTAGTCAAAAAATAATTCAGGAAGAAATATTACTCAGATGGCCATTTGAGACTGGGACATATTGACTTGTCAGTTTCCTTGTGTGTCTCTGATTGTCTTTTTATTAGATTTAGACCTCTCTTTCTCTCTCTGTCTCCATCTTTATTTTTATTTAGGCATATAAAAGCTTCCAAATCCTACCATTTATCTTTATGTACACAAAATATGGGAAGTATGCATGAGACCCTCCCTTCGCCTACAAGCTATTAATTGTAGCTTCTAGATTCTAAAATATGTTCTGACACAAAGACAGGAAATCATATAATCAATGGCCAGGAGAGAGGTCAGGCATCCAAGACCAACACTATAAATCCAAATCACAAAACAGCTTAAATACAGCATATGTCTGGTCTTAACTGGGTAGAAAAAATGCCGAGTTCTCTCAAAAGGAAGTAAAGAAAATAGGCAGTAGAAGATGCCCGTTCATTAACGAGCTGTGTGAAAATCTACCAAGGATCATTGCCCATCATGTCGTGGTAGCCCTAAAAAGTGGGTTACTCAAACAAAACTGAAGTAACCTATTATAAAAAAATATATTTATTAACCAGTTTCTATGCACCACAAATTATCTAATTTAATTCTCATGGTGACCTTAGGAGATACAGGAAATCAAAGGCTCAGAGAAGTTAATTACTTGCCTAAGGCAATACTGGGAGTAACTAGAACAAGATTTCCACCTCAGCACTCAAGAATCTCATCCCCTAAGCAACATTGCCTTTCTTAGGCATCAAGAGGCAGAGTTCCACACCATCCTCTGTTTTAGTCTGTGTAGCTGGTCCCTGTGATCTCCAAGAGTTTATCTTCAGGGAAATTGTATTCTTCAAGTCTATTACAAAATGTTAGTAGGAACTTCTTTTCTGATTAGTTGATTCGATACTTAATAAGAGCTTGGTACTTAACAAGATACTTGACAAAATCTCCTACTTTGCCCCTTGGTTGATCTGTAGAATTCATAGAAAAAGAGCATTTAACTTACCTATTAATGCTGGACATTAGGGGAAATATAAGAATCTGAGCAACACCCATGGGTCTAAGATGTTGTAAGACAGGATCACCGGACAGTATCTCCAAAGACAAACATCTTGAATAAACTAGGGGGACAGTGTTCCATTTATACGCTCACTTCTACTATCTTTCCTGAACATTCATCCACAGCTTATGGAGGGAATTGAGAATATGCCTTTGAGGCTAAAATGAAAGATGTTGTGATGGGGCGAAGAAGCATAACCTCTCCAAACTTTGCTCAAAATTAATTTCTTTGAACCGGTCTTACAATATTGCATTGCCTGTTCCCATGATGCTAACAGACACCATGAGATCAAGAAGTTTACTTATATTCCGTGAACCAACTGTTCTCTAGCTGTACTATATTATCCTATCACTCCAGGGAAGCCAGAACTCTAGCAACTGGTAGTAAATCAATATTTTGATTGGATAATTTCTGTATGGCAAATTCTTCACCATGCCCTCTGGATAATGAGAAAGGAGGCAATGTATTTTACGTCTCAGGATCTAATGATATGTAGTATTAATGACACCATAAGATGAGTCTAGAAGTTCTTAAATGAATGCAGGGTAAGAGCTGTGAGAGTTCAGAGTGCAATGGTTTGGAAGTCTTCTTTGAGCTTGTAGCTTTCACTTGGCCTTGAAGGACGGGTAATATTTAAAGGAAAAAAAAAAAAAAAAAAAAAAGAATGAGATCTTCCAGGCATGAGGAACTGCAAGAATAAAGTTGCAGAATTGGCAACACTGGTCATATTCAGGGGACTGAAAAACAATAAACATCTGGTTGGACCACAGGATTCATATTGCAGAGCATGTTCCTGAAAATGTAAGTGAGAACTGAATCAATTAAGTTGTCCATATTTCTTAGTCAAATAAATGTGATATTTAACCCTGTATCTGCCACCCTGGACAAGTTAATTTCTCTAAAACTGTATTTTCTATCTGTAATATAAGGATGCTTGCTCACAGAGTAGGAGAGTAAAATGTGATTCTCTATATAAAGAATCTAATACAGTGTCTGGTGTGTAGTTTAAGTATCTACATGGTGTTTTAAAGTAATAATAATAAATACACTAATAGCATTGGATTATCCTCACTAAATTGAATTTTAGTTTTAATAAATTGATTGAACTGTGAAATTCTTTGGTTGCTCTATAGAAAGCCTAGAAATTTAACTTCAGTTTTAGCTATAGATTTAGTACAACTGAGCTTTTAGTTTCTGAACTTTTTGTTTCTTCATCACATTCTTTAGTACAACTGAGCTTTTAGTTTCTGAACTTTTTGTTTCTTCACAATTTTAATGGCCATAAAATTTAACGGAGGTTTCAAGGATATACACAGTAGCATTAAAAATAATTATTAAAATGTCAAATCATAGTTGTCATTAAGTGTTGAGACAAAGCCCTATCTTAATAAATTCAACCAATGTTTCTTTCTTTTTTTTTTTTATAAATTTATTTATTTTTGGCTGCATTGGGTCTTTGTTGCTGTGCACGGTCTTTCTCTAGTTGCGGTGAGCAGGGATTACTCCTGGTTGCGGTGCACAGGCTTCTCATTGCAGTGGCTTCTCTTGTTGTGAAGCATGGGCTCTAGGCATGTGGGCTTCAGTAGTTGTGGCACGTGGGCTCAGTAGTTGTGGCTTGTGGGCTCTAGAGTGCAGGCTCAGTAGTTGTGGCACATGGGCTTAGTTGCTCTGCGGCATGTGGGATCTTCCCGATCCAGGGCTGGAACCCGTGCCCCCTGCATTGGCAGGCGGATCCTTAACCACTGTGCCACCAGGGAAGTCCCCTACTGTTTCTTTTAAATCAGACTATTGCCAGCACATTTTAGCATTTATTATGTATTTGTCTTTAAACATGTCACATTGCTCCTTGTTCAATTTAATTTTAGTTCTATTTATGAAGCACACATTTTATAAGTTACCCTAACATGTACATTTTCTGTATTTAGTATTTAAAATTCAAGAGTTGATCTTTTTAATCACTTAGAACAACCTCTAATTAACGGAAGCCTTGATTCTTGTTTTAAAACTTAGCCTGTCCAAAAAAAACCATTCAAAATACAAGTACAATATATTTCAGTAATATAGTTTTCTCAAAATGAAACGTCATTCAGATTTAAAATTTTATTCTAACTTGAGAGTGTTTTATATTAATCCTGTTAAGAGCCAGAACAGCTTTAATGCCTATTCATATCTTCTTTTAAGTAGTTACTGGAAATAAGAATACTGATTTATAAGTAAGTTAATAACAGTAAGATTCAAAAATGTTTTCGAAGGGATAACTTTTATTAAAAAACACATTTTTGGAATTTTCACATCAATCATTTTCACAGTTACTATATCTACTGCTGTTATGCAAGATGATATTCAAATTTTTTTTTCTAAGTAGAACCTCTCTATTCTGATATGGGTACCACACCTTCATAATTATTCTTATTGCTTGTGCCTGCCATTAAGGTAAGTTCTGCTCATAAGATTAGATATTGCCTTCATGGAATTATTTGAAAGGCATCCCAAGACATTGTTGACTTAGAAGGAGAGGGTCTTTCTCTACTGTCTTCTACGGAAGCTCCTATTATTAAAGAAAATATACAAGAGATAGAAGACACTACTACAAGTCTCAAGGTAACCTGGGAAGCAGTGGGCAATTTCTTTCTGCCTTTTATATTATAACACAGATGAATTTTTAAATGTTTTTATTTGTTTATAATATATAATTGACACTGGGATTGTGAGCTCAAGGAACGTTCCACTTAATCCCCTCTTTAATGAAAGCCTACTATTCACGAACTGCTCTGGTGACACCAAAATGAACGAGAAGTAAATTAAGGTCCCTTGAGTTGACACAAGAGAGGTGGAGACCAATACACAATCAAATCATGGCAGCAGAGTGCATTGAAATGCTGGAATAGAGGTATGTATGAGGTGCTACTGGAGTCCAGTTGGAGAGGTGGCTGACATTTTCTCAGTTAGGAAAAGACCCAAAGAGAGGCCAGGAGCTTCACCTTAAAGATGTCAGACGTCACTCTTTTAATATGACACGTGACAAGTCCCACCTCTACTCAGTTGGCACGGAAGGATCATCGCTTATTCTGACTCTACTATAGCAGGATTCTGAAGAGACTTCAGCGATGGCCAGCTGTTGTGGAGCTTGGGTTGATAGATGCTAAAAGTATCATCAACAGTATCTCAGAATGAATCTCCCCAAATAAACAAATGCTTAGCCATATGAGAAATGCTTATTAAAATTGTTTACCCCGATATATAATACCACTTGGCTATATTACATAAAAAATGACCTGATGTTTTAAAATCTCTAATTAACTAGAGTAATTTATAGAATCTCATTTGTATTTTCATAGACTCACTGGCATTGAAAAGAAGCCATCAAGCAAGATGGCTTATTTAATGCATTTTCCACCTGTGTACATCTTGACTCAATGGAAGCAAGACAGGATCAGATAACAATCTAATTACCTTGCAAAGGCATTTAGCAACTGGCAATGGGATTAATATAATAATCAAATTCCAGCTGGAACTGACTGCAGTATTTGCTACTGTTTTATTAGAAAATGGTAGCATTTCTGCAAGCAAATAAAGGCGCTTGAAGTAATGTAAGATAATAATTATGCAATTTAAATACTGAAAAAAGGACTAAAATTACAGTCTGTGGGAGGGAGTAAATGACCAAATGGGCAGATGTGTAAATGTGTTTGGTTGTGCAGAGAGGAGGGGAGCTATTGCAATGACATCTATTTAACTAGAGCTGTGTCATTCTTAGCATGTAATTTAGATGACAATCTAACAGCATTCACCAAGTATATGAAATGTACTTATCCAAAGTAGAATGAAATGATCTTTAACAATACATAAAACAAGGAGAATGGATGGTTCACAACAGGTTGAAATCGATCCAAGATATGAACTAAATATCAAAATTTATGATATGATATGATATGAAATTTATGATATTCTACTATAGATGAGCCTTCCATGGCAAGCAATAGAATGCCTAATAGACAAGAAGTAAAAAAATTAGAACGATGTTCTTGGTTAGTCATGTTTCTAAAACTAGCATTTCAGATACATTTTTGTTAGTTTTGTGGGACAGTTAGGGAACATCTGAAAAACTCAACACAGCAAACACTCCCCGTAGGTTGTTAGCATTTGTTAGCAAATAAATCAGAAGCAAACACTCCAGATGTGGTTATTGTTATGCTTCAACTATGCTGATATCTAATAACCTCACAAGTTTCTTCATTATCACCCTAGAGAGTAGTAATGATTTTTCAACAGTGCAATAAGTTTCATTAGTGAAGCAAGGCGTGCACTTACTAAGATACCACATGGGAGGCCCTGCCTCGTATGGACAACACTCAGGACTGATGTGCCTGGTCTCCTCTACTCTTCACTGCTGCCTCCGGCCACGAATTCCATCAGGTCCCAAGAGCAACCACCTCCAGAGGATGCTTTGGCCTTATTCCAACTATGTGGTAACTAAATCCTGCTAACTCTCACGCGTGGTGTTTGTCAAAGTATCAAAAGACAAAAGGCTGGGTACTTCGTGAATCTCTGAGTAGATTTTATGATTTTTCTACTTGATTGCTAAGAAGAGATTGAATGGGTAGTAGACTTTGATTTCTGTGATTTACCCTCATTGTACTACGAGATTATATTACGATTGGGCAACAGAAGAACTATAACGCCCACCTCTAACAAGAGAATACCAAGGGACGCTGCAAAGGAAGTCATCAACTGTGGACACTCGAGATGGCTTAGGTCAATTTGCAACATAAACACTCACACACAGAGCATGTGAATATCCAGGTTTCTCTAACTAGTGAGTAAGGAAATAGTTCATTAATAAAGAAGAGTATTAAGATATTTGGGCCCTAGTCTTAGTCTAGTCTAATTTGAGTCACAGGCAATTTTCCATAAAGCCTTTCATTTCCTGACAATTCCAGACTGTAGGACTCTTTGGTTACTTTCAACCCTAAAAGTTTATACATTTTACCAAAAATGTGATACCCCTAACTGTACTCTAGTAGACAATATGATTAATTATAAAGACAACTTTTCTGGAACAACCTTACAGAATACAGTGAGATTCACTTGCAAGCATTCCTTTCTTTGATCGTAATACCCAGTCCCCCAAATGGTCATCATAACCAGTTTTACAAAAGTCAGTAGACTTCTTGCCTGGGAAAGTAACAACATAGTACATACTGTGCCTGCCCTTGTCCCCATTCCTTCTTTGTCCCTTCTTTTCTCCTGCCCTTGTCCCCATTCCTTTCTTTCCCTCTTAAAAGTTTCACTCCTTCCATAACCTAAATACCAAGAGTGACTGTGACCTACAATTCTCCCTCTTATAGCTTTAATGGCATTATTGGGAGAAAAGTCAGAAAACGTGGATATCAATCAAATTGATCATTAGGAAAATAAACATCATTATGTGCAACTATATTAATTTAAATTGTATGTTGCTTTGAAATCTTTCATCCCAGGAGTACAGTGACGTCCATATGCCTACTCCAAATCTTAATATTTGTACAATGTTAAAAGGGTTATTTTCCCTGTTTGTTTAATCAACCAGAATTATCTGAAAAGAACTTGACCGCGCAGAGCAAGAGTCCTCAAGTCTAATGCTCCCATGTTTCTCTTCCATGTGGAGTTATCTGTACTGAAAGCTAATCCCTTCCACTGAGGGAAGTGAGATTTACGAAATAGTGCCAGCTCACGAATGTCAGATTTCACTAACTCTCTCATCTCTTCGCTGTCCTCTTTGCCCCTGTAAATATTACGCTTTGCTTCCTAAATAAATTGCGCAGCCATTCTTATGAGTAATGTTTGTTTTGGGCAAACATTGGTTCCAGTGAAATGATTAGAATTTTCAACCACCTTGTCTTCTCTACACACGTTTTTCTCACTGACTCTTCTTACACGCCTTAGAATTTCTGCCGTGCTCCTTCGGTTCCTGGAGGTGTTATGGTCAGAAGGATAGGAACGGAGGAATAAAGAAAGGAAGAGAAATTGAGGAAGGGAAATTAACATGTATTAAGCATCTACCATAATGCTAGCTCTATTCTACATCATTCGCACGCATTATTTTAGGGCTTTTACTATCAGAACTGCGAGGTAATTATTATTTTCCTCATTTTATGAATGAGTGTGTTAGATCTCGATGAGATTAAGTAGTTATCCAAAGTTACAAAGCTAGTAAGGATCAAAGCCAGAAATCAAGACCCTGTATGTCTGGGATACAATCCCTTGTACTTTCCATTGTGTTTTGCTGCTTCCTCTACCTCCTTCTTCTAAATACTTCAAAGGAATACAATATATAGTATTTTAAGATTATATTCATATTTTTGAAGTAAGTTTTCAATTGCAACTTGAGCAAAAAGTAGTCTGACATTACACATTAGAGAAAAAATGTAACTGAAAAACCTTATTTCTGCAAGCATTGCTTGAAAGAATATTTTCTGGAATTCAGTCGACACTGCTGACATAATACTGATATCTAATGAAGTCATGAGGTGTTTCTATTTAATGTGGCTGATGAAGAATTCCAGGTGTGGAAAAAACAGCTCTTTCTTTTGAGTGTGTACCACATGCTACGCACTAAGCTTCGGCTTTCCATACATTAACCATTTAGTTTTTGCACCACTTCTGTAAGTGTATGAGCATCACTTTGTGCAAAGTAGGTTGTGTGGCTCAGAAATTAGACAAGTCACTTCGGTCAGCCCAGTAATAACTGACAGAGCCAATTATTCACTCGGCTTCTGACACCGAGGCCAATCCTTTCAAACCACACCACAGACTGTCCCTTAAATATCACACCGTGTGCTCACACCACACACTTTGGAAGATGATTATATCAAATGTAATACTATTTCATAGTCTTTTATTGTTCTCTAAATTTTCTTATATATAAATATATCTCTCTCTAAAGTCTACAATCTCCCTCATGGCTTTTGTTGTTGTTGTTGTGAACTAGTGTTTTAAAACACTTGCTATATTGAAAAAATGATAGATTTCAGATAGATAGATAGGTAGATAAAGACAATATTATGTATAATCCAATAGAAGACTTAAGTACAGTAATGTAAACCTAAAGCAAAGGCAAGGTTTATTTTCAAGGAGGAGGTGGGATGGGGTAGGAAGGTGTGTCTAGAATTGATCAGATTCAACTGTTATCACACAGCATCCTTCGCTTTTCAGTTGATTTTACCTGTGCTCCCTGAGGCAGGGAGGGGTTATGGAAGGGAGGACTCCGGAATGGAGCTCTTTGGACCCATTCCCTCCAGAACTCAGCTCAGCAACAGAGGACATGTTACCGCTGAGTGAAGAGTAAAAACTTTCAGACTCAAGATTTGACCCCTGACTCCATCTCTCCTTTGGCAAATAAATTAGCCTCTCTTAGCCCCCATTTACTTCATTTGGAAAGTGGGGGAAATAATACTTAAGTAGATCCCTGGATTATTATGAAGTGTGATGAAAAAAAAAAAGCAAGTGAAATGAAATGTGTGAACACTTGAGTGCTATATAAGTGCAATTTCCCTCTTTTTCACCCTGGCGAACACCTGTTTTGTCAAAAAGGTCTTGATGGCTCTTGCCCTGACCTGCCTCTGGGACTCTGTGCCATGCTGGCCACCTGTCTGAGCAGCTGTCCACAGCCAGTGCCCTGCACATCGAGTTTAGAGTGAGTAATAGCAAGAGCACGTAGCAGGGCCAGTCCCCACGCTACATCCATTGCTCAGCAGAAAAGCAAGGAAGCCAAACACTCCACGGTCTTTAAAAAATTATACCAGTCTCACCCCCCCACACACAATCAACCAACAAAATAAGAAAGAATAGAGGGAATGGAAGAAAAAAAAGTTGATGGGGCTTTTGAGGAACTCATAGGGGGAAAGAAATAAAAACAATACAACATATCCTTTAAAAATATTTATCTTAATTTTGTAAAGATGAAGGACTACAAAAAGAAAAGGTTTCCAATGAAAAATATGTTGTATGGTTTATTTGTTTTGGAGTGAAATCACCTTTAAGAAAATGTATTTTGAAATCAACATGAATGGTATCTAAGGCTTTAAGGGTGAGAAATAATTCCCACACTGAGGATACATTACTATTGTTAGAAACTATAAGATGAGTATTTGTTAGGAGTTTCAAATCTCAGTACCTCAAAGCAAGAGCATTGGCAAACTTGTATGACAAGACAGAAGGTTGAAGTTATTCAGCCATCACAGTGCAGCTGAAAATTGTGTGAGCAAGTCTCCAGTTGTGCGCAGATGCTTTTTGGTTTAGATTCAACACTCATCACAAGGCATTTTCATCAGTCTGAGAGAGAGGAATGAGTGTTGAAATGATATTTGACCACCAAATGGAATGCCCAACGGACAACTATGTAACTCCTTTCTGTATGTGTGTGTGTTCACGTACATCTTGCATTTATTTATCCCAAACAACACAATAACAATGTCATGCCAGTAAATGTGAATAAACCACATAACGTTTATATTTACCTAATTAAAGCTGGCACTTCTGGAAACATATGCAGATCATAAGAACATGGATATTGGCAAGGTTCTCACTTCTACCTCAGAAGTGTAAGAACTCACACTGACACAGGAACACATTTTTTAGGAAATGAAACCTCAGCATTTCCATAGCATTCTATTGAAATGCTCACTAAGTGATACACCAACTAAAAGTATCATATTTATGTAGTAACCTTTTTATAGCAACCTAAATTGTACTAACCTAAATTTTCTTTCAAAATTAAATAAAATCATTAGTCCGAGTTTTATGAATGCCAATCATTTCCTTGAAGAGAATGCAAATTCGACTTTCATATTGAAAAACAGAAAAGAATTTGTGCATCTAATTTCTTCTAATTTGAAATATTAATAAGTAAATATGCACTCTAGAAAAACCATTTATTTATTGCATTAAAGCTTTTTTTCACAAATATATCTAATACTAAACATTAAATGAAGAACATTCAAAACAAAGAAAACCACTGCTAGAAACTAATACTGTAGTATTTACATCAACATTTTCAATTTGGTGTTTTTTGGTACTAAAAAGTCAATTGAATCATATAAACTGTGAAGTAATAGAATTTTTAATAGACTTCCTACATGTTAAGGTCAGAAGATAAAGATAAATCTGTGTTCTCGTTTTCCAAATCTAGTGAGAGCAATGTCAAATATTACCATGTAAACTGGGGATATAATTTCATAAATCCATGTAGTCAACATATATTTATTGAGTACCTCCTAGGTATTAGGCACTGTTCTAGTGAAGGGGTTACAACAGCAAACAAAGGAGAGTAAAAGAGATGTCTCATGGAGCTTTTTCTCCAGTGGGGGAAAAATAATAATATGGTAAGATGGGGAATGTGAAAAAATGTTGGTGAGGAGAGAGAAAATTTTAGACAATGTGGCAATGTAAGGCTTTACTGGGAGTGACATTCTAATTAATATTTTATGGGAAGTGAGGAAGCTGGACACACATTCATGTGAGGAAAGGCAGAGGGAATTATACATACACTGTGTGGAGAATGCTTCTTGTTTAAGGACCAGTAAGGGGACCATGTGGCTGCAGCAAAAACCAGAGGAGGGCAGTAAGAGATAAAGGCAGAGAGATAAGCAGGAGCACAGTTCAAGAAGGGCCTCATACATTACAGTGAGGGACTTTGATTTTTACACTGAATGAGAAGCCATTAGAGAGTTTTTAGGAAAGAAGACTATGATGCAACAGTATAAGCAGGACCTTTCTGGCTGCCATATTGTGGGTGGGAGCAAAAGCAGGAATCCAGTTAGAGATCTACTGGAAGATTCTAGGTGCGAAAAGACAATGGTAACTTAATTTGGGGGGTAGTTAGAAGTGATTAAACCCAGAATATATTTGGACAGTAAAGTCAATGCGTTAGGTATAAGAGAGAAAGAGTAAGAGGAGACAACAACAGTACCAAGATTTTTCATCTGCACAACTGAAAAAATGGAGTTGCATTAATTGTCAGAGAAACTGAGGAAGGAACTGTTGAAGGGTGTAGGGGTGGCATATGTGGAATCTGCCCTAGGATTATTTACACTGGCAGAAGAACAATTTTATTATAATATTTTTCAGAATATTATTGTTTCCAACGTATAGAAGAACGTTACACAATAACATTTGGGCATGATAAACATATAATGAACATATAATAATAGTTGCAACCTTGTTTCAGTGGTTCCCCAGGGCCTTTAGAAAGCTCTGAATTCCACAGAGTATTGTAGGACCCTTTCTGTTTTGACCACAGTTTATATCAATTGCGTGTTGTTGTCTATGATTCCAGGGAAATATGTAGATATACATCTTAATTATATCAGTAGTCTCTAGTTGAAACTAAGCGGATTGTATCTTTTTACTCATATGATCACATACATTAAAATGATGACATATTAGCTGAACAACTCAGAAATGATCAATGCAGTCTGTCTCTGAAAGGGTGGAGAAAATGGAAGGAGGAGATGGGGAGATAAGGAGAGGAAGGGGAAGAACAGAAAGAAGAAAAGCAAGTTGTGTCTATGGTCATAGGCTGCCCATCCCCAAAAGTATGCTCAAAGACCTGACTGTACAAATGTGGTGCTGTGGTGTCAGTCATACAAAACCTGTAAACAAATAATAGCACGTGCATAAAAAAGACATGAAGTATAGGTCTCTTTCTCTTACTGTTTTGAAACTGAATTCAGTTGAGTGTGAACAGTACTTTTATAACATATAGCATAAATGTCTACCAGGGGTTTCCTTATGTCAGTTTCTCTTGACTCCAAATATATTCATTATGATCAGATGGCCCTTACTAAAACATCACTTTCATCTTGCCCTGGTGAGGAATCTAAAATGTTTTGTGATCAACTTTAATTTCTGCCATTTACATATTTTCCCATAATTATGCCTATCACCCTGGTATGGTCATTCTGTTCCCCTCCTGCTTACAACCTTTGCTCCCTTTCTCTACCCTACTGGATTCTAGACCCCCTCCAAATGCCACTTCCTCCATGAAGCATCCTCTGAATGCCACTCTTTAATGGCCCATAGAACAAATGTTAAGCACTAAATTGTTCCTAAATATCGTCTCTTGTTTATTGATATTTACTGAGTATAGATTATGTGAAAGCCTTGTGCTGGTCTCTGGAAGTAGAAAAAGAGAAAGAGAGAGAACACTTTTTAAACAACTTCTTAGTCCAGTATCCCAAAACATCTTAATACATGCAAACACTGTGATACCTGCAAACACTGTAACCATATATGTTATAATCCTAATACGGAAGAGGAAACAGTTGTTGGCATCTTGGGAAAGGGAAGGGAAAACATGCACACACACAGACAGACACACACACATCTTATTTAGGCAGCAATGTCTTAAAATCAGGAATTCTAATGTTTCCTAGAACAGAATTTCCCAAGCACCTGTATTATCAGATTCACCTGGGGGCACTTTATAAAATGAATACAGATTATAAATCCCACTGCCTTAAAGTTAAACTCAGGAATTCTGAGTTGCTGGCCCTGGAACGTATACTTTAAAAGCTCCCGCTTTGATGTTGACGATGAGTCAGCTTTGACAACTAGGAGAGTCCCAGAAAAACCGGGATGAACCCTACTTACAGGTTTCAAATTGCTGACCCCTGGACATAGGGAATAACTCATTTCTCTTGGCTACAACAGTTTGCACAAGTCTTGAGTACAGAGGTGGGGCTCAGGAAGAACTCAACTGGTCTTCAAATAATCCACGTCTGATGCCTACTCACCCTGCTCTCCCAATTCCCATCAATCTTATCTTCACCCTTTTAATTTTTACATTTGAAAACTTCAAAGTGATTGCTTTTGACAGGAGCTGTTTAGGTGCCACGCTGTCCTTTCTGATGTTTGCTTTAAGTGGATCCAATCCTTTGAACTTTAGAATACCAGGTTAATAATGTAGAGACTTAATCAATATATGGCATTAAGGTTATCTTCAACCTGTTACTGAGCTGATTCTCCTGCTTGTGTGATGTCCTTGGCAGGGAAGTTGATACGTGGGTGTGTTTTACCTGGACAGGCTTCTGCCTCTCAGGGCAAGAATTGTCAGCAGATGACTATTTTACTTATTGATGTTCTTTCAATCCTTCACTCTACTCTTTTTCTATAAAAAGATCAGTGTGTTATTTCCCTAGATTAACAGGATAAATTTAAATTAATGAGATTGGTCAGGTACTTCAAATTCACATTAACATGAATTTATAGACAATAAGAGCCTTCTTCTGTGAAACTCAAAATAGTTTCCAAGTAATAATTTTATGCCAGGAAAGCTGCAAACAGATTTATGCATACTCCATGAGACTGATAGGCAAAATCAGTCTCAAGTGACTTAGCCCCAACTATGAATCAAAATAATTGCTAAATTATTGTTTTAACCCTATTTACTGGTAATTTCTAAGGTTTTCAGTAACTTGATTAAGATCCCAAACCAATATATTTTCCCTTGGAAAACAAATATTTAAAACAATCATATTTTTGTGTAAAGATTTCCTTTAATATTGATTCAATATAAATGAATAAAATGCATTTTGCTCTGTTAGATTTAAATCAAAACTAGAACGTGTCTGTAACTGAAATACTAAAAACTGTAAAGGATTACAGTAAAGAGATCTTATATCAGAACTTAATGTGGCATATGTTATCAACTTAGTAATTTAAACGGTCAAGCATACGCTTTCCTCATAAAATGTACAGTATCAACAATTCTCATTAAAATGGCGTGAAATGCATAAATTGAGAATAAACATTATAAGAATTAAAGAAAAGGTTGAAGTCAGATTAACTTAGAAGCTAAGGCTTAATTAACGATTCAAAATAATAGAAAAGAAAATGATCATAAGAATACTAGATCCTTATGTAAAACAAGAATGCCTCTGGAGGGCTTCCCTTGTGGTGCAGTGGTTAAGAATCCGCCTGCCAATGCAGGGGATACGGGTTCGAGCCCTGGTCCGGGAAGATCCCACATGCCACGGAGCAACTAAGCCCGTGCACCACAACTACTAAGCCTGCGCTCTAGAGCCCGCGTGCCACAACTACTGAGCCCACGTGCCACAACTATTGAAGCCTGTGCGCCTAGAGCCCGTGCTCCACAACAAGAGAAGCCACCGCAATGAGATGCCCATGCACCGCAACGAAGAGTAGCCCCCGCTCGACACAAATAAAGAAAGCCCGTGCGCAGCAACGAAGACCCAATGCAGCCAAAAATAAATAAAAAAAAAAAAGTACAGCTAAAAAAAAAAAAAAAAGAATGCCTCTGGAAGCTGGACAAGTCCTGACAAATCTCAAAGTCCTATGTACCCATGAAACTTGGACTTAGACTGTGGCTTAAAGGCCAAATTAAGTTCTTCTGACCTAAGTGGTCCCTCTGTTTATCTTCCTGTTCCTGGTAGATACTCAGATACCCATTACTATTGGAATGACCTATGCATGATAATATCTGAGACCAAGTATTACCTAAAGGGTGCTCATTAGAAGGAGGAGAAGGGGCAGCAACTGTATCACAAGGAAGACCAATCTCCTTACCCCTCCTTTACAGAAGGTGGTTTCAGTTAGTGGGGGCCTGAGCTTCAGGTTTTAATGTTGAAGCCATTTTTGATTTTGCAATGCCTCTAGTTGCACTTTCTATTTTACCTTTACATTTTCTACATTCTTTCTTTGGTAGCTTATCTTGCTATCCATCCAACAGATCTTGCTAACACCACCCTGTATTGTACAACACTTGAATACTACATGCAACTCATCTAAACATATTTCCATCAGACCACCTTCCTGTTCAAGAAGAGAGTCAGAAACTTCCTGCCAAATCAATTTCAAAATCATTACCTCCTGTCATAACTGCCAGACATACCTCAGAATCTTTCGACCCCAGTCTCCCCCTCTAAGCTACACACACACACACACACACACACACACACACACACACATGCACACACACGCACACACACACACCCCACTACCTCACATTCTTCATCTTGGAATGCTTTTCCCTCAATCTCATTCTGGTTCAAAACCCACATTTTCTTCAAGACCATGTTCCACATCCTACATGAAGCCTGCTCTGAATGCCACGACCTCTCCAAAGCTCAAATTTCCCCCAAATCTGATAATATGAATTGGAATGTATCATAGTTCATTGATTTCATTGTTTTTTTATATCTTAATTTGCTTCACTTGCCTGCCAAATACCGTAAAAACAACTGAATAAATCAGTTCACATTTTCTTTGATATGAAGGGAACCTAGAACAGTTCACAGTGCCTGGTAATTTTATATGTACATATATATATACACAAAACATATCTATATAAAACATATCTATATATATATAAAATTGTAGTTCCTTCATTACACACATCCCCCAAATGTTTTGAAGACTCCCATGACCCCGGGCAGAAACAAAATTACTTTAAATAAAATACAAGCCCTAATGATTCTGGCCCCTACCTCCTTCCCAGCCAGTTTTCCTCCTCATCCCAGAATCTCCTCCCTCCCCCGTTCCCTCCCATGCGAGCTTCTCGCTCTTTGGTCACAATAAACCACCCCAAAGACACCTCGAATCTGTGCTCTATTCTTTTTGTCTGTGTGCTTTCCTCTGCCTAAACTCTCAAATCAATCATTTGCATTTTGCTTACTCAGACTAGCTCTTCACGGAACTTCTGACCAATGAAAACCAACGAAGGCTTTGTAATCAGATCCATGTTTTACAAAGATAAAGTCAGTAGCAGAATGAAAAATAAAGTTCATTGGACTATGAACTTATGATATTTATTAGGATATTTATTAAGATGTTGATAAAGACACAAGAAACATCAATGAAGAGGGATTAGAAGATATGTGAGCCCACTTATGCCATTAATTAGTTCTGTGATCTTGGGTCACGTAACCAAGGGTTTCAGTCTCACCTGGAACATTAAAGAATTACAGTAAACCACATCTGATGAACTAATCAAAGCTGAAGCTCCACCCTTCTAGGCTGACATTTCCTGGTCTCTGTCAGCCATCGTTAACAACCTCTCTCATGTGTGATGTCAAGAATACGTAAAACGAATCTATGGTGATAGAAAAAAGGACAATGCTTGCCTGTAAGAGGGGATTGACTGGAAAGGGGCATGAGAGAAAGTTTTCAGTGTGAAAGACTGATGGAGGTAATGATTACCTGAATTTTACACGTGTCAAGATCACTGAACTGTACACTCACTTTGGATCTATGCCTTTTATCACATGTAAATTAAAACTCAACTAAAGAAGTACTGTGGGGAAAATGTTCATGTCTTTAACCCATTGGTTCTCATGCCTGGCGGCTCATCAGAATGCCTTGGAGAGACTTTACAAGATATTGTTACTTGGGTCCAAGCCCCAGAGATTTTGATTTAATATGTTTAGAGAAAAATCCTAGAAACAGATCATATATGTTAATTCAAAGGTTTACCTATCATATCTTATATGATTTCTAATTTTATCTCTCATTTTTCCACTCCTCCCACGTTACTTGTCAAAGCCTACCAACTGAGGACAACCATCAAAACCATCGTCGTCAAACTGTTAAGTGATGAGTTTGCTGTACAAGGAAATGCATCCCAGCAGAACCAAGAGCTGTCTCTATGAGGTAGATTACTTTTAGAGTCTGGGGGCTAGAGGAAGTGATAGGATGGTCTGAGCAGGGATTGGTCTGAATTTATAAATGAGCAGACTTGCTGGAACAGGGCTCTTAGGATGCACGACTTTGCAGAGCTCCTGCTGGATCAGTTTGCCTCTAATCTTACCTTGGAACATACAGATCTAAAGGAGCCCTTGTAAAAGGAGTTAGTGCTTAGACTGTCTGCGATGGTGGATTGGTTTGGTATAATATAGGTATTTTGTAAGTCATAGCACAGTTTATTTTGTCCATTGTGGTTTCTATTTCAATGCTCTGTACCTCTCTGAGCACCTAGTTGCCAGTCGGGATGTTTTCCCCTTTATTACATTAAACTAACAGAACCCAAACATCTGCCAGAGCTCCTCATCCAAACTAATCTCCAGAAGAACTAAACAAGAAGACACCAGAATGGAGAAGCCAAATGGGTTTAATTTTCTTGAGAGATATGACCCGCCTTTCCCTGGCTGGCTGCCACTTTCTGGTAAGCACACTTCACCTAATTTTTAAGGATGTGAGTACCTGAGGAAATGTTTATCTTCATGGCTAGATTAAAGTCATAATTTCCGTCCTGAGGTGACTGTAGCTTTCTGTTATATCAACCCCACTCACGGCTAGTTTTTCTTACTATTAATATTAACTTAGCAAGATGAGGAATTCAATAATATCCTGGCAATCAATCAGTCATGGATAGCATGCCCAAGGCAGGGCAAGGGAGGACTTCTCTGGTGAAAACGTTCCTTAAAAGATTCCATCATCTTTATGGGATTGTGTGTCCCTTTCCCTCGTCAGTGACAGGAAGGCAAACATCATCTTGTACGTCAGCATCTGTCCTAGATAGTCATCTTTTACAACTGTCCATCATTCTACGTTTTGTTGTTGCTATTAATAACCTCCCACGTACCCAAAGGACGCAGTACTGAAAGAGAATAACAACTAAAAATGGGAAAACATCAGGCCTGCAAAAGTCCATGATGTAAGGAATGTTCCTATAGAGCCAGAATGAAGTGGCAGAGACTGCCTGTCTTACTCTCATGCACTGTATTTTGATTTCATCATATACCTTTCTCGTTGTATTTAAAGATTTCAAAATATAGACGCTTCCCCAAAGATCTTCCTTTCACAATGGATACATATACCAAATCATCACACTGTATATTTCACATATCTTACCATTTTATTTGTCAATTACATTTCAATAAAACCAACCAACAAACAAAAAAACAAAAGTAAATGATCTTAATGTTAAAGCCACAGTAGCTGATAGATCTCTCCGTACTAGACCTGAAAGAAGAAATGTGGGATGAAGTGTTTTTTGTTCAGTTGGGAGATCAACGAACACAGTACGTGAGGAAATCCTCCATGAGACTTGTATTATATTGTGATTTCACAATACATCTCTCACCAAAACTCTGGACAGGGCAATTACTGGATCTATCATTTCTCTCTCCTGACAGAAATAATTTTGTATTCATTCCTTTTTAGTTCCAAAACACAGGAGGAAGAAGAGGAGCAGGATGAGGTGAAGGCAGGGGTGATAAATTGGTGCTGTTTCCGTATGGTCTGAAAAAATGGGTACTAAAAAGGATTCACGGTAGAGTTATCTTCAGCCAAATTATGTTTTACGGGGTTTCTAGACTCAGAGGAATTGCCATCAGAAATCCAAAATGACATAGTCGAAGATTATATTTGATGGCACCTTTGGGATGTGAAACTTGACAAATGAGCTCTCTTTGGGTCAAACGAAACAACTTGCAAGTTCTTCAACCATAGGATATTCATAACAAAACACACATCTAATAATGGAAACATTTCCCAAAATGCAGTAGACACTTTTCTAATAGTAAGTGGGAGGGATGTTTTCTAGAAATAGGAGAAACAGGGGTGTTCAAGGGTTCTTATACCTGGTCCCCTAATTGTCTTAGCCCCCAAAGAGCAGTATTGCATGTCATATTGTTGGAGGCATTTCTTCTTTTTGGTAGCCCAGGAGTTTGGGTAATGCCCGGCTTCTAACCAATGTGGGTAGATTGTGATTGCTTCTTCTCTTTGGAGCACATAGCTGTGCCACATTTTGGTCTTACAGGAGGCCAAGAGACAGACAAAACTAGTGTCAAAGGGGCTAGAAAAGCACAGGAAGGAGTTCTGTCAGTCTTAGTAGCTTTCTGTCTTTTAGATGACAGGCTAATTGCAATCTTTCTTGCTATTATCAACCTCCTACTGTTTATAATACAATGGCAGTTTCAGCATTCTGTCATTTCTTCTTTTTATTTCCTTATCTGCTTTTACTTTTGTTTGTAAGGTTTTATTGAGATATTATAATTCACATGCGCTATCAATTCACCCACTTGAAGTCTGCAATTCAATGGTTTTGAGTTCCATCATTTCTTGATGAAATGTCTGGCAGAGGATGAGACCAGAGAGACTTTACTCATCTGGGACATGGAGTAGAATCTTCCAAAATCTCACAGAATTGGTAAATTCTCAGCTAAGTACTGAGACCAACATAGTTGCCTGAGCCTATGTCAAACAGTACTGAGACCAATAAAGATCATTTAAGGGCTTGCTCCTGAAGATAAGGTCATGAACCAGCTAAACAGCTTACTTGTCAAGACCAAGACCTTACTTATCCAACCACTTTAAGATTCTTGCCTCATGGCGCTCCCAGATCCAAAGCTATTAGGTCATTGACTCTGCCCAGTCCTAACCAGCGCTCCTCACGCAAGACCTGCCTTAAAATCACTCAGCTCAGTCCCGATGCCTCTGTAAATATCCTCCTCCAGCTTCTCCCTTCAAGACACTGCTCTGATGAGGTAATGTTCCCTTTTAGTGTCATACATCTAATAAACTTAGCTTTGCCTCATCGACGGTTTTTACTTATTTTTTTTAAAGAAATTGACAGTCAACACAACACACATTTCTTGAGTCACACAACTGGTGACTCTGGGGACTATTTTACTGTCAAGTGAGGAAATGAGCACCGCTTTGGACTCAAAGGCAATCTTAGGCAGAAATTCAATACAAAAACAGGAAAAAAAAAGAACTGCTCTTATGCACAGAATTCTCAGATTGACTTTGGATGTCTGTGAAACTGAAAGAATATCTTCATAGTTCTGTATACTTATTTTTTTAAATTATCCTTGAACATTACTAGTATCTACTGGAACTTTTACAGATGTCTAAATCTGTTACCACACAATAGAAATATAAATTTAAATGATTAATAACAGTTTCTTTTTAAGGGAGTTATACAAATTCTTTTATTTTCTACTTATAAAATTGTAATATTCCTTTCTTATCTCCTCTAAGTAATCGTTAATGAATAAAAAATAACATGCCAAAAAAAAACAATTGTTCACTCTTTGGAGCAGCAGGGGTTCACAGGGTTAACCCCCTCTCTCCTTCCCATCACATCTAAATGCAGGGTTCTCAGGCATCTTGATAGAAATCCAGTTTAAAAACACAAAAAAAGAGAAACTAAAACAAAAACCCCCAAACCCCACACTGCTCTATAAGATGTACAATTTAGCCCTGTTTTCTTCTCTACTCTGCCAGCCCTCCCATAGCCTATAAATATACTTTTTTTTTTTCATGTTTCAATCGTAGCTTTGCGTCTCTGAGTAATCATGAATGAATATTTAACCATTTTACCAGCATTTGCAGCCTAGCAAAGGTTGAATTCCACTGAACTGGCAGATTGCTTTTTAATTTTCTGCTTGGATGGGTTGCTTTTCTTGTCCTGTAGTTTCCAAAATATTTTACGAGTCTTGATGGAGAGGCTAAAATGCTTGCAAATTTTGCTGATCTCTGCCAAAAGCTGATTAACCTTCCCTCATTCTTCAGAAACCCATGTACCAGCAGGCTTAGGTGATGTAAGAAACATGTGAAACAGTACTTTCACAAAGGCTGAAAAATACTACTTCTACACAAGGGATAAATACCTTGATAATTATCCTGTGCAGATTTTATACTGGTTTTCTGTTTCCGTAGTGGAGGGCAATATTTATGACTCTTAAAGGTGTGAAGTGCAAAGCAGCTTCAATAACACTGTCCCTTAAATGCAGCTGATGATCTGTGAATAATAATTATATGACTTTGAAATGGGCTACCCTTATGAACACAGATATTTTTATGACACCATGTTAATTGTTCTGAACCGTGTAGCTATTTCACTTCAAATGATAATGACCTGGTACCTTGGTTATCTTGTGGCCTTTGTACAACTGATCAGATATACAGAATAACTTATATTTTCCATATCTCATAACAGATTTTTTAAATGTTTAAAATAATGGAAATAATATGATATTGTTATTATCATTTTTTAAAATACATTTTTAAGTCTATTCCCCCCATAGTCCTTTCCATCTCAGGGGACCGCAACTCTTTTTCTGGTTGCTCAGGCCAACCAGAAAAACCAGATTTTTCTCTTGGTCTGTGATGAGGCAGGTTGTATTATGGTTTCCGATGATTTGCTCCCTTCTCTGTCACATAAAGAGATCTGAGGGACCTCCCCAGAGGAAGAGCGTTTGTGTCCACCTAGCTGACCATGCGCTTGGCAATGGTGCTTTGGGCAATAGCATATGAGATGTGATTGACACCTTGTCTCCACACAAGCTTTAAGAGGAATGCCCACTTTCAAGAAGACTGCAAGTTCCCTAATTGGAACTGCTTCTCCAGCCTGAATTCTGGGATTCATGGAAAACAGGAGAAGGAGCAAAGCAGGGCCAGGGAGACCCACAGATGAGCAAACCCACAGCTGCCTGCATGTAACCTGAGCAAGAAATCAATGTTTGTTGTTGTAAACTTCTGAGATTTGGGGGAAGATCTGAAGTGGTCTGTAATTGCAACATAAATTAAAGTTGACGAATACAGCTCCTATCCAAGATACTGGCTAATCCTGTACCTCTTTCTTCCAAATTTTTCCAGTACCAGTCTACTTCTCCTCACCTCTGTCATCTAGACCACCAAGCTCTCGTATGCAATTATGGTCATAGCCTCCCAATGGGCCTAGATGTTTCTTTCCTTATCATATGACCCACCGTCTATTTTCAATATGGTACTAGAATAATTACTTAAAAAAATAAATCCGATTGTGTCACTCCTGTGCACCAATCCCTTTGATAGCTTCCCACATTACCAAGATGACAATCAAAATGCTGACATGGCTCACGCAGCCATCGGAGGCTCAGACAAAAAGCCTCCCTCTTTGGGGCCCTCACCAGACTCCCCTGCTATTCATCTCCCTGTGCTCACTCCACCCAAGCCATCCTGGCCTCATGGCGGTACGTCAACCTGGCCAGCACATGCCCCCCTCAGGCAATTGTTTAGTTCTTCATGCTCTTCAATTCTTTACTCAGATAGCATCTACTCAGTGACATCTTCCCAAACCACCCAATTTATTTATTTATTTATTTTTATTTTTTAACTTTTTAGTTTATATTGGAGTATAGTTGATTAACAATTTTCCATTAGTTTCTGGTGTACAGCAAAGTGATTCAGTTATACATATACATGTATCTATTCTTTTCCAAATTCTTTTCCCATTTAGGTTGTTACATGATATTGAGCAGAAAATTGCAAAGCCTCTCACCCCTGGAACTTCCTCCCTCCCCTTCTTTTGTTGTCTTCTCGGCACTCACAGCACCTGACATGATAGTGTTCACTTATTTATTTACACATAATTCTACTAGATTGTAAGCTTCATGATGGTAGGAATTTTTTTTTTTTTTACTGTTTTGTTTCTAGCTGAGGTCTATAATCTTAACAATAACTAGTAAATACATGAATTTGTTGTATGGATGAAGAAAGGATTTATATTTTAGGAGATAAGTAAAGCACTATATTAATTTTTTTTCTGTGCTTTCTCTCAGAGATAACTTTTTTCCACTTATTTTCAAAACATATTTTAAATTTAACATTTATAATCGCAGATAGCAATTCTGTGCCAGGGTTATCGCCTAAATACATTGTATCCCTCTAAACAGAACACATCCATAAGGTTTATGGAATAAAGACCTTGTCAAGTACATTTCAGAATCCAACAAAATTTCTATCAAAACTTACTACTGTATCCCTGTAGACATGCCTAGCACTATATATTGTTACATTTTTCTACAAACCCCGGCCTTAAATTATTAAACACTGGGGGATTTGGGGTAATAACCTCAACCCCCCAAATATAAATGTCTTTCCAACTTACACAAGATTCACTGTTAAGAAACAGCCAATTTCATATTTGGAATTATTTTAATGGCTAAGTTTAAGCATACTTGTCTGATAAAAATATTATGCTATTCCAGTGATTACAAATAAAGAAGTTTCTAAAATTAATAAGAGTGATTTTTCTTTTTTACTTGCTTACTAGTATACTGGAGACATTTATTACCCTCTGTGGTAGATACTTACAACAACTGTCTAATGACCCATGCCTCTCTGTGTCCTTGTCCCTTTGCAATGTGACTGTGGATGTCTTGGGGTACTTCGTTACACAGCAATAGATAACTGATACAAGTACAGTATTTAGTTTTTCTGCTCTAAATGCATTAGTTTCTCCTGTGTAAACGATCAGCCTTTACGAATGGTGAAGTGATGGGGTGGTGAGAAAGCTAGGCAAGCAGTGAGCACTAAGTATATTATCAGTGTACTTTTTCTCATCCATCCTTATTTCTCTTCTACCTGTTTTCCTGCTCCCCTACCTAGCCCTCCTTCAATGCACCATTGAAACTACAGAAGAAAATGCTCAGTCAGTGAACTCCCTGATTCTTCTTCCTTTGGACCAAAGCACTTAAATCTCAAACACAAATCTCAAGTTGGAGAAAGGAAACTCATTACTAATACCCATATTAAATCATAGGCAATCAGTTTCTCCTCCTAGCCTCTATCTTATATGCACATGAGAGGCAGGCATTGTTTCTAACTGGTAAACAACTGCAGAAAGGAAAGAGATTTGGATGGAAAGATACAGCTCCCAATGAATATTGTATAATTCTGGTGCAAATCGCTGTCCTTTTTGAACGTGGTTCGAAATCATAATCTTTCATCAGGTGGCAGAACTTCAAATTGGATTAGGATCCAACCCTATCTGCTTTTCACTCATTGTTACAGAATGAAGGAGGAAGAGGAAAATGAATGTGGTCATCTGATGGTTGCCTGTGGTCACACAACACATTTCTTTTCTCACTAAAGTTCCTGATGCAGGAGATCCTTTCATATGTTTCCTCTTTTAACCTTAATGTTTACCATAGTTCTTTATGGGAATAATTAAGTTCCACTATAAATAAGCACCCCATTCATCTACTGAATGACCTCAAAATGGGGAGCACAATCCCTGTGAGATGAATTTTTCTAAAGGGCGCTTTTAAAGGATTTATGTATCATGCCTATCAGAGGAGCCCACTGTGGTTACAGAAATAGAAATACTTTTGAGTAATGGCCATGGTGCCATTTTTAGTTTTTATTTTTGTTAAAAGAGCATTTTTGCAAAGTAAGTGAATAGAAAAGATGAACACAGAATGCCTAAGTATGGGTGTGTGTATCACCTATGTAGAATTTTAGAATTTACACACATTTACTTATGTTACTTCTCAAAATCTTTATGCCTAATCATTAAGTATTATTGTTTTTTCTTTTTCTTTTTTTTTTTTAAAATCTTTTTTTTTTTTTTAATTTTTAATTTATTTATTTTTATTTATGGTTGTGTTGGGTCTTCGTTTCTGTGTGAGGGCTTTTTCCAGTCATGGCAAGCGGGGGCCACTCTTCATCGCGGTGCGCGGGCCTCTCACTATCGTGGCCTCTCCTGTTGCAGAGTACAGGCTCCAGATGCGCAGGCTCAGTAATTGTGGCTCACGGGCCCAGCCGCTCCGCGGCATGTGGGATCTTCCCGGACCAGGGGTCGAACCCGTGTCCCCTGCATTGGCAGGCAGATTCTCAACCACTGCGCCACCAGGGAAGCCCTCTTTTTTTAAATTTAATTAATTTATTTATGGCTGTGCTGGGTCTTCGTTTCTGTGCGAGGGCTTTCTCTAGTTGCGGCAAGTGGGGGCCACTCTTCATCGCGCTGCGCGGGCCTCTCACTATCGCGGCCTCTCTTGTTGCGGAGCACAGGCTCCAGACGCGCAGGCTAGGCTCAGCAATTGTGGCTCACGGGCCTAGTTGCTCCGCAGCATGTGGGATCTTCCCAGACCAGGGCTTGAACCCATGTCCCCTGCATTGGCAGGCAGATTCTCAACCATTGCGCCACCAGGGAAGCCCCCTATTTCTATTTTTTATTGTGCTACAGAAGAAAAAAACCCTGAAATTCTGATTGCCTAAGACCATAAAGGAAGTAACTGCTCAGCTTCGATTTGAACCCAAGTCTTGAGAGTAAAGGATAGAACGTGATAGAAGTATACTGGTTATGTCTAAATTTTCTTATGTTAAGAGTAGGCCACAAAGCAAGCTTTAAAATTACTGTAGATCGTTTATACATGCATTTTATAATATATGAAGCCAGTTTTCCAAGAACAACTATCTCTGTGGTCAGGAGCGATTTGACACATGTTGCTCTCCTTTCCCTTTTATTACTGACCATACAGTTTAAACAAACAAAACTTTTCTATATATGGGCCCTTTTATCTGAGCCAAACACCGATCAACCACACTCCTTGACAAATTGCTGGCTGTATACATACTACATTTGCAATTGACAAATGCATAGACTGTCATAAGTAAAAGGCACTCATATTGCATCACTGTTATTTCGGTGTCAACCAAGTCCACTTCCATGACAGCTGTTCCTAAAGCCTCAGAGGCCTAGGAAGTTTCTGTTGCTGTCTTTGTCAGTTTGCATATTTCACTTCCTTTAAACTACATAACAAAAGAATTGTCTCCAGAATAGGAGAAAAAAACCCACAGAAAATAAATCAAGTTCGGTTTTAGTCATAGGCTTGGATTGTATTTTTAAATTTCTACCAGGAAGACCTCTATCTCCCCAATTTTCTCCTTTTAAGTCTGTTTTCATACCACAAGTCCTTCAAATGCAGTGATCAGCTATTGGATCATCCTCTAAAAAAATGCAAATATTCTTTGCAGATATCACATATCTACACGCTCTCAGTCATGGACATATGATAAATTAGTTTATGATATATCATCTAAAATGACAGATGACTTAAGAGTAGAACGTCATTTTAGGTCTGATGTTCCCAGTAAGATTAGAATTTTGCCTAGACTATTTTTTTTTAAAATAAACTACATTCTTAACCACACTTTAATGCTACATACTCTTTTAATACACTATTTATGTTATTGCCAGCAATGTCTAGTACATAATTTGTAATTAATAGCTATTCATTGAGAAAAACAACTGGCAAATTGGGGTTAAATCAGGCTAGAGAGGAAAATCTTTATGGTATACAGAATTGTTTCCTTGGAGAACATTTGGTTCTGTCCTAAATGTCCATGAGACATTTGGTCCACACCAAAAAGTCTCTGAAATTTGGCCCTATCCAAAATGATCATAAGAGACTACTACAAGCAACTACATGCCAATAAAATGAACAACTTAGAAGAAATGGACAAATTCTTAGAAAGGTACAATCACCCAAGACTGAACCAGGAAGAAGCAGAAAATATGAACAGACCAATCACAAGTACAGATTTAAACCATGATTTAAAAACTCCCAAAAAACAAAACTCCAGGACCTGATGGCTTCACGGGCAAATTCTACCAAACATTTAGAGAAGAGTTAACACCTATCCTTCTGAAATTATTCCAAAAAATTGCAGAGGAGGGAAAACTCCCAAACTCATTCTATGAGGCCACCATCACTCTGATACCAAAACGAGACAAAGATACCACAAAAAGAGAAAATTACAGGCCAATATCACTGATGAACATAGATGCAAAAATCCTCAACAGAATACTAGCAAACAGACTCCAACAACATATTAAAAGGATAATACACGATGATCAAGTGAGATTTATCCCAGGGATGCAGGATTTTTCAATATCCTCAAGTCAATCAGTGTAATACACAACATTAACAAACTGAAGAATAAAACTATATGATCGTCTCAGTAGATGCAGAAACAGCTTTCAACAAAATTCAACACCCATTTATGATAAAAACTCCCCAGAAAGAGAGCACAGAGGAAACCTACCTCAACATAATAAAGGCCATGTATCACAAACCCACAGCTAACAACATACTCAACGATGATGAAAACCTGAAAGCATTTCCTCTAAGATCAGGACCAAGAAAAGTATGTCTACTCTCGCCAATTTTATTCAGTATAGTTTTGGAAGTCCTAGCCACAGCAATCAGAGAATAAAAAGAAATAAAAGGAATCCAAATTGGAAAAGAAGAAGTAAAAGTGTCAGTTTGTGAAGATGACATGATGCTATACATAGAAAATCCTAAAGATGCTACCAGAAAACTACTAGAGCTAATCAATGAATTTGGTAATGTTGCAAAATACAAAATTAATACACAGAAATCTGTTGCATTTCTACACACTAGCAACAAAAGATCAGAAAGAGAAATTAAGGAAACGATCCCATTTACCATTGCATTAAAAAAATAAAATACCTAGGAATAAACCTGTCTAAGGAGGCAAAAGACTTGTACTCCAAAAACTGTAAGACTCTGATGAAAGAAATTGAAGGTGAGACAAACAGATGGAAAGATATACCATATACTTGGACTGGAAGAATCAATACTGTCAAAATGACTCTACTACCCAAGGCAATCTGGAGTTTCAGAGCAATCCCCATCAAATTACCAATGGCATTTTTCACAGAACTAGAACAAAATTTTTTTTTTTTTAATTTGTATGGAAACACATAAGACCCCAAATAGCCAAAGCAATCTTGAGAAAGAAAAAAGGAGCTGGAGGAATCAGGCTCCCTGACTTCAGACTATACTAAAGCTACAGTAATCAATTGATACAGCCACTATGGAGAACAGTATGGAGGTTCCTTAAAAAAGTAAAAATAGAACTACCATATGACACAGCAATCCCACTACTGGGTATATATACCCTGAGAAAACCATAATCCAAAAGGACACATGTACCCCAATGTTCATTGCAGCACTATTTACAATAGCCAGGACATGGAAACAACCTAAATGTCCAATGACAGATGAACGGATAAAGAAGATGTGGTACATATATACAATGGAATATTACTCAGCCATAAAAAGGAACAAAATTGGGTCATTTGTAGAGATGTGGATTGACCTAGAGTCTGTCATACAGAGTGAAGTAATAAGCCAGAAAGAGAAAAACAAATACCATGTATTAACACATATATGTGGAATCTAGAAAAATGGTACAGATGAACTTATTTGCAGGGCAGGAATAGAGAACTTAGAGACATAGAGAATGGACATGTGGACACAGGAGGGGGAAGGGGAAGGGTGGGACGAATTGGGAGGTTAGGTTTGACATCAATATACTACCATGTGTAAAATAAATAGCTAGTGGGAACCTGCTATATAGCACAGGGAGCTCAGCTCGGTGCTCTGTGATGACCTAGATGTGTGGGACTGGGGGTGTTGGTAGGGAGGTCCAAGAGGGAGGGGATATAGGTATACATATAGCTGATTCACTTCATTGTACCACATAAACTAACACAGCATTGTAAAGCAATTATACCCCTATTAAAAAAAAAACAAAACAGTACGGTATTGGCACAAAGACAGACTTATAGATCAGTGGAACAGGATAGAAAGCCCAGAAATAAACCCCCACACCCATGGTCAATTAATCTATGACAAAGGAGGCAAGAATACACAATGGCGAAAAGACAGTCTCTTCAACAAGTGGTGCTGGGAAAACTGGACAGCTACATGTAAAAGAATGAAATTAAAACATTCTCTAGCACCATACACAAAAATAAACTCAAATTGGATTAAAGACCTAAACGTAAAACCGGATATTATAAAACTCTTAGAGGAAAACATAGGTAGAACACTCTTTGAAAAAAATCGCAGCAGTATCTTTTTGGATCCACCTCCAAGAGTAATGAAAATAAAAACAAAACTAAACAAAGGGGACCTAATGAAACTTAAAAGCATTTGCACAGCAAAGGAAATCATAAACAAAACAAAAAGACAACCCACAGAATGGGAGAAAATATTTGCAAATGATCTGAACAACAAGGGATTAATCAACAAAATATACAAACAGCACATGCAGCTCAATATCAAAAAAACAAACAACCCAATCAAAAAATGGGCAGAAGACCTAAATAGACATTTCTCCAAAGAACACATATAGATGCCAAAAAGCACGTGAAAATATGCTCAACATCGCTAATTATTAGAGAAATGCAAATCAAAACTGTAATGAGTTATCACCTCACACCGGTCAGAATGGCCATCATCAGAAAGTCTACAATGAATGCTGGAGAGGGTGTGGAGAAAAGGGAACCCTCCTGTACTGTTGGTGGGAATGTAAATTGGTACAGCCACTGTGGAGAATAAAATGGAGGTTCCTTAAAAAGCTAAAAATATATATCTGGAGGAAACCTTAATTCGAAAAGATACATGCACCCCAATGTTCACTGCAGCACTACTTACAATAGCCAAGACATGGAAGCAACCTAAATGCCCATTGACAGAGGAATGGATAAAGAAGATGTGGTACACATATACAATGGAATATTACTCAGCCATAAAAAGAATGAAATAATGTCATTTGCAGCAACACAGATGGACTTAGAGATTATCATATTAAGTGAAGTAAGTTAGACAGAGAAAGATAAATATATGATATCACTTATATGTGGAATTTAAAAAAAATGATACAGATGATCTTATTTACAAAACAGAAACAGACTCACAGACTTAGAAAACAAACTTAGGGTTACCAAAGGGGAAAGGTTGTGGGGAGTGATAAATGAGGAGTTTGGGATTAATATATACACACTACTATATGTAAAATAGATAATCAACAAAGACCTATTGTATAGCACAGGGAACTCTACTCAATATTCTGTAATAACCTATAAGGGAAAAGAACCTGAAGAAGAATATATATATATATATATATATATATATATATATATATATATACACACATACATACACACACACATATAACTGAATCACTTTGCCTACACCTGAAACTAACACAACATTGTAAATCAACTATACTCTAATATAAAATAAAAATTAAATAAACAAACAAACAAAGCCAAAATATCCACGGGCCCATTTGGTCCAAATGGTTTTGGACAGGTCAAAATATCAGGGACCTACTGGCCTGGATCAAATGTCTTATGGATGCTTTGGACAGGACCGAATGGTCCTGAAAATATCAAGGACCTTTTGCTGTGAACCAAATATCTTATGGATCAAATGCATTACAGTTGTTTTGGACAGGATCAAATATCAAAGAACTTTTGGCGTGGACCAAATGTCTAATGGACCAAATGTCTTACGGAAGTTTTAGACAGGACCAAATGTCTGCTAACCAACATTGCATATACAGTGACCTAGTTGGAACTAGAAAGAAAACAAACAAACAAAAACTGGGTATTGCATACAAGCTTGCCGAACATAAAGCCAAGAAGTTAGTTTCCCATGCACTTAGAAACCTAATAGCTGATGGAGCCTGAAATGGGGTCAAGAAGAAAGAAAATGGCACATAGGTGGGATGCCAGGACCCGGAAGAGCGAGTGGGATTACGGTATTTTTTCAGGACTGTCTCTGGAGCAAGAGTGAACATGGTAAGTCATGGAACAAAAATCTCATCTTATTTTCCCACAAGTGGCTGTATTCGCAAGACTGTGCGCTTTGCAATAAATTATCGTCCTACCAGGAATAATCTCATTTTCTTTAAGATTGTAATTCTCCCCTCAGCAACGCACAAATGGACACATTCAGTAATGTTGGATATAAATTAGTTTAACAACCTGTAAGATTTACATTTTCAGTGTTTTTTCTTTGATTACTTTGTCCTCACCTTTTTTACAGCATGATTAACTTTTATGGAGAGCCTGTTTCCAAATTCTTTTACCCACATATAGCCCAGAGGTAGATTTACATTGAAGCAAATAACGTTTAAGCTTCAAGGTTGACTACCCCCAAAACCCATGCAGTGGCGCTAACAAAGTTTCACATGATCATACGTTTTTATAAAGTTGGAAAAGATGACTTTTTTTAAGCTGCAGTTGATTGAGATGGCCACATCATTCTACGTTGACTTCCCTCTATGACACTTTTCTTGTGTCAGATGGTCCTATGCCCAGTATCAGAAGAACATGGGAAGGAAAGGAAAAAGAAGGTTTGAAATGTTCAGAGCCAGAAGCTAGTCTGTAGACAAATCTAATAAACAGCTGCATATAACTGTAAGCAAAGAATTTGTTTCTCTTTGATAACTAGTTAAAATGAGTTCTCCTCAGTAAACATAATTTTTAAAATTTTTGTTGGGAATCATGCAATAGAGAATGTCTTAAAATCTACGTATTTTGGATGTACACACTGTAGAGTACTACCAGTATAAATTCCAATTAACCATCCAAAAGAAAAGACTAAATTGTCTATTTTCCCTATAGAGAAAAATTTATTGTCATATTAAGGAGGAATAAAAGTATTAATTTATAGTCATTTATCTCATTTTAGATACATATTCATTGTATGCCTAATTCTGAATGACCATTTTTGTATTATTTTTCTTAAATTGTATGAAACTTGATTGCCCCTAGATTCATCCCTTTATGGCCAAGATTAGGATTTTTTTTTTCCTTTTTCTTTTTACTGGAAACTGTCAATACTTTTCCAACATGCTTCCACAATCTTGTTCAACTGGACTCCAAGTTATGTCATTCTTTTTCATTCAGTAATGAGACTATTTCTGCTTCTGCTATTTCTGCTTCTTACATCTTTCCCCTCACATAATCAAAAAGTTAATGTTATTTAAATATGTTATCTATGATCATCTTTATGGCATTCTAAGTCAATCTGTTTCTTCCAAACTTTTAATGATTACTTTAGCATTAGTATTTGCAAGACCATGAGTTTAATACATATGCTTTGTCTTTGTATATAACTTTCTTAGATTTCCTTTGGAAGCTTTAACTTCATCTGTCACTCCGTTGCACTCTATTGCACATTCTAAAGTTTCCTCTTGTCTTACAGATTTTCTTTTCTCCAGAAAACTTATTTTCCTTCTAATTTTTCAGTATTAGCCAATACAATATGTTTTTTGCCTTCCCTGCCCAGATGACCTTAATGCTCCTTTCTTCTAACCCCTTGGAAACTCCACTGAAAGCTAATCCGTAAATATAAGCTGCACGTGTCATGTATGCATTAGTCATATTTAGTTATCTTTCTTCAAATCAGTTGTTTCTAAACTTTTGGGACAAGAATAAAGAATGTGTGTGAAAATCAGATGAAAGCTATGGGCTATCTCTTTAGAATGACATCTCACACACCAAACATCTTGCATTTAATCTCAAGGGTATTGACCCCATGTTAAGAATCTCTGTTCTGGACACAGAGATTCAAACTATATCCTGACCATTTTCTTTGTTTCCCAGAGAAGTCATCTTCCAGGTGATGATGGGTGCTTAGTTTTATTCCTCTTACTTTCAGATCTTTTCTCATTTTTCTCTTTGTGTATACATAGAAAAACAGAACATTTTAAAATTGAGATTTAGCTGCCATATAACATGGATAAAGAATATTATTCAACCAGGAGAAAGAAGGAAACCCTGTCATTTGTGACAACACGGATGATCCTTGAGAGCATTATGCTAAGTGAGATGAGTCAAACAGAGAAAAACTGAAAACACGTATATCGAAAAAATTTAAAGTCTCCCATAAGAAGGACCACATGCTGTGGACTCTGTTGGTAGAAGATTCATATAAGAAACATACAAGTAAAACAAAAAGAGTAAACTTCTAATTTTTTGCTCTAAGGTTCCTTTCATGTTTATTTCATTTAGTCTGTAGTTTTGGCACTGTCTGTTTTACAATGTACATCAAAAATACATCTCGCTCCACACCTTTCTTTTTGTATACACAGTATCATGATATTTCCCTTTTGTTTCTTTCTTAGATCCTCCTTCAGCCTTCTTGATATATTACTGATGTATTTTAACTAACCCCTTTATTCCTGTTCTGTAACTACAGTCTGACAATGTCAACATTCAGTATAATTGGGCTCAGTCTGCATTTCACTGTCTCTTTTTTATCTTGACCTTCCACTTCTCATATGTTTGACAAGGATTTTCTTATGAAAGGCTATGCATTCTCTAGTTACCATTAGTATCCAGTAAGTGTGTGGCCAGGCTTGTCTCTTTTCCTTTCCTATCCATTGGTTTATAATATTCTCACTGATTTCAACACCTTTTGTGCCATCTCTTTGCATGGCTTTGAAGAGAGAAAGAAAAGTCTCTCTATTCCTGATTTGGCTAATTTATTCCACTAAGCATAATAGAAATATGGCCCATATCGAGCCCTAGTCCTACTTAATGATTTGTTCTTAATATTGAGTGAGAGATTTCTGGGATGCTTGCATATTGCTAATGCTTACTTCTTGGCTTATACTATAAACCTTCTCAATCATATTTGTCAGACACTATGCTAAGTGTGCTGCATGACTTGTTTTATTTAACCTTTATAACAACCATAGCTACTCCTACCCTGCTGTACAGATGAAAAATAAGGATTACAAAGAGAGAACAATGCATAGTAACTTAGAAATTGAACCCAACATCTTTACTCCAAAGTCCACATTTTAACCAATACTCTCTAGCTTGACTATACAAATTTTGTACCAACTCTCACCTTTTCTGTGTAATTTTTTCACTGGCCCTCTCTCTTCCAGGATGGATTTCTCTAAAAAGTCCCCTATCCTTTTTCATCCAGTCCTCTTAACACGGGTAAAAAAAACGGAGCTTGGGTACCCTAGGGTTGTTTTTGACGCCCTCTTCAAGAAGATTCTGGGAAGGATATGAATAGAAAGAAGATAATAAAAAGACAAAGTTTCTCTTTCTGTTCATTCGCTTTTCATTATTGATTATGGCAGCATTTTAAAATAAGACAAGCTGCACCATGTAATATAGAGTTAAATTTCCCTAATGAGAATTTTGATTAAGAAAAATCTATCCTAGACATTGCTACCTTTAAATGATATAATTTTACTCCTATGGAAATAAGACTTTAACAATTCAATTTCAAATGATTTAATCACATTTAAAATGATTGAATGTGTAGTTCAAACAGCCCATCTACAACATCAACTACATGTCTAATATTATGGTTTTATGATGATGTTAACCTCTAAAGAAAAGAATAATAAAAGTTATACTATTTTTATTTCATTATCCCTTATATGGGATTTTGATGCCTAAACTTTCAAGAGATAATTCATTCTTAAAGAAAGTGAAATCCAACCCTCAAATATGACAATCAGAAAATTAATGTGAAATCATCAATTTCCAATATCACCTTATTTTGGTGGTCTATAGGTAGTGCCTATAAATAGCATTTGTGTACAGATGAACTCCAGACGTATGAACCTCAGTCTCATATCCACATGGTTCTCTTGCTTACTTTCTGTCTCATGCATGAGAGGGAGAACCCTGTCTATTTTACCTTGCTCTGCATTCTCAGAAAACAGGAAAGTGCCTACTATATATTAGGTATTCAATAGCGATTCAGTGAACAAGAGAACAAACCCTGCTTTCAGAGGTCACAATCTAATAGAAAGCAAGTAGGTGATTACTAAATGCTTATATACAGTCTAAGCAGCCTTCTTGGTGGTCCTTGCATTATTTTAAGGTATGTAGTGAATATTATTCATTATGTCTTTCCAGTCGTGGTGCTTTTGCAGTTATGTAGACCGTGTTAGTAATTGAAGTTGAAAGGAAGCAAATAATTACATTTTTATAAATGAGTAAAAGAGTTGGGCTTCCCTGGTGGCGCAGTGGTCGAGAATCCGCCTGCCAATGCAGGGGACACGGGTTCAAGCCCTGGTCTGGGAAGATCCCACATGCCGTGGAGCAACTAAGCCCGTGAGCCACAACTACTGAGCCTGCGCGTCTGGAGCCTGTGCTCCGCAACAAGGGAGGCCGCGATAGTGAGAGGCCCGCGCACCGCGATGAAGAGTGGCCCCCACTTGCCACAACTAGAGAAAGCCCTCGCACAGAAACGAAGACCCAACACAGCCATAAATAAATAAATAAATAAATAATTTAAAAAAAAAAAAAAAAAAAGAGTTTTTTTCCCTAAAAAAATGTTGTTAGAGGAGTTTTGCATCATAAAAACTGTTGTAGTGATGGTCACAATGTAAACTGACCTAACCTTTTTCTCAAGCAGTTTGTAAATGAATGTAATGAGTCTTAAAATGCTTAAATTTTAATAAATCCCACTTCTGGAAATTTAATTTGAGGAAATAATACAAAATTTTTGGATGTTTCAGTCTATACTGTCTACTAGGGAATTATTTATAATATCAAACAATTGGGAATAGGCTAAATAGCCAAAACCAGGCAAAAGTTTAAATAAACAATTGCACACATCATAAATAATGATATTCATACATATAGATGCATATCAAAAGGAAAGCTATATGCAGCCAAAATTTCAGCAACAGTTTTCTTTGAGTGGTGAAGCCGTGAGTCCCTTTAATAATTCATGTAGTTTTCTAGTTTTCTTCCTATTCCTGAATTTCTACCATAATATAGATTTATTTTCAAGTGAGGAAAAAAACAGACTTCGCTCAGTTAAAAGTCTCATGTTTACTCTCTCCCTGTTTCCACCTTCTCTCAGTGACGGCTTCCCCCAACTACCCCACATGTGTGATTCTCATCTGCTCTATGGCTCCTGTGACCTCCTAAGCAGATAGAACACATGTATTGGGTTTGTTTCACATTCATGTAAAACAGTAACCTTCTCCCACCCAAGAGCTGCACTGATGAGGCGAGAGGGCTGATATCCCAACAGGACAAATGTAAAGTAATAGCTACTGGTATAAAACCAATAGACCCACAGCTGTCACCTCAGCTCCTTCACCAGTCCAACAATTCCACACATGCCTTGAAAGCAGCCTATGGAAGACCCCGAAGCAACATCCGAGGGGAAAAGAAATGGCACGGAATCACCAGTCTTCTGCTTCTTTTTCTTAATTATCTAGTTTTTAATGCATGATTGAAGACAATCTGCCGATGTTCTTTTATTTGGCCGTACCACGCGGCACACGGGATCCTAGTTCCCCAACCAGGGCCTGAACCCATGCCCCCTGCAGTGGAAGCCCGCCTTCTTAACCACTGGACCACCAGGGAAGTCCCTCACCAATCTTCTTTTACATAATAAGCTCATGCCTACCAGAATAAATAATAAATATAGATAGATAGCTAGAAAAAGAGAAAAAGCAAAGGATCATTTTAATTCTCTTTTCCCATTACTTCATTACACTTGCTTAGCTAAACATCCATCTCTTTCTCTCTTTTGGATACTTATACTTGATCCAGAGACTTGTTGACTTTGGCCTGGAAACTCATTTTTAACATTTATGCCATTTGTCTTTTCTATCAATAATTCTCAGAAGTAAACATGGGGCTGTTATTAAATTTTTTTTTTTTTTTTTTTTTACAAACAATGGACAAGGACAAAAAGCTTCATCTCTGTCTTTGAAAATCAGTGATTTGAAGATTGGTTAAGTGAGAACCAGGAGCTTTAAACTGTGTACACAGGATTAACAAGGCCATGCCCCAACAATCCCATTTTACTGAATCACAATCAAATCATAATCCACTTAGCCATGATCAACTTTTCTCATTTTTTTCTCAGCTAAAACAATCACTAGGATTCGTTGGTCCTGTACACTCTTTACTCCTGAAAACAGCAGAGATTTTCAGTTGTTTCTGAGTTGCTCCGCTTTTCCCATGAAAGCTTCCCAATTATAAGGCAGGCTATCATTTGTAGGGGCTCCAGTGAAATTGGTTTTAAGACTAGAAAAGCTAGGAATCTTGATTGCTTACTCAGAAGCCAGGAGAGCCCTTGAAAGGGTCTCCTCAATTGAAATAATTTTTGTAGAAGAAATGGTAATATATTGTGTCATGGAAATTCTATTTCATGTGATTTTCTCCAGTTGATTCTAAGGTGTCATAATTACATAAGTTTTGCACCCTGTATTTTATCATCCTCTTACATCTCCAAAGAGTCCTTTAGTTCAAATAACACAAGATGTAATGTAAGGTCCCTGGTGACACGTGGAGCCTTCTGCCTATTCCAAGGCACTGGAGTGGGGGAACAAAAGCTATTCTTGTTCCTGGCATAGCGCATTCGTATTTTACATTGAGTGATGTAAATTGTTAGGAAAAAAAAGAAGAAAAGGTCAGATACAAATTGTGTTCTGTTGGCACCAATCAAAATCTTTTCTTTTCTATGACAGGACAGCAAATTGCAGTGAGTAATGAAGACCCTTTGATATGCTACCATGCAAATAAGCTGCTATCACACAAGGGCACAGAATTGGAAAAGAATGAAATATGGTCATTATGATTTCTACCCTGAGACTCCTAGGGATGAGGAAAGATGATCCCAGATATCTGTCACCAATTTTTAAACTCTCTAACATGACTTGAGGGAAGATAGAGAGTAGATATTTTACTAGAGATAAGGAAAATCGATGGGATTACAGATTCATAGAAACTTTTTAAGTGCTTGGAATTTTCTTTATGGGCCTCACGTGAGCCATAGACACAGTTGGTCGATGTTTCAACAAAGCATTTGACAGACACACATGATACTCTTGTGAACAGAATAGCAAAAAGTTTGGTAGAGTTTTAACGGGTTTATTAATAAGAGAGCCCTGGGATAATGATTAATGCTTGACGTACAAGTGGAGTTTAGCTTACTGGAAATGTGCTACAGAATTTTGCTTGGACTTTTTTTGACTAGATATTTAATCAACAACTTGAAGGCACATGCCAAACAAACATAATTAAATTTAATAGGAAGAAACAGAAAGTATGATATTTAGAGAATCAACTACACAAATATGGAATCTAGTGGGATGGTGGCTTGATAATACCTCAAATTAAAAACAAATATTCTTAGGGATTTAACTGAAAAAGATCAGAACTATCCATTAATTTGACAGGGTTTCTATTAAAGCTTTTAAAATCTGAGGTTTTATCAATAGGCATTTACTATTTAGGTCAAAGACATACTTGTACCACTTTGCCATCCTTATACTCTATTTGTATTATTCTATTTGATTTTATATGAAATTTTTAAGGCTTTGATTTAACAACAAAGAAGAGGTATATGTCCAACATTATAATGGCAAAAAGGAACTGTAAATCTTAGAGTAATAAAATGGTTAAAAGAGGTTAGGAAGGTTATCTTGGACAAAATATGATTGGGAGGTGATAGTAGCAATTCATTTTATTTAAACATTTTTAAAACTATTGGTGAGAAGAAAATAGACACTCTGTGATACAATAATGGACAACTAGATCCAGGGAGTACAAATTACAAGAAGTCACATTGTTTCCAAGTAAAAATCTGTTTAAAAATTTATTCATAAAATGGACTGCTCTCCATCTCTGGGGGAAAAAATATATATATATATATATATATATATATATATATACTTTTTTTTCAGTTGTTTGTTTGTTTTTAAGAAAGAGAACTTATCAACTTTAAGGAATAGCATAAAGTGTTTTGAAATTGAGAATTGGACCAAAATTCCACTAATGATATAAAAATATTTAGCCAACTAAATTTTTATGCTAGTCATTATAGTTAAAATAGTAGACTTTTATTTTACATGATATCATTTAAATAGCCCTAAGCCAGTTTCTAACATTGTGGAGTAATTTTCGTTCTTTATTTTTTCCGAATACTGTAACATCTAAAACACTTTCCTGGAATTTCAAAATTTAATTGTAACATGAAAACCATCCTACCTTGACCTCAAGATTTCAATACTCATTTACGTGGTAAGGCTGGGCTGCTCAAAAATGTTATTATTGGAAACAAAGAAGAGTTGCTTTCAGGGAACATCTCTCTTGTTTCCTTTGGGGTTATATGATGTGGTTATGACACACTAGTGGTGTGTGCCATGTATTGACACCTGCTTTGGTAATGAAATTTAAAGCTCTGGAACATTGTAGTTCATTATTTCTATTTGGAAATCTACTGCCTGACTTGAAATAACTAAATTTTAATAAAATTTGATAGTTTTATCTCCAGTACAACAGAGTATTTTATGAACAGGTGCTTCAATAATCTCTCTGAATAGGAATTCATAATCTCAGACAACATCCTTCTATATCATCACTGAAAAAAAGAGACACTGAAACGTTAACTTAGGCAATTTTATCTACTGCAAACATTTTATTAAGTGGCCCTCTTCTCTTAAGGAAGAATGGCAACCTTTGAAGGAGGAGGAGAGACTAGCTCTTAAAAGTCCTCAGGAAATTACTGGAAAAAACACAGAGGATAGTGGTTTTGTTTTACAATGTGCTCTATTAAATAAAATGATTATGAGACTTGCATGGATTTACTATTTATTACTAACAACAATGAGAGTTGTCATCATTTGTGAATTTTACAACGACTAAGAATTGCCTCTGTTACAGAATTATTTGGTACTGAAGAAGGAACAGAGAATTAAGGCCTTTGAGTGTTTTAGAATTTTTTAAATCTAATATTTTGTAGTCATCTCAAGATTTGAAATCAGACAATCAAAGTTCAAATCTTAGATTTACTATTTCCTATTTATTAGGTCTACTTTATCTTTCTAAATCTAAATTTCCTCAGTTGGGAAACGGTGGGTGAGTGTGAGGATTAGATTAAATATTTGTTGAATCTAAATGTGGTTGAAGCTCCATAAATATCTAATATTTGGACTGTTGTCTATGGAAATATGGTAATTCTTGTTTTTAACACAGTGAGTGGGATATTTTTCTACTATCAGATAATGCTTATTTTGTATCGGTAATTCCCTTTTGTGGTCTTCCTCCCTATTTTAACCTCTTCTAGAGAGGTTAGAGTAGAAAAAATCATGGAAGAAAAAAGTAAAGCATTCCAAATTGCTTTTGGAAATTCCTGGCAGAAAAAAAAGAAGCTGAATGAAAGATCTTCCTGTACGCCAGACGCAAAGTTTATGCCATAAACCAGGAGCCAGCAAACTATACTCTGCAGACCAAATTCAGGCCACCACCTGTTTAGTAAATAAATGGTCTGGGTACAGTCACATTCATTCATTTACATACTGTGTATGACTATCTTCATGATATAACGGCAGAGTTGAAAAGTTGCGACAAAGGCTTTATATCTTGAAAAGCCTAAAGTATTTACTATTTGGTCTTTGACAGAAAAAATTTGCCAATCTCTGTCACCCACCACAATCAGGTAAGAAATAATAATTGGGCAAGAGCCCCATTTGCCATCTTTTCTCTTTCATGCTACCTCTTCACTTTTTCCTAAACTGGGGAGAGATGAGGGATCATAAGAGTCAAGTTTTATAGAAGATAGTTAAAACCCCAGATAAATTTTGAGGAACTAGAAGGAAAGAGGGTATTTGTGTCAGAGTCCTGTCTGGAACATGAAAAGCCAGAGCCCTCCCAGAAGGTCCCCACAGCAGCACCAGTGCATCCAGTGACTTCAGTGGGGGTAGAGACGGTGTTTGGTGCCAGGGGCAGAGGCATCTTGATGTCTCTGAGAGCCAGGGTAGCCAGGGAGAGCAGTCAGTAAAAGACCAGGAGGCACTACGGGCATTTCGGAAGATGTTGCTATGCAACAGTTCCAGCTTTTAAGGAGGACAGAACTGGGGCATGATATTTCCAAGAAGCTCATAACAGTCTTGAAATCTAGGCACTGCACGTTAGGTGACGTAGAGTAGTTCCTGAAGACAAAATTCTTTACCAGAGAAAAATTATGATGGAGTGGCTGAAAATGCATTTCTTGCACTCATGTATATGTAATATAAATGTTTTTTCTTTGTTATTATTGTGAATCCACTGAAATTTGGGGGTTTGCTAAAGCAGCTAACATTAAATACACTTTTTTTGTTGTTTTTGCTGTTGTTTTGTTTTTGTTTTAACAGAACACGGGTAGCTAATAATACAAGACGTTCAAGAAGGCCTCCATGTAAGGAATGACAGCTTCCTGGGTGTTCAAGAGAGAGAAGTCACCATGGCTGAGACAGTCCCTGCAGCCAAATAGTAGGTTCAGACGGTGCAGTTAGAGCAACTGTGGTTTCAAAAGTTTGAAAATTAATTAAAAGCCATATTGTGAAGAAACTTGAATGTAAGTGTAGATTTTATCCTACAAGCATTTAGCAACCATGGTTTTTTCAGCTGGTGTTATGGGGATCAAATAACTTGAGGCAGGGCAAAAGAAAGAAGAGAACTAAATAGTTTAAAAATAATAGTAAATAATAATAGGATGGATAAACAACCAGGTCTCATTGTATAGCACAGGGAACCATATTCATATCCTGTGATAAACAATAATGGAAAAGAATATGAAAAAGAATATATGTATATATAACTGAGTCACTTTGCTGTACAGAAGAAATTAAATACATTGTAAATCAACTATACTTCAATAAAATTAAAAATAAAATAAATAAAAATAAATTACAAATCAAAAAAATTATAGTATATAATAAAACTATTAGAATAGTCCTAATCTACGACAATGGAGGCAAGATTATAAAATGGAGGAAGGACAGTCTCTTCAATAAGTGGTGCTGGGAAAACTGGACAGCTACATGTAACAGAATAAAAGTAGAACATTCTTTAGCACCATACACAAAAATAAGCTCAAAATGGATTAAAGACCTAAATGTGAGACTGGACACTATAAAACTCTTAGAGGAAAACATAAGCAGAACACTCTCTGACATAAATCGCACCACTATCTCTTCCAATCCATCTCCCAGAGTAATGGAAATTAAAACAAAAATAAACAAAAGGAACCTAATTAAACTCAAAAGCTTTTGCACAGCAAAGGAAAGCATAAACAAAATGAAAAGACAACCCACAGATTGGGAGAAAATATTTGCAAATGATGTGACCGACAAGGGATTAGTCTCCAAAATTTACAAAGAGCTCACGCAGCTCAATATCAAAAAAACAAACAACCCAATCCAAAAATGGGCAGAAGATCTAAATAGATATTTCTCCAAAGCAGACATACAGATGGCCAACAGGCACATGAAAAGATGTTCAACATCGCTAATTATTAGAGAAATGCAAATCAAAACTTCAATGAGATACCACCTCACACCTGTCAAAATTGGCTATCATCAAAAAATCCACAAACAATAAATGCTGGAGAGGGTGTGGAGAGAAGAGAACCCTCCTACACTGCTGGTGGGAATGGAAGTTGGTGCAGCCACTGTGGAGGAGAGTATGAAGGTTCCTCAAAAAACTAAAAACAGAGCTACCATATGATCCTGCAACCCCACTCCTGGGCACATATCTGGAGAAAAACATTGTCTGAAAAGATACATGCACCCCAGTGTTCACTGAAGCACTGTTTACAATAGCCAAGACATGGAAGCAACCTAAATGTCCAACGGCAGAGGAACGAATAAAGACGATGTGGTACATATATATAATGGAATATTACTCAGCCATTAAAAAGAATGAAATAATGTCATTTGCAGCAACATGGATGGACCTAGAGACTGTCATACTGAGTGAAGTCAGACAGAGAAAGAGAAATATCGTATGATATCGCTTATATGTGGAATCTAAAAAGCAATGATACTTATTTACAAAACAGAAACAGGCTCATAGACTTAGAGAAAGAACTTATGGTTACCGTTGGGGAAGGGTGTGGGGAAGGGATAGTTAGGGAGTTCGGGATTGACATGTACACACTGCTATATTTAAAATGAATAACCAACAAGGACCTACTGTATAGCACAGGGAACTCTGCTCAATAGTATGTAACAACCTAAATGGGAAAAGAATTTGAAAAAAAGAATAGATACATGTATATGTACATCTGAATCACTTTGCTGTACACCTGAAACTAGCACAACGTTGTTAATCAACTATACTGCAATATAAAATAAAAAGTTAAAAAGAAGAAAAAAAGAATAGTCCTGGCATAAGGTGATGAGCAAATTTCAAGACCCTGCTGCCAATGAGTAAATGTTACTTATTGGTGTACTCTCAGTATCTAACACAGTGCTTAACAGGGAGAGGGTCCCCAATAAATAGTTATTTTATGAATAGATGTGTGGCTGTGTGACCAGAAGGGGCCATATATGAGATAGGATTTGAAAAAAGAATACATGATAGGATTTGGTCATTGAAAGGATGTAGAGAGAAAAAAGAGTCTTTGATGAGTCCAAGACTTTAATTCTTTCCTACCAAGATAGGAAAATCTGGAGAAGGACCTGTTTTGTGTTAAAAAAAAAAAAGATAAACATTGTGTCATTTATAGTGTACAAGGCAACTTTTGGTGTAAATTTTATCACTGCATATAAAAGGATTTTAAAGTTATTATCATTTCAATGCTCCAATGAGTTAAAGAATCAACCATAAATATTGTAATTCTAATAGCTCTGTGTGTGTTTTTTTAAATAAATTTATTTATTTATTTATTTATTTATTTTTGGCTGTGTTTGCTGCGAGCAGGGGCTACTCTTCGTTGCGGTGCGCAGGCTTCTCATGTGGTGGCTTCTCTTTGATGCAGAGCACGGGCTCTAGGTGCGCAGGCTTCAGTAGTTGTGGCATGCGGGCTCAGTAGTTGTGGCCCACGGGCTTAGTTGCTCCGCGGCATGTGGGATCCTCCTGGACCAGGGATCGAACCTGTGTTCCCTGCATTGGCAGGCGGATTCTCAACCACTGCGCCACCATGGAAGCCCAGCTTTGTGTTTTTAAGTACCTTGATTTTTTCAAAATGGAAGCCAACGACTGATTTTTATCCATATTGAAAGATAAGCTTAGTAAAATAAACAGGTAAGATAATGTCATTAGGAGTACAGTCTGGCATTCTTCAACCCTAGAGGACAGCAATGTCCACTTTTTGAACTAATTAAGTAAGGAAACAGAGTAACACAAGCTCTTCTTGGGAATATACAGAATAGAATTTTTAAAACTTTTTTTGTTTTTTTTTGATTGAAGCCTTTCCCACATTTCACCACTGTTACTAGTCAACAGTGTGTTAGGTTATAAATTTATTCATTTTGTCATAAACTGTATCTTTCCACTTAGCTGTGAGAGGAACCAATATAATTGTAAGTACCAGAATCGATTTTGGGATTAAAAGACCAATTTCTACATCCCATATAAAGAGCAGCTAGGAAAAAACAATTGCACTACAAAAATAGTTTAGTCTTTGCCCATCATCAGAGATTCTAGCTTTCAAAAGAACTGTGGTTTGGAATGGGTCATTAGACTGCCTTATTTTCCTCACATAAGCTTTACTTCCTGAAGCTTCCTTGCTTAGAGTATACATCAGTCTCACCATCCAATTAGAGGAGGCTATGCTCATTCAATTTAATTCAACACACATTTGTTGAATACCTAGTGTTATCTCTCCTCATGGTGATCAATGCCATGTTTCTCTTCAGAGGTATACGTCTTAATTTTAAAGTTGCATTCATAGTAGCTTAAGATATATTGATGCACATAATGTTCAAATATTAACTTATATACATTGGGGAGATGAAAATCAATAGATTTTGCCTAAATTTATAAAATTATTGCCAACATAATTAGTTAGCTTATGCCTTTTCTTTCCTCATTGGAGATTTTAAGCCATGGTAGAAACTGGAAAAGTAAAAAACTGTGCAAAATGCTTGTTTGTGTCTCCATGGCTAATTATTAGATGAAAGAGATTAACATTCATTTGATAGACTGAGGGCCTCTGAGAAAAAGAACCAGTGTATTTAATATACTTTAATATACTTTATTCACTCATTCCGTATGGTTTTTATATACATTTTAGTGGTTTCAAGTTTTAAGATTTCCCCCCCAAAAGAATTTTTTGGATTCCTTAGAGAAGCTGCAAAGGTAACAATGCAAAATATTAATGAAGATATATCCTGTTATGTTGATACTTAATTCAGAGGGTTCCATGACTAATAAATTTATAAACCAAAGAACAGATTGCATATGCACTATTCAAAGGCTAGCTTCAGATTTTCAAGTATCATTAGTGAGATGTTTCAGTAAATATCCTCCTCTGTGTATTTATTTACTGCTTGGTTTTGAGCCCTTATCTTTCCTATATTTCTAGGTTTCTCCCACATTTCAATTCGCCTCTTAAAGTCAACATCAGAAGATTTGCAACAATGAGCTCAAATGGATTCTCAGAAAGCAAAGAGAACTCTGTAACACGTGGTGAACAGCTGACTGGATGTGAAAAATACCTCAGTCCGGTATATTCTGTTATGTTAAGCAGACTTTACTGTTTTACCCTTAGATCGCCAAGTAATGGTGCTAAACATAATAGACCTATTTTTAAATTCCTACTTTGAAATGTAGAACCTTAGATGAGTGGACCTGAAAGCCTCTTGAAGACCTCTCCAATCCATCCTCCCTCCGCCATCTACCAGCTCTCCCCAACCTGATTTACTCTTGAGCCAAGTGTAGCCTCAGATGATTAATGATTTGTCCATAAGATTGTATTTCAACTACTAGGACTAGAGACCCTTGTGAATTCTTCCTTTTTAGAACTGCAAATTCCCCAAACACTTCTCGTCAGCACCAGATATTCAGAACATATCATAAACTGCCTTGCATTATTATTAGTCAGTTATCAATAATCCATATTGATTATGCCCAACAATGTTTCAGACACGACACCTGGCACTTGGGACACACTCATTTCCCTGAAAAACCTCACGGTCTTATAGAGATGCAGACATGTGTATCCAAACAAGTATGAATACCAAGGCTTATAATCAATTCGGTTTGATGTGGAATGAAAAGCTTCACAGATGTGACACTGGTAAATTGAAAGATAATTAGTAACTGGATGTCCAAAAAGGTAAAGAAGGGCATTCCACACAAAAGGAATAGCACGCACAAGTCACAAATACATCACTGTGTGGCCTTGTATCCTCAAGTAGATTATAAATATATTGTAAACAAGGACTGTGCATGGTGTGTTTTGAAAATTACCTCACCCTCATCCTCTTGTTTCCTAACTCAGTAAGTAAGTGAGAATTGATTGACTTCTGCCAGCAAATAAGTTGCTATTATTCACTCCTTTTGAGTTTCATACATCTGAGGCTTTCTTCCAAAGTGTGTGACATGCATTCTCTTTATGACTCTATTCTTAACCAAAATGTCTGAATTATTAGGCACCTAAATAATTTCTTCTAATATTTTCCTGGCTCTTACAAAAAGTAGTTTTATGCAAAAGTAAGCAATTTCTCCAAAGTAAGCATCTGCCAACTTATTTTCCACATGCAGAGCTCATGGTAGATTTAGGCGATTCAGGATAAAGTTGAACATTTTAATGAATATAATGAAAGTTAATAATAAGCATAAAAATGAACTGCCTATTGAAAAATTTACTGGATGCATACCTTTTCATTTTATGTTGAGCTCTGAATTACATAGACAAAGTTTTTATTGGTTTATTTAAGTTATTCACATCCTCCCGAGTTTAATTTTAAATTAAAGCCAAAGAGAGGTTTAATTATCAAATAGCCTCTGATCCCTACAAGGTATTCTGACATTTCTTCAAGTCTGACTTACAAATCTAAACATGAAAATCTACATTAAATTCTATAGCAAAGTTAATATATACATTAATATATAATGTATGAAGAGCATCCTGTATTTGAATGATATACAGAATGCTCTTCATACATTCCATTCTTATTTAAAAAATTAAAATAGTACTGTTACAAAGAATGGTTTAAAAAGTTAGGATGGGGCTTCCCTGGTGGCGCAGTGGTTAAGACTCCGCCTGCCAATGCAGGGGACATGGGTTCAAGCCCTGGTCCGGGAAGATCCCACATGCTGCGGAGCAACTAAGCCCATGCGCCACAACTACTGAGCCTGTGCTCTAGAGTCCACGAGCCACAACTACTGAACCTGCGTGCCACAACTACTGAAGCCCGTGCTCCACAACAAGAGAAGCCACTGCAATAAGAAGCCCGGCACGGCAACGAAGAGTAGCCCTCGCTCGCTGTTAACTAGAGAAAGCCCGCACGCAGCAACAAAGACCCAACGCAGCCAAAAATAAATAAATAAAATAAATAAATTTATTTTTTAAAAAGTGAATGTTAAAAAAAAAAGTTAGGATGACTAAAATATTATTCTTTATTATAGTAAGGGTTCTACCTTATTCCCTTTCAATGGATCTTCACAGGGTCTCAAAGCTGTAAAAGAAGGCAATTTGGAGAATAGGAACTTAATAGTAAATCTCAGAATACACACTGATTACTAGGATTTTAAATTACCCTTTCCAATGTTTAAGTAAGTCATGGTACATTCATATAATGGGCTATTGTGCAGCTGCTAAATAGAATCCAAATAATTTGGCCGTCCTCCAAAGTATCCTAAATCAGGCCAGTTCTCTCTGCTTCCCTCCTCTCTGTTGTTTGTGCTTTTTTTTTTTTAACATCTTTATTGGAGTATAATTGCTTTACAATGGTGTGTTTGTTTCTGCTTTATAACAAAGTGAATCAGCTATACATATACATATGTCCCCATATCTCCTCCCTCTTGGGTCTCCCTCCCTCCTACCCTCCCTATCCCACCCCTCTAGGTGGTCACAAAGCACCGAGCTGATCTCCCTGTGCTATGTGGCTGCTTCCCACTAGCTATCGGTTTTACGTGGCACATATATACAATGGAATATTACTCAGTCATAAAAAGAAACGAAATGGAGTTATTTGTAGTGAGGTGGATGCACCTAGAGACTGTCATACAGAGTGAAGTAAGTCAGAAAGAGAAAAACAAATACCATATGCTAACACATGTATATGGAATCTAAACAAACAAAAATATGGTCATGAAGAAACTAGGGGCAGGACGGGAATAAAGACGCAGACCTACTAGAGAATGTTTGTGCTCTTAACTGAACTAACTTTGGAGCCTCCAGGGTCATCCCTCTTGCCCATCAACCAGTCCTTTCTCTATAAAGCTGCCAAAGTGAAATTTTAAAACACAGATCATATTATATCACTCAGCTGCTTCCATCTCCCCAGTGGCTTCCAATTCCTTTTAGAATTAAATCTAAATCTATTCCCAAGTCCCTCCATGATCTGTGCCACTCTCCACCCCGATCCCATTTCCGTCCATCTATACCTGAACCACATCGGATTTTTCTCTGACACTAATTTCCACCTTCTCACCTTCTGTTTCATCTTCCTACATTACTATTCTCCAAGATCAATACCCATCTAAGTGCCATTCAAGTTTCAGCTAAAATATAGATTTCAGAGGAGTGTCCTGACTATGAAATCTCACATTGTCCCTCGTCTTCAAGTCTCTACCATATAATAAAAAATTATTACTATAATAACTGTTTAATTTAAAGATACATACCACTCTCTGAAAAGGAAGATAAATAACACTGTATATATAAGATTTTCATTACAAGTGAGATTTCAAAGAGGAGTTTCTAGAAGTACTGTCTGAATTTTATTTATAGCTGAGAAACACTGTCAGAAAAGCAAAGGAGACTAGCAAGGGAAGGGGAAGGTGGGTGAAGAAGGGGAGGTGAGTAAATCTAGTAGACTTTTTCAGCCACATTTTCACATCCTACCATAATGGAGTGCACTCTGGGTTGCCTCGACAATGAGCTGCGCCCTCACACCTCACCAGTTGGAGGCACTACGGCAGTCTCAGTCTGCCACAGGACCAGTGGTTTCCTCGCTCTGGCAGTAGGAGCTACAAACTTCCATAGGGCTCAAGGCCCTTAGGTATTGGGCATATGCAAACCCTATGTTATCTAGCAATCAAGAATGTTTCAATATTCTAGGCTGCTCTTAAGATTTCCTTCATAAATAGGGAAGCGACAAAAGGGGTAGGGGTCTCTTCTCCCAGTTTGCCTCTGGCTGTGGAAAGTCAGGAACTTTGGCGTGTATATTCCCGAAAGAGTCTATTCCTCAACTCATGCTGTGTGGTGTTATAATACTGGTCCCAAGTCTGATACATGACACAACCCATCAATTACTATAGCCAGGCAATCTACGGCATAGGATTAATTAATTACATCCTTTAAAAATTTGCTTAGTTCTTTTTTATGGCTGAGTGTATAACTGAGTCGTTTTGCTATACAGCAGAGATTGGCACAAGATTGTTAATCAACTATACTTTAATTAAAAAAAAATTTTAAGAAGTTGCTTAGTTATTGAGTTTTTGGTACTTTTAAATTGATATGAAAATTTCCTATGCTATAAAATTAAAAGGAAAACATAACTATTTTCAATAAAGTATAGTAAAATAGTAAATTTTTAAAAATCATTATTTTTCCCCCTGCCTGGCCTGTCTTCTGCCTTTGCCATTTTCTTATCATCTTTTATTTCCCAAAATATTAATAATGACCTTGCAGAACAGCTCTCAAGCAGATGAGAATTTCAGATTTAACCATGACCAAACCCTTTGCTGTGTTATCATTAATTAGCCTAACCAACAGTTCATTTGAAGAAAGTTCCTGAAATGCTCTAAATTCATAGTTCCCAATTAAATGATCCCTTCTTCTTACTCTTTTTTTTTTTTAACATCTTTATTGGAGTATAATTGCTTTACAACGGTGTGTTCGTTTCTGCTTTATAACAAAGTGAATCAGTTATACATATACATATATCCCCATATCCCCTCCCTCTTACGTCTCCCTCCCTCCCACCCTCCCTATCCCACCCCTCTAGGTGGTCACAAAGCACTGAGCTGATCTCCCTGTGCTATGCGGCTGCTTCCCACTAGCTATCTGTTTGACATTTGGTAGCGTATATATGTCCATGCCACTCTCTCACTCTTTTGAGAACAGTCGTGAGGAGGACGCCTCTCTTTGGCTGTGCTGCAAGGTGTGGGGAAGAGGGAGAAAAGAAAGAAACCTGATATTGATCACGAGTCCTTGAAAGCTACAGATTCTGCATAGGAACCACTTCACATATTAAATTGCAGTGGTATCAGCTCTAGAAAATATAATGAGGAAACAGTTGACAGTGTATGGTGCTATCTTATTTTCCTGTAATGTGCGATAATGAGATAATCTGGGCTGCGCTAGGACAAGACTAATCAACTTGAATTTCCACCGGATTTAGCAAAGCAGAACCTAACATCATTTCCTATTCCACAAAGATTTCATTTATGGCTCATTTAGTTACATATATAATAGTCAGCTTTACTCTTTGCCATATCCACATTGTGGCTTAATCAGTGCTGAGCTGCTGCAGGATACATTGTTTTGTCATAACTCGACACAAAACACATTTTGTGGCGTCTGTAAACAGCACAGATAAGCAAGAGCTTCAGAAAGCAGATATTAAAACGAATTCAGTTTTTGTTACAGCAGATCTTACAATGAACATTCCAGAAATATATCAGCCCAACTTTGGACTCTGATGTCTGAAGTCACTGTTCACTGTGTCTACAGAAACAGATGATGGGCCTCTGACCTCTATGCCTTTCTTTTCTGCTACATTAAAAGTTTTTTTGAGGACAAGGACTACATTTCATTTCATTTTATATCCTCTGTGCCAAATCTAGTGTTTGGCACATGGCTGATGATCAAAAAGTGCTTGTTGAATGTGTTTCTGTAACACAGTATCTGTAAGTAGGTTTAAAGAACAAGAGTCGTGAAAGTTATACTTTTGGGCTGAAATCTTGGTGATTGGTAGGTATGCATACATTTTGTGATTTGAGGGGTAAAAGTCTCTAATTATTAAATCAGATTCTGATTTATTCTTTATGCTTTTCTTTCTAAATAAATACAAGGTCCTGTTTATAATTAATCTAATATTGGACTAAAATGTAAATATATGACTTCTTACCTTCCTTAAAAAATATAACTTTAATCTGATTTAATATTAGATTGCAATTATGTTTATTTGAATGTCTCAACAACTAGACCATGTGGGGAAGAGCTCTAGATAGCAGAGTGGCATCTTCCTAAGAATAAAAGGCTGCCCTTGTGTCTTTCCTCTCCTCTGAGAGAGTGGCATGGACATATATACACTACCAAATGTAAAATAGCTAGCTAGTGGGAAGCAGCCGCATAGCACAGGGAGATCAGCTCTGTGCTTTGTGACCACCTAGAGGGGTGGGATAGGGAGGGTGGGAGGGAGGGAGATGCAAGAGGGAAGAGATATGGGAACATATGTATATGTATAACTGATTCACTTTGTTATAAAGCAGAAACGAACACACCATTGTAAAGCAATTACACTCCAATAAAGATGTTAAAAAAATTTTTTTAAAAAACAAAGCAACTAAAGGAAACAATGCCTAAAGGATTAAAGGAAAGCATAAGAATTTCCTCTCACCAAAAGTAATATCAATAAAGGACACAGACATTTTAAAAATACTTAAAATCAGCTATTATAAATATGTTCAAACAACTAAAGGAAACCATGCCTAAAGAATTAAAGGAAAATATAACCGTTTTCTCTCACCAAAAATAATATTGATGAAGGGGAGAGACATTTTAAAAAGACCCAAATAGCAATTACAGAGTAGAAAAGTGTAATAACTGAAATGAAAAACTCACTAGGGAGGTTCAACAGAATATTTGAAATGGCAGATAAAAGAATCCAGGAACTTTAATAATAGTCAGCTGGGATTATTAAGTCTGAGGAACAGAAAGAAAAAAAATAAAAATAAAGAAAAGTGAACAGAGGCTCAGAGACCCATATGACACCATCAAGTGTATCAAAATATGCAAGAGTTTGGAACAAGAGTTCCAAAAGTGAGAAGACAGGGAAAGGAGCAGAAAGAATACGTGAGGAAATAATGGCTGAAGAATTTCCTAATTTGATGAAAAACATTAATCTGGACATCAAAAATCTCAAGAAAATCCAAATAAGATCCAAGGGGATCACAAAGATATCCACATCTAGACATCGTGGTCAAACTATTTAAAATCACAGACAAAGTGATATTCTTGAAAGCAGCAAGACAACAGTGGGATGATGTATTCTACATATTGAAGAAAAAAACCTGTCAGCCAAGAATCTTATATCAAACAAAACTAGACAGGCAAAAACTGAGAGAATTCATTGCTAGCAGACTTTCTCTACAAGAAATCGTAGAGTCCTTGAGGCTGAAATGAAAGGGACCTGTATTGAGAATATATATGTTACAACTTAACAATAAAAAGATAAATAACCCAATTAAAAAATAGGCAAGGAATTTGAATAGAACTTTTTCCAAATAACGTATATAAATAAACAAAACATGTATGGGAAGATACTCAATCTCATTCGTCTTAAGGGAAATACAAATCAAAACCGCAATAAGACAGCGCTTCACACACACTAAGATTGCTATAATTAAAAAAAAAAGATGAATAATATGAAGTACTGGAGAGGATGTAGAAAAACTGTGATACTCATACATTGAAGTTAGGAATGTAAAATAGTTGGTCAATTCCTCAAAAAGTTAAACATACAGTTACCTTATGACCCAGCAATTATACTTCTAGGTATATACCCAAGAGAACTGAAATCATATATGCACATGAAAACTTATAATGGATGTTCATAACAGCAGGATTCACTATAGTCAAAAAGTGGAAACTATCTAAATGTCCTTCAACTGATGAATGGATAAACACAATGTGGTAATCCCATGGACTGTAAAAATGAATGAATTATTGATACATGTTACAACACTGATGAACCTTGAAACACTGTAAGTGAAGGAAGCCAGTCACAAAAGACTACATATTATATGATTCCATTTATATTCAATGTCCAGAATAGTCAAATCCATAGAGGCAAAGTAGATTAATAGCTACAAGGGGTTGGGATGAACAAGAGAATGGGGAGGGATTGCTAATGGTTATGGGTTTTTTTTTGGGGGGGGATGAAAATGTTCTAAAACTAGATAGTGGTGATGGTTGCACAACACTGCAAATATATTAAAAGGTATTTCATTGTATAACTTAAAATGGGGAATTTATGGAATGTGAATTATAGTTCAGTAAGGATTTCATTTAATCAAACAACAACAAAAAACTGTCTCCTGAACTCTAGTCTTGTGGGGTTTTTTCCTTAGCAATACATTTCTCTTCCAAAACAAGAATTTTTAGAGGAAGACTGTGTTATTAATGTGAAGATAATTTCTGTCAGTAATTATTTAAAATGACAGTGTAACAAAAAAGGTCTATTATTTTTTTAGATGTGATATGGTTTCACCAATATAGAACTCTTATATGTAACTGTTTTGGGAAGGTGCAAGACTAAAGAGGTTCCAATTTGAAGGAGATACACACATACACACACACACACACACACATCAGAATGACACATTATAATTCATGTCAATAGACAGCTCAGTAAAAATTGATAAAGTACAGATAATCTATTTAGGATAGAGTATGATGAAGACATAAAGAATTTGTATGGAAGGATGAGTGTATTGGACTTGCTTTGAGATAAATAGGATTTTTTCTGAATGCAGTGTGTAGTATTAAAAATGTGACATCACATATCATATGTCCTGATCCTTTACTTCAGCAGATCATGTTTGGCTGGATTAGTACATTAGCACTCCTGACAAAAAATTAATGTTCTAAGACTCTTCAGCAGCCATACTTTTGGAAATGTGTTTCTGTGCTATTTCCCCTCTCTAAATTGATATATGAACCATCCACTGGCATAAAATCAGTTTTCCCTCTCCAGAAAGTTCACAATATGATAGTAGGTCCCTATCTAAATGAACTCTGAAGTGACAGGATATTTTTGGCAGCATTTTTCCTGCACGTCTTATTTTTCTATTATTTTTTGTTCGCAGATGTATATAAATGGATGAAAGAAAAAAATAGGTGAAAATGATTAATTTCATTACTAGAAGTAAATACAATTGGAAATGCAAAGTTCTGCCACCAGAGTCCTATTTGATCCAAGTCCCTGACTTTAAGGGAAAAAGCTTGTAGAATTTTAAGTGATGTGAATTAAACTGGTTTATTTTACAACAAATATTTTTCACTAGATGCAGCAAGTCCAGTTTCAAACCATGGTTTCAAACAATCACTGGTTATTTCAGGTAAAGTATAGGAATCTCAAGAACAACAACAAAGTAAAGTAGAGCAACTTACCATGTAGGAAATTTTAATGTTTTTCTCTAAGAAGCGATTGGACGCATGAGAGGAAGGCTCCCAAATTCCCCATCACAGTCACTGAAATTCCATTCTTTGTGGGTAAATGTGTATGTGCTCTAGGCAAACCCATGCAATACCTCCCACCTCCTCAAATATTCTTTCCCACCTTTACATTTCCAGATCTTTTATCTTTTAGAAACAGTCCAAATGCCAGCTGCCCTATAACGTTCTCCAAGATCATCTCCAGGTACCAGTAATCCTTGTTTGTATTTACTCAATTCTTTATCTGCATCAACTGCATGCATTTATTTGTCACGTCCACTGTTAGCATCTCTTACAAACTTCTGAATGCATTTTATTTCTGTCTCTTCATTCCCGCAGTGGTGCAGTGCCTTGCTTTTAGTCAGTAATCAATACGTAGACATTTATTTGTTTGAGTAAATGTTTTAAGACGACATGTGACTCGGGAGGGAGAACTTGAGAAATTACAAGGCATGAATTCTTTAATATGAATCAATTTAACAAGACACAGTCTTCTTCTGAGGGAGAGATGAACATTGGAAAGGTGAGAATTTTGATGAAGGGCAGGAGTGGCAGAATGGATACAGGTCACGGGGCATTTACTTAGGAGGGAAAGTCTGGAGGAGCTACTGTGGAATGAGGTACTCGGAAACCTGAAGTTGGCTGAAATTGTTGGGTTCTCTCAAGAATGGAAAGTGTTGTTGACTGGAAGGAAAAAGGATACTAAGGCATTATTTATTAACAAATAGTATATGAAAGACTGTACAATCCAACTTGGAGCATACATTAACTTGAACTCAATAAAATATTATACAAAGGATAGATTAAGGATAAACCATGTTTTAAATCAGAAAACCAGTAAAATCCTTTAAGAAATCGGGGATTTACTAAATGAAGATTTCTTCCCAATATTCATTATTTTTCACCAATAGACACAACTCCAATCAGAATTTAGAAACAGAAGAGACAAAAGACTAAGTTCTGTGACCACATTAAAGAAGTAGAAATGTTAAAAAGGTATTCACACAAGAGAAAGAACAGAGACTAAGACAGCATTCACTCTGAGCCTCCGTTTTCTCAATTATAAAATACACAAAAAACCCTGCTTCACAGGATCATTACAAAGAGGAAAGGAGATTATATATACAACGCACCTCATACATAGTAGGCGTTCACTAAAAGGTAATGCCCACTGTATAATTCAAATGGGCAGTTTCTGAATTTCTGCCTTATAAAGGCAAGTGGCATTAAGTTCATTATAACTCAAGTACTAAAGATGTATTAAGAGGCATTCTGTAATTCGATGATATAACTGTACAGGGTATGACAAAATTAAAAATACACTACTTACTTCCATTTTTGTTAAACCTGAGTAGTTAATATGCTCATTAGGCTGTTATTGTCAAATACCATCTTCTAACAGACGTTCATTCCCATGAAATTCATGATAAGACCTGTGAAGTCCCTGCTAGACACAGGCTTAGTCTTTGACATTGACATTGGAAAAAGAAGGTTTTTAGGGGAGGAAGTAAAGGAAAATCAGGATGGCAATATGCTCTGTTCAGCTTGTCAGATCCTTGGAGGACAGAGCCCTTCTGTGAAGATCCCATGGGATATCTTACAACATTGCATTTCTAGCTTCACAAAATTCCTGTGTGTTATTTTTTCCTAGTTGATTGACTTTTTCTTTCTTTCTTTGTTTTATTTCAATTGTTCTCCCCTAAAACCTTCCCTAATCACAAAACAGAAATGGAGTCATTGTTTTTCTTTTCTTTTTTTTTTTGTTTCGTCTTGTTTTAAATAGCCATAAGCCAGGCAGGATTGGCTTCAATGTATTTACCTCTATTTGGTAAATGGTAGAATGTCTCATAAAAAGCAAAATTTTAAGACTCAAGAAACTGAACAAGTACATGAAGGGCTTTTCATTTTTAACTCTCCCATCCTTTAGTGTGTGTGTGTGTGTGTGTGTGTGTGTGTGTGTGTGTGTGTATGAACCTGTGCCCGTGGGCTTTCAAGAAAGTTGTACAAGTATCCACCACCTATACTGAAAGGCATGACTAGAGACCATTTAGGTGGAGACGGGCCTCAACTATCCCGAGAGGACGCTTTTTTTTTTTTTTTTGGCCAACAAACAATCTTGGTGACATCAGGGCAGTGAAGAGCTAAGGTAAGGTCCCATTCAACACAGACACACACACCCTTTCTTGCCATCCTCTGTCCAGATACACGTGGGCTTCTGCTTAGAACGTGCAAACATGGGAGAGGCAATCACAGCCTGTGCCAGGAGAGGGTCATCACCCCACACTCCCTCCTGACAGAGCCCTCACAATATCACTAGTAGATCTTTGTTGCATGTTTTCCTCCTTCCTCACCCTCTTTTGAAATTTTGGCAAGTTATATTTGAGATCCACCTTTTAAGAAGTCGATTTTGTCTCAGCATTTGCACCCGTAAGTTTATCTTGGTTCCTATGCCTTCATTCTCCTATACTCTTCTTCCTAATTTTCCTCACCCCCTGCTGACACTTCTGCACACATAGTTAAGTATTCCTGGAATGCAAAGGCAAATCACAAAACATTTTAAAAGCTACCATTCCATCTCAAATAACAGAATATAATCTTATCTCTATGCCATTCTCATCCTTGGAAATAGTCAGTATACAAAAGTAAACTTAAGGCTTATATTTTAGTGCTCTACATTGAAGCAGAAAGGAATGACACGTTACAGGTGGCAGGGCTCTCCAATATGGTTTAGAGCATCTTCATTATTTTGCAGTGAAGAGTCTGAGAAGAAAAAGGGTAAAAGTGTTTCCTCGAAGGTCAGAAGTTAACTAAGTATCAAAGGCAAGGCCAGGACATGGATAGTTCCCCTGAATTAATCTCCATGACTTTCCCCCACTTCACCACGGCTCTCAAGATTTTTTGTCTCTAATCTGTGGCCAGCCAGAACATATCTTACTTGGAAAGCAACATGCAATATGCTTTATGCAATGTGTATATATTTGCATATATTGCAACATGCAATACGCAACATGCAATATGTAATATATTTCTTACTTATTCAACCTGGAAATGGGAAAGCAATAAGGGGTTTTATTAAGCAAGCTGCCTCCTCCTTTGGATCCAAAGACAAGTCAAACATAAAAAAATGTCATTGTAACTAGGGGCCCAGACGAGCTGACCCTGACTAACCGCATCACAGCCTTACCGCAGATTTGACAACTTCGGTTATAATTTTATCAAGAGATGCTCTATTTCTACACTGCCCAAAGCATCTCCTTCAATTTAATCACTTATAAAACTCCATGGCTTCTGCCAGAATGGATGATAAACTGATTTTATCCTCTGGTAGTTGGGAAGCACTAATTGCGTTTAGTTTTTGCTGTGAGCGTTCTATGGAGTTTATATATGCACACAAAACACACACTAGATTTTGAACACATTCCTAAATGGGCAGGTGAATTGCCTTCACAGAGCAGTTCATTTTATTATTTTTGAGTGGGAAATGAAACAATGTGATCAAATCTCCAGTTTAGTAAATGTATGTAAAAGCCTCATATCTTTTAAAGGGGATACGTTTAAATATAAAGTGAAATAAATGTATCACAGTGTAACTATTGGGCACAGATCCTCTGTAATCCTGTCTGGTTAAGCAATTTGCATCTTGGTCAGCATAAAAAGGTCCATAGCAGTGATCATCTATCACAAAGGGTTCTCTCCTCCTAACTCCTGGTTATTTGCATTTCATATTCAAGTCTCATCCTGTTCTCTTGACAGGGTGTCAACGCTACTTCATTTAAAAAATAATTTATTGACAACTTCTGTAACAGAGTTTGGGAGAAGATATTCTTTATGCTTTCAGGAAAACTATTTTATTGTTACTGCTTAAAAACGGTTATTACTTAACATTTTCATATCTTCTAGTATTTTACTACATACAAAACATTTTTGTAGCTAATGTTACCTAATTTAATGTTGTCCTATTTTATAGTGAATTGTAGGTTGAATTTTGTAAATAAAGTTGGTCAGGTTTTTCAAAAAATTGTTTATTTTCATTTTATTCTTTCTCCCTTTCCTCAACAATGACCTTATCAGTATTTGTTTTGTAGCTGGAACTCACCCAAAGATAATGGTTTGAGATGGTAGATGGGCAGGTAAGAGGAACCTCTAAAGGCCCTGTTAACTGGCTTTTATAACTCTTGCTCAGTATAGATATTTTTAGACCCAGGCTCTTTATTTCCTTATCTCCCCCAGAAACCTCAACATGCTGTTTTCTGTTTCATAATTACCTTCTTTCATCTCCTTTTAGGTTCCTTCTAGATCACTCCAAACAACACTGCCTAAACAACAACAGAAATACAAACACAACCTTTTTCCAAACCTATCACATTTTATTTTCAAACTCCTTAAAGTGATTGAAGACAGGACACAAATATGACCCCAAAGCAATGCATTCATTTTAGAGATTCACCACTATGGAGCTGCTACTCTACAGGACATTTTCTTTTTTAGAAGTTTTGAAATGATGCTAGACAACAGCCGTAAAAATGGGCCACTTGTCAGGAATAGATTTGACATCATTTAACAAAACCTAGATAGCTTTTCTGCTGTTGCTAAAATCAATTTTGACTTGATCCGTGTGTATAAACAGAAGTGTACAGATGAAGAGAAAATGTGTGATATTCAAGATTGATCTCAAACAGGGTTCATGGCAAGGAAAATAAGTTACTCCTTTATTTACAAGGGTTATTATTTAAATACATCTGCCTGGATTATAAGCTTAATAAAGTAAAAAAATGTGCTTACCTTGTTCATTATATCACAAAGCTCATTTTGTTTTGTTTTGTTTTCCCTGTAGTAATAAAAGCCTAGTAAATATTTGCAGACTAACCACTTCAAATAAAACCTCTGCAAGATGAGGCAAACCTGAGCCTTTACAATCACCACTAGCAAATGTTTAGCCGTTAATGTGTCCTTCCCCCATGAAGGTGCATTGTGATATAACCGGTGCACACGTACCTACGTGCAGAGACATGGAGCCGTGAGTCTTGCACGGGCTTAATCTGATTTAGAGCTGCTTACAAAGAATTCTGCCCAAGGAGTTGGGTTCACACCGGTTTAAGGAAGATGTGGGAAGATTGACAAACTGATGTCTAGAATAAACAACTCAAAGCAAGAAGCAAAGAACCATGATCAAACTCCAAATTTTTTTAAAAAGATGGATTAATTCACGATAACTAACCTAAATAAAAGAGTTTACCAAAGACATTCTTAACAGCAAGACAAATGTGAGGATGAACACAGAGTTTGCCAAGGGAAAGTTGGTTTTTCAAGTTCTGTTTTTTACATTGTGGATATCAAAGAAATTACCTGTGCCTTTCTTTCTCTCTCTCTGTCTCTCTCTTTCCCTCCCTCTCTACATTCCTCCCTCCCCCTTCCCTCTCCCTCCCTCTCTCTCTGTCTTTTCTATAAGTATTTGTCTAAGCAAACATTTCCAATGGATAGTGGGCCATTGTGTTGTATAAAGATGAAACTTAGCAAGATAAATTTTTTTTGTTTTGATACTGTTTACTCCCATCCCAAGCAGCAGGCTTCTAAGACAGCACTTCTCTTCATTCAGTACAGAAAACCATAGCAGTTTTACTCTTCAGAGATCCTTCTGGGAGTCAAGGAAGAAAGGCAATATGGCTTTTACCCACTTTTCTAGCAGTCACTGCCAATTTTGCATCCCCACATCTTTAGATTATGGATTCAGAATTTCAGTGCAGGGCCATTCTTGGGTACGCTTATAGAGGATATTCTACTAGCAGACACATAATAAAAGCAGACGGCCACCTTTCTCTGAAAACTTTGATTCAGGGAGTAGTTCCATTTCAGTTTCTGTATCCACAGAAGAGTCACTTAGCAGCAACAGGTTTCTAAGGGATAGGAATGCTCTTATGGGTACCCGGCCCCCTCTCCAGCAGCCTCCTTGAATGACTGAACTGAATGAGCCTTTCGTGTACAACCCTCGTACGCTATTACGTGTCCCTGAGAGTGTTAATCTCTCGGCACTGCAGCTCAGATATGAAGTTTAAAACATGCTAATCTGAGCTGAAAAAGTGCCCTTGGGGGAAAAAAAATGAAATATATTAAAGAAAAAGAAGCTCACTTTCTGATTTCTCCTCACTTTGGGATAATTTTTTTTTCTAAAACAAAGGAGAAGAAAAAAAAAAAAGGATCCATTTACTATGAGCATCATTATGTCATTATGTAAGAGAAAATGGCAAAATTTCTCCAGTACTCCAAAGCTCACAGGGGCACAGGTTAAAAGGAACTCTCTCAAGATACCATTCTGTGATGAGAGCCCACGTACAGAATGCCACTCATAAGTATCTGTAATCACTTCAGTTGTACATGAATTTATAGTATTTTCACATAAAGTCCTTATAGTTTCCTCATTTGGGTTTTTCTTTCTTTGCAGAAATGCAATGCTCTTATTCATATCATATGCATTCTAGATACAATAAAATTTTAAATAATAGTGAGAGAAATAAAAGCCACATTTGTACATAAATGTCTACTAATGGACATGCCATATTTTTCCATTGGGATAATTATATAGTTGGCTTAGATTTTACACAGACAAGCCACCATCGCAGAATGAGGAAAACTTCGCTGCTTCACTACTGGGAGGTATCCCATCCCCAAGATACATACAGAATCTTCACTGCTATGGTTGAAACCCAGTATTTTAAAGCGGATACAGAGGTCCAGTACAATTCCAGAGTGAGTTTGGTAATTTAAAGAGAATTCCAGAGTTACAAACCTATACTCACCTAAAGTGATCAATTCTTATTAAAAGTATTTATATGACATTTTAAGTGCAGTCTTTCATCTTAGTACTTTCTTACTTGCTAGTAGAGAACCTTATGTATAGTAGGGGTTTCATAAATATAATTTTCAATTGAATTTTGCACTTAAATGTCTTACTGTTTTCTTTTCATACTTGCTTCATTCAACAAACATTTGTTGGTCTTTACTCAAAAGCTACTGTTTCAGGAAGACGTACCCTGACCACTCTCCTAAATCTCTACCCTTAATAGTTCATATCCCTCTTCTGTGAGTTTTTTTCCCCTATAACTTAACCACTACCTATCACACTTTATGATTTTCTTAGTTAACTTGTTTATTGCTTCTTTTCCTATCCAGAATATAGCTTCCTGAGGACACACGTTTGTTTTATCCACTGCTGTATATTTACCCTAGAGCTTAGAACAGAGCCTGGCATATAGGAGATAAACTATATAAATAAATATTCAATAAATATTTGTTGAATGAAACGAATCAATGATTATTGAAACCTGTGAGGTGTCCACACAAAGTGATGATACAAGAATAAAATGAAAGAATTTTTTAATACTATATTGTTTCAAGTTGACTGTACACGATACCATCACTACTGTAAGAGCAATAAGAAAAAAGTTGTTTTCATTAGACAAGTTATTTCCTTTTTTAAGGCCTGTGTATCTTTCTACTCTGATCTCCTACTTCTTTCCAAGACAACACTTGAAATATTGAAATGTAATCAGAGAAAAAAGATCCTGAAGGCAATGAATAGATGCTAAAGGGTTTTGAGATAAGAACTACTCAAGTAATGAATTGGACAGTAGCAGTTAAAATGCAGATCTGGGCAAATGGCCCCAAAGCTACTGAGAAATGGAGGGTAACTTAAGACATTTCAGATGGATGTGGCTTCAGTCCCCTCTTCGGTGCAGTGCACAGGTGCTCTAAGTTAAATCACTAATGTTGCCATGTTTCCAGTAAGATTTCACTGGGGAAGACTTTTCTGTTTCTAACATGTTAAAAAAAAAAAATACTGTTTTATGGGGTTTCATTAGGCAGCAGCATATGGTTGATTGAAGAAGCAGTATACACAGGGTTGATTGAAAAAAATGTAAGTAGGGGGACCAGGTGAGAAGGTCTCAGGGTAGTATACGTAGTCCTGATAAAATAGAGGGTGTGGTTTTAAAATGACTACATATCCCAGAGATGCCAGCAGCCCTGATTTACATACTTTTACTCTTCAGTAAAGGTGATCTATGCCATACGTAAATACATCTGATGCAATGTTATTCCTTTATAGCTTTCCAATAATAAATGCATGCATTAAATGGAAGGGAGGGAGGGAGGAATGAGGGAGGGAGGAAGGAGAGAGTGAAAAAGAGTGAAGAAAAGGAAGGAGGGAAGGGAGAACATTCTGTGACAGTGGCAATTCTGCATGTGTGAAACACTCTGAAGAAAGAGCAAGGGCTGCTCCAAGTCCTACTAGATGTGATGATAATAGCTAGGGGAAGAAATCAAGGTGTGTTCCAGGTTTTCAAAACTAAGGAATTAAGAAATTTGAAAGAAAAAAAGAAGCCGTCTGGATGGTAAGCTATATTTGGAGAAATAATGATGTTTGGTTTTTAGCCAACAGTCTCTTGTTAACACTTCTCAAACTTGTTGACAAAGTCTCTGAACATTAACTTCACGGTTCCATGAACCTTTGAGGTCCCCTCAGATTTGTTTGGGTCTCTCCCCACCTAACGTGTCTAATGTGTCCCCTATCCACCCCCCACCCCACTTGATAGCAGGGCTGCCTCTAGGAAAGACTGGAAATTAAGCAGGTTGACTCGGGTCTCTTACATACATCCCCTATCTCTGCCTCACCACCTTCCTTTAAGTACCAGGTGCCCAGTGACCTCATACTATTCACTCATCACCTGTTTTAGTCCCGCTGCCTCTACTTCAGTTCGCTGCTTAAGCCCACCCGCCCCAAACGGTGCCCAGACTTTACAGTGACCCCGTATTCTGAATGTTCTTAGAACAGTCCCAGTGTCAACCATCTCCTTTTCCTATCTCAGTCTGCAGTTTGGAAAATTATCACCAAGTCACTCCTCCTCTCTTTACCTTCCCCTCTCAATCATAACTCGTCTTAACTATTTGTTAAAGAAATTAAAGACATTAGCGTTAAGTTATAATTCCCTCTAGTAAGAGGTAGCCAGCCCTACGTAGCTGCCTTAGAAGGGCAACTACCCTCTTACTTAAAATAAATCCAGACATGCTTGTCAGAATAAAACCAGCATCAGTATAAGATGTCTAATAAAATTAAGTGTCAATCATTGTTTGACAGTGAAACAACTTAGAATTTACGTTCTAGTCTATCATAAGCAGCTTTTGTTACCTTCTAATATGGGTGAAATGAATCAATGACTTACATCAGTGAGACCACGGTTTATGTGTATTGGTATTTAGTCAAAGACGATGCAGGCACTAGCAAATCTCATCCCCTAAAGAAAAACATCAAGTTTAAAAATACTGCTTTGACCATGCGTACCTGATAGAGACATCTAAAAGTTTCTCCAGTTTTATCTGCAATAAAACTGTGTTAAATTCAAGTCACAGTGTGCAGTTACAGTACAGCTGGAAAAGATGCAATGTTTTCTTAGAGAAAATGCTTGGCATCCAGGTGAGGAGAATACATAAAGGAATAATACTTAGGGAGCTAAGAACAGATGTGAAAAAATGATACAGGAGCCATTTGATTCTCTGAGGCTTGAGGCAAAGTCTCATCTGTCAAGCACGTCTCTTGGCTTTCCCAAAAGAATCATGTCTCCAGCTCTGCAGTTTGTCCTGGCAATTAAACGTGTTCCAAGACCTGTCACATTTATCGTCGTAAACTTCTCACGACAGGCTTCCACCTGCGCTCTGATTTTCCATGATTATCCATGATCTCCGTGGCCTGCTGGTGACCCTCCCAGACCTACCTAAGGTTTCTCCACAGACATTAACACTATGGCAGCCAGAGCCAAACTCACCCCCAAAACACACTTCCCTTCTTTAAGTATTTAAAGGCACATAAGCTTCCTGGGATTATTTTTTTCACTGGAAAGTACTTGGGAATTGCTCTCCCTCGAAGGGATAAGCCCTCTATCACACCAGGAAACAGGAAGGAAACGGCATGTATTATGGAATCAGATCAATCGGGGTAAAATCCCAAGCTTGCCATGTACAGCATGAGAAGGTTGTTATACCTCTGATCTGACTTCCCTCATCTCTAAATTGGCATGATTATTCAAATTTCTTAGACTTCCTGCGAACACTCAATAGGCTAGAATACCTGGCACACAGGACACGTCACAGGAGACGAATACATCTCACATCCTCCCTTGGGGTCCACCTGTCTGCCATGGCATCCCCCAGTGAACAAGTGGTTAATAAAGGCTGCTTGATGATGGTGATGATGATTTTTCCCTTGTTGTATTAACTTTTTTAAACATCACCACACTGTACTTTCCAACATTACAAAAAAGATTAGCAATTAACAGTTGTTTTCCCTTTTTTGCCATTTCTTTAAAAGATCATAAAAGCCGAAAGTCAACAAAAGAGGGTAATTACCACCATTTGTAAGGTCACTAAGCAAAGTCAGAACATAATACACACTCTCACTGCCTCTTTCTCTGTCTCTTTTTCTCTGTCTCTCATACATACACAAAACTGTTATAATGCTATTAGCAAGACTTTTTTTCTCTTTTACCATTGCACTTTTGTCTACATGATCAATATCTAAATTATGTTACGGCTTTTCGACCAAGAGAAAAGAAAATAGGAAATGACTGGATGAACAACTGCATCTCAAAAATAAGACTATGAGAACCTTGGGGAGGAAACGCAATGCTCTAACTTGCAGATTGAAAAATCATTAACAAGGAATCAAGACAACAGTGCTCATCTCTACCCATGAGATGTAGAAATAAAAGCACCTTCACTTTAACAAAATATCTGCCTTCTAAAAGGCTAAAAAGTTTGGTTCCAAAGTAAGGATGTGTGCATGTGTATATGTGTATATATGTGTGTATATACATATATATATATATATATATTTACTGATTGTGAAATAATTTTTGAGAAATATTTTCAATACAATGCCTTTTTTGCCTACTCGTATTGTCATTCTTATAAAAAGATTTTAACAACTCTTTTGTGAATGTATCAAATCTCATACAGCATCAAAGAATCCTGTCTACTAGGATAAACAAAGTGAAGATTTATGTTATGCTGTAAGTCTGATGAATGCAAACTGAAAAATTCAAGACCAAAATACAATCACGCAAAGGATGTAGATCCTAAATGCTATTCTGTAAAATAATAAATCCGTTTCTGGTAGAATTCAGGCTTTTCCAAATATGCTGTTTTCTAATTAACAATAACGTTTTTATGCCCCCGATTTCAGTAGGCTTAACTATACGGTGTGAAAAGGCGAGTCCATCTGAATGGTAACAGGGTGCACTTGGGCAAAGGAATTTATTCATTCTACCTCTGCTATTATGCCAGCACGTCATCTAACTATGATTATTTTAGCCTGGCAGCATTGCTCACCTGTGGGCCAACCAAAGCCTTTAAATGGATTAAGAAATGCTCAAGTCCTGGGGGTGTACTCCACCGGGTATAAGGCAGAGGTCTCTTAAGCACCCTACTCTTAGGGTCCACCCAGCGCATAGATATTAGTATATAAAAGAAGAGTCACATGGTAGATGTATCCTCATTCTTGGAATAATCTATATAAACTAAAGGAAAAAAAAAGGAGAAAGTTTGTAGTGTGATCATAATTTTCAAAAACCCAAATTACTAGGAAACAAAAAACACAGCCTTTAACAATGAGACCAGCTCTTTAGGTCTTCCTTCTGCCATATTTATGACCTCATTTCTTCACCTGGAAAATAGCATAATAATGCATACGTGTCAATATAAAGTAAAACATATAATTCGCCACTTTGTGCTCAAATCTATTGTTTCTAAATTGTGAAGTGGCAAATGAAATTTATAGTATTGATAACACAATACACGAAAAACATCTTCACAGCTTAGATACTTTTGTCCACTATATATATTTGTTAGTAGAAGACGATTATTCTCTAACCATGAATGTATACTATATCCTATTATAACCATTTCTTCAATTAATATCTTTCTCATATATCTGATGTTAAGAAAATATTTTTTGGTTAAATTAAGATAAATGTGGGTATTTATGTGTGCATACAGGTGTATAAACATACACTGATACCTCGATATGTATGTATACACATAACAGAAAATCATATTTATCCAAATTGTATAGGTAAACTTATATGCGTATACAAGATTTACATCTTCTTTACAAGCATTTTACTCTACAGTAAGTCCCCCTACCTATTTTTAAAATCTGCCGTTTTTTTTGTTTTTTTTTCATTCTTAGTCTTTGGTTCTTCTACTGTAGGTCTTAGAACCAGCTTGTCATTTCGCAGTGAGCACACAGGGAATCTTAATTGCAATCTGCTACTGTTGCCTTGGCTGACCCTTAATTTTTCTTTTTTTTGGCTCTCTTATGCATTTTTAAGTTATTATTATGTTTCATTATTGATCATTATATTCATAATAAATGGAGCTTTATATCTTGGGCATTCTTTGAAGTTTAGATTGAAGGTGCTTTCCTCCAGAGAAGATTTGTGTTTGCTTCTGACAGGCTTCTGAGACACTTCACAATAAATTCTGAGCTGAGTCTTTCTTTCGGTTCAAAGTCAAGGTCAAGTTAATTAGTGTATTTATCCTGCTCTACAAGACATACTACTGCCACCACCACTTCTACTTTTGTTGACGATTTGGCCCATTGGATGTTAGCTATATTAAGAGTCTACTCTCAGTCAAGAATGACTAAAGTTATAGTATTAGTACAAGGAGCTAAGAATAATTAATTCCATAAATTGATTCCTCTAAGCAACAGTAGAAATCATGGCATATATTTTTCTACAGTGCTTAAACCTCCCGGTAGAATAGGAATAATGGTTGAAAATAACAACCATAATAATTCTAGTGGTGATGAACAGGAGGGGGAGAAATACATTTGAGCAATAACTATTTCCTAAAAATTGTGCTAAGTGCTTTACAGTACTATTCAATTCTCAAAAAAAACCCAAAAAACAAAAAACAAAAAAACCAACAACAACCCCAAACTGACTACTGCATAGTAGATGATTTTATTATCTTCATTTTACAACTGAGTAAACTGAAGGTAAAAGACAGTGAGTAACTTGCCAAACGTCATGGAAGTGTTCGATGTGGCATTAAACCTCAGGTCTGTCTGACTTTCGAGCCGAGCTACTATGCTATATTGTCTTTGAAAATTTTTGGTAATACAGATATTACCAAAACATTTCTCCAAATGTCAAGAATGTATAAAAAGTAAAGATGTTTGACCTGGGCTGTTTAGTAAGAACTAAAGCAGGAAAGTCAGGGGTATTGGGAGATATAGTAAATAAATCTATAGAATATCTATTTATATTGCCAGAATATTAATTGATGCATCTTAGTGATTTGAAAGAGTTCATAAACCTTTTATAGGAAGTGTTTACTACTACCTGGCAGTTTTTGTTTAGGCCATTTTTTGGTAGATATTGGTGGAGTTACTAGATTTCTTAGATCTAGACTTAACTTTGAGATTTCAAAATTTCATTTCATTAGTATATCCAGTTTCTGAGAAATTGCTTCAGTCACAAAAATTGTGAAACCACTAGTGACTGTCTAATTGACAGTAGGCATTTGCATTTTGCAACCCGAAACACAGAATGTTTACAAAGGGGCCCTATCATCTATCTATCTGCTATCAATTATATATCTATCTATCATCTATCTGTCTATCTGCTATCTATCATCTATCTATCATCTAGCTAATTATCAACTTTTTAAAGTTAGGGCAACCTATTAAAATCGTACCTATCTTTACAAAGACATGGGACTGGTTACGTATAATCAAATCACTCACTCTTGCTAACAATTTCTTCTTATCGCCTTTCTTCTAGCCTCCAAACTTCTTTCTATTCTTCTGCCTACGATGATTTTTTTTTTACAAACTTACACTTTGCATTTTATAGTTCCTAATTGTATTACATTTATCCATTAGGTCAATTATTTTTATATTTCAGATAAATGTTAAAATAGTAGGACTTGATTCTATAAAATTTTTGCTGTAAGTGGATTCTTGTCACCTCAGTCCCAGAGGGTGGCACTTACATGGACACAACTTTCTTGCCTAAACTTTTTGCGGGCTATTATTTCTACCCACTTAAAATGCGTTCCTCTCAAAATGCTTAACAATTTTCTCTTTTAGTTTATGAAGTTAATTGTTGACTGCATGTTTGTAAAGTTTACTTATAAAAAGTTGATAAGTTAATTGCTTATCAATTAATTGTTGAATTCATGCTTAAACACTGAGAAAGAGATAAGAGAAGGTACTTCTTTTCTCTTTAGGCCTTTTGGCATAAGAATAATCTTAGTTACCATATGAGTATTATTTTCATAATAAAACAACAGTTTTAAATTCAGAAAACTTATAAATTTATGTGATATAGCGAATATGAAATACACTTAAACATTTCTAGGGAATGAATATTTATTGTTGAATAGAGCTTTGGAAAAAGAAATATCAAATATAGGACTGCCTCTATTACACCTGTTTTCTGATGAATTTCAGGGATGTGCTTATTGAACAAAGAACAACTGATAGATAACTCATCTTTATGGGCCGTCTGTTGCCATGGTAATGGTAACGTTACATCCTTCCAAGGGAAGGTTTTGTTCCAAAAACAATAATGAGTAACATCCTGCAGCCTTCCATTCAAAACTGAAAATGAGTAGGTTGGGCTTCTTTGCTGGAACAGGTGGGAGTGCAGGGTCCTGACAGTCTCTCATTGAGGCATTCCTCGCTGTCACATCCTATTGCCTGCTATTCAGAACATTTCTTTCTTTTAGTGTATAAAAGTTCCTATTCAGTGTTTTCCTGCTAGAATATTAACTACGTAAAATAAAAACTTTTGCTTTTGGGGCAAAGAACACGAAAGGAATGAGTGTGCCTTCAACAAACTGTCCTATTTGTTGCAGCGATTACCTGGGAGAGGTCCCCATCTTCAGCCAACAGATCGTCTAACTATATTAACTCAAAACAAGGAGACAATTTTAAACTAAAACACATTAACAGAAGCCTTCCCCAAGTGACCCAAACTCCCCAAACTTTTACCCTTCAAATGTTTCTCAATAGTCCATTGACACATAGGGCTCTTTATTATTTGTTCAGTAATGTTGCTTAGAATTTGCCAGGCACATATTGGTCAGAACATAGCATTCTTCTGGGTGGTAGGGATCCAGAGTGAGTAGAATAGGCAGAAGTCCGTAGCAAGGAATAGTAAACCATTACGTGTGTGTGTGTGTGTTGTGCAACGAGGGGTGGGGTTGGCCGTTTGGATTTCTATATTTGAAGGAGGAGAAGCTAAGCATGACAGTAGGTGGTGCATATTGGATACGGCACTTGGATGATTCGCTGGCATGAAGAGTTAAGAAGTACTAAGTCGAATGAACCTCACTCTTTACATTCAGGACTAATACGTGGATCTCATGACAAGGGCGTTGCTGAAGGGAGGCCAAGTCAAAGAGGCTCAGCCCAGAGGATGTTTATATCCAGGAAGCAAAAAAGTTTAAACCAGCTTATAACTGAATTAGAGCTGTTAAGCATTGATCACCCTCTCCTGGGTTTTTATTCTCACCATTCCTTTCTACCTGCTTGGTCTTTGCTTCCCTCATTCCTCCAATCTCTCTGTTCCTTTCATCTCTCCACTCTTTCTTGGGCTTTCCCCTTTACTCTTCTCCCAGGCTTGGGGTGATCCTTAGGGGAATTAGTTGATGAGATACAAAGGAGGAAAGAAAATGTCCGGACCTGGACTACATCTTTATACTTTGCCATAAAACTGCCTAAAACCAGTTTCCCACCTGTGATGTTTTACCTATGTAACCTTGCCACCCGCCCCCAAAACAAATTCTCTGACTAGGGTTACAAAAATGTAGAAGTTAAATTTTCTACCACTTAGTCTTTCTGGGGCTCTCGTATCCAATGTTCATTTGGTATCAAGGGGCAGGTGTGTTTGCAGGGGATGGAGAGGCACATGCACAGTCATTCAGGGCCGACTATATCTCAGGTTCTGTATTACTCACTCTGCTCCTTACCTCATTCAATCCTAACTTCAACCATCTAACTCAAGTATCACTGTCTCCACTTTAGAACCAAAGACTCAAAACCTGAAGCAATCTGTGGGCATCACATGGTCTGTAAAAGAAGAATTTTTTCTAATGTAAAATTAATCTGAGTCAAAAATCTATAAATTTTTACTACATAATTTGGAAGATTGTGTGTGTGTGTGAGAGAGAGAGAGAGAAAGAGAGGGAGAGAGAAAGAGAGGGAGAGAGAAAGATTGCTGAAGGAGAATGATTACTGAAATCGTTGAATACAGGAAGCTTAAGTGGAATTTCTAAGTAACAGTTAAATCAAAAATGATTAAGATAAATCCAGCACAACTCCACATATATGGTAAGAAAGTCACATTATTAACAGAGCTTTCTTATTTATAGTAAATCTTTATGCCAGAGACTCAGAAACTATTTAGCAAGCTTAACATTTCATCACCAACTTTAAAATACACAGAATGGACTCTTCCATGAGATAAATAATAAAATTATAATTATCCAAGGAGCATATTCATAAAGCAGTTACTTAGTTGCAGTCATTTTATACAATAAAGATAGTCCGTAGACCACATCTATCTACAGCACACATATACCTTGTTGTCCTACACTTGGAGTCATTGCCAACAAAATTAAATCATAAGATTCTACCTAAGGTTAGTCTTATTTGTACTTCAAAACAACCAAATCAACTGACTCTTAATCCAGTTGTTTCAAAAAGGTTATCTCTAGTCTATATAGATTTTCCATATAAACCCTGGCAGACATTTTAGGGAAAGGGAACATGAAAACAAACTCCTCTCTACCTTCAAGTATACTCTCAGTTCATAGCAAAAAACTCTTCCCTTCCCTATAATTAAAAATAATAATACTACAAACAATAAATGCTGGAGAGGGTGTGGAGAAAAGGGAACACTCTTGCACTGTTGGTGGGAATGTAAATTGATATAGCCACTATGGAGAACAGCATGGAGGTTCCTTAAAAAACTAAAAATAGAACTACCATATGACCCAGCAATCCCACTACTGGGCATATACCCTGTGAAAACCATAATTCAAAAAGAGTCATGTACCAAAATGTTCACTGAAGCTCTATTTACAATAGCCAGGACATGGAAGCAACCTAAGTGTCCATCAACAGATGAATGGATAAAGAAGATGTGGCACATATATACAATGGAATATTACTCAGCCATAAAAAGGGACGAAACTGAGTTATTTGTAGTGAGGTGGATGGACCTAGAGACTGTCATACAGAGTGAAGTAAGTCAGAAGGAGAAAAACAAATACCGTATGCTAACACATATATATGGAATCTAAAAAACAAAAAAAGAAAAGAAAAAAAATGGTCAGAAGAACCTAGGGGCAAGATGGGAATAAAGATGCAGACCTACTAGAGAATGAACTTGAGGATATGGGGAGGGGGAAGGGTAAGCTGGGACGAAGTGAGAGAGTGGCATGGACATATATACACTACCAAACGTAAAATAGATAGCTAGTGGGAAGCAGCCGCATAGCACAGGGAGATCAGCTTGGTGCTTTGTGACCACCTAGAGGGTGGGATAGGGAGGGTGGGAGGGAGAGAGATGCAAGAGGTAAGAGATATGGGGCCATATGTATATGTATAACTGATTCACTTTGTTATAAAGAAGAAACTAACACACCACTGTAAAGCAATTATACTCCAATAAAGTTGTTAAAAATAAAAAACTGGAGTTCAACTTATAGTAAAAATATATAGCTTACATGGAATTATAGACTAGCTAAATTTCTATATAAACTAGTTTGCAATAAAAACCCCTGAACAAAATTTTAAAAAGTGATAATAATAATAATTATAATGATGCAAAAGAGAGAAAGAGGAATCAATTTTTTTTTTCAGAAAATAAATACCAAGAGTTAGACTGCTTTTATTTTCCATAGCAGCCACGGATATTTTAGTATCTTCAAAAGTCTGAAGCTTGGACAAACAAGTATATAATTTTTCTTTTGTTGAAATTTTGGATATAAAATAGAATTTCTAATGAATATGAAAGTTTACAAGATCCCTTTGGTGACTATTGTAATTACTTGACAAGAGACACTGAAAACCTATTCTAAATCCATTCTTGTAACTGAAGATTGGAAAAAAAAAACCAAACACTGTACGTTTAGGCTTAAAGGCAAAGCAGCGAAAAATAAAGGTAAAAATGATATTCTTACTTTATCAGAAACCAATAAAAATGCCCAGGTTTTTATACCGAAGAGTAGAAACCTTAATGGGAAACACCTTTCAGTGAGTGCTGGTCCACAGTATTTGGTTTCAACTACTACCAATTAAGAGATAGCTCCCTAATCAATATCTATTTACCTGACATTTCACTTGGGCTACATTTCAATTGAGAGTGCCTTTAGGATAATTTAAGTTTTCTAACCTAAAAAATAAAAATTTAGTTGAAAACTAAATTCTTCACCTTCTCAGAGACTTTACAGTCCCAATCTGCTGTGACAACATCATTAGTTCAAACTCCTTGGCTAGAAATATATGTGATATTTTTTGGATATTGGGAGGAGTCAAAGTATGTTCAAATACTGTCAGTAACTCACTTGCCATTTTTCTCAGGTATACTCATTCCTTTCCATTTCTCTTGTCACCACTGTGATATAGGTTCTTGTCACTTCCTATTTAGATTATTACAACCACTTCCCATTGATGTGCTATCAATTTTCGTCTCCCAAATTTAGACTGCATACAACTTACTGCCAGAATAAAGAACCCCAAACTTCAATGTAATCATTATACCACCCTGTCAGAACCATCCAATGAGTGTTCCTGCCTCCTGCAAACTATTTAACATAGCTTGGTCTTTAGAAGCCTCTTTAGTCTAAATGTATCTCCCCCTATTTCTCAGTGAGAACACCTTCATTCATTTCAACCACTCTCCTCTCATCCTCAAGAAGTGCTGTAAAACATTTTAATGCAGAACTTTCTTCTTTTAGGCTTAGACTGCCTTCTTTCCTCTGCTCTAACAATTTACATCCTCTTTTCCATTTAACCTTGTCTCTGACATGAAGCCTCTCCTTACCAGCTTAGTGCCTGGTGAGCCAATGGATAGATGAACCCAGCAAGCTAAGGACAGCTAAAAAGGGTATCAAGCAGGATCACATCATCAAGTAAATTTGTTATCCAAAGTTTAAATGCTTCAAAGACATGCTTTTTCAACATTTAGTCACAGAAAAAGAAATCATGTGTGTGTGTGTGTGTATTTCAGGCCAATGATAGAATCATAGAATGTTAGGAAACTGAGACCCAGATAGGGGAAGTGACTTGCCCAAGCCTGCATTTGTGGCAGTTGAGACTTAACCCAGCTCCTCTGTTGACAGGGATTGAGATAAGAAGCTGCATCGGACTAAGAAATCTACTTTTACCAGACAAAAATGTCAATATCTTTCTTTCCTGAATCTAGATGCATCCAGGTCTAGTTTTACTTTTCTTTTGCTTCATTAATTATCCATTATTATTATGTAAAATGCAATTAACATGAAAATAACTTAGATGTGCTTAGTTTGAAAAAGGTGTATTTTCATTGTTGATACTAAGACTGTCTTATTTCCAGATCGATTTGTGATTTATAGTTCATATAAAGTCAATAATTAATCTTTTAGCAATAACAGAGCTTTGTTGATAAACAGGAAAGATAAGAGCAGAGACTGTCATCTTCCTCAAGTGCTAAAGTTCCAACCACGCAGAAAAATACAGCATCTTTCTTCCCCCTTGGGGTAGATACATACAGGACAATACGAACAGAGGTAGATGGTGATAAAAATAATTTAAAATAAAGATGTATACATATATTACATTATAAATTTTATTATACGAATTATAAATTTTATAAATTTAAGATTTTTAAATTTAAAATCCAGATCTATCTATCTATAACTGTCTATCTACCTATCTATCTAAATAAATACAAATCATTTATGTGGAAAAGTAGCTTAATAAATTGGGCTGTGCCCTCTCCTAGAAGCAAACATCCAGAGTGCAAAATAAATAAAATAAGGCAAATACAAATACACTTTGAAACTGGAACAACCTAAATAAGCCCCCAAATATCTTGAAATATGTTGTGTAACAACATTGATTAGTACTCAGAATCTTCAAACACTCTATTTCAATCTTCATCTGCATCTTGGAGTTCATTCCAAGTCAGGCTCTGTACTGAGCAAAGAGAGTTACACCAGCCAATCATGGTAAAATACTCTATGCCATCCACTCTGTTAGCTAGGTCAGATTCTGACTGAAAGATGGCTCTTAATAAAAATAAATGCTGTTATTTTTACTGTGGACACAATACTGAAACCTTTCCTCCATAAGACAGAAGAAACCAAAGTGAAAATATGAGTTTTAAGGATGTTGATACTGGAAAAACAAAGAATCTGGGGACAGACCTGTGGTACTCAAGAGGCTGGATCTCACTGTGAATGACTGAACTGAACGAACTAATGAAAAAAAGCAGTCGAAATAGATATTTAGAGATACACTGTATCAGAAAAACTATTACATTCTTCAGATTTGAATAGTTTTAGTTGTAGGTGGAAAGATCATTAACTGAATACAGGTAGATCACGATGAAAAATAGAAAAATAGTTTTAAATTAAGGGGAATTTACTGAGAAGAATTTCCTAAGAAAATTACAGTATCCAAGAAAGAAGAATATCGTCCCCCAGGCAATCAAAAGATTATTTAGAGCAAAATTCAACCAAAATAGACAATGAAGTATTTGGTTTCTTGAGGGACCAGGAAAGAGAGAAGCGTGCTTTTGAAATCTTTATATGAGACAGGAGAAATACAAAAGGAAGAAGGAAGAAAAGAAAGAAGGGATAGAAGGAAGAAAAAAGTCACACAAAGCCATGAGATGATACAAGGACCTTTTTTTTTTAAAATACATTCTCTCCATAAATCACCTAATAAGCTATGACCCTCAGAACTTTTTATACAGTACTTCTAGGCTTCTAGAGTTGTCTATGGGCACCTTGGGCATTAACTGAAAGGAATTGAGGCCTTTTTTTTAAACCTAGGCAGTGATTGATTGCCCCCCACAGAGTCTGTAAACTTCCCTTCAGAGATGCCAGATCATGGACCATTCCCATGGGATGCTCAAGGTGTGCTCTCAGCATATACCCCTCAGTCGAGATACTTTCCTTTCTACCTTCCATTCAATCCGCCTTCCATTCACTTTTCCTAGAATAGGATCCAGGTATAGGGAGCTTTCCCCTCCATAAACTATAATAGTGCCTTGTACCATTCGCTTGGAACGAATCCCATATTTACGTCTAAGCAGAAATCTAAAGGATAGGATAGGACATGGGTGAGAATACTGTAGGCAAATAATATGTCTTATATCACAATAGAGCATTTCATTTTGAGAAACGGATAGAAGGTCAATTCAACTGCAGAATAGCATGAGGGCAAGGAGCAGTATTAGGCTGGAGGTGAAGGACACATGCTAAGCAGGGCCCTCAACACATGGTCCCTCTCAAGGAGTCAATGACATTTTCCCTTAGGGATTTGAATAATATGATTTGATATTCATTCTACAACTTTGAACGTGCATATGGAGAACTGTTTGCAGGGGCACAGGAAAGTGTTGCTTGAGCCCAAGCTTTTCTTTATGTTCATGACCACTACGGGAGATGGCCTGTGTTTAGAGTGACCAGGATAATGCTCAAATTTTCTTCAAATCTCAAATGTTGAAAATTCATGCAAATATATATCCATTTCTCTCAATATGAATAAAATGATTTCCTATCCTTTCTAAACACACACATAACAATTGTGCAAATAACCTTGGGTAGATGGTTTATGTTTATCATTTGGCTCCACCGATTTATTGCCCCAATGCCTATGCCGTTAGGGTCTAATCTTCCTTGTTTAAAACAAAAGGGTGTCAATGATAGTATATAAAAATGATAATATTACAAGGGTCTCTATGGCACTAAAAAAGACATACAGACCAATGGAACAGGAGAGAAAGCCCAGAAATAAACCCACCCATCTATGGTCAATTAATCTATGACAAAGGAGGCAAGATCTTTTTGGATCCATCTCCTATAGTAATGGAAATAAAAACAAAAATAAACAAATGAGACCTAATTAAACTTAAAAACTTTTGCACAGAAAAGTAAACCATAAACAAAACGAAAAGACAACATACAGAATGGGAGAAAATATTTGCAATCGATGCAACCAACAAGGGATTCATTTCCAAAATATACAAACAGCTCATGCAGGTCAATATAAAAAAAAAAAGAGCCCCAAACAACCCAATCAAGAAATGGGCAGAAGATCTAAATAGACATTTATCCAAAGAAGCCATACAGATGGCCAACAGGATCATGAAAAGATGCTTGACATCGCTAATTATTAGAGAAATGCAAATCAAAACTACAATGAGACATCACTTCAGTGAGAACAGCCATCATCAAAGAGTCCACAAATAATAAATGCTGGAGAGGGTGTGAAGAAAAAGGAACCCTCTTACACTGTCGATAGGAATGTAAATTGGTACAGCCACTATGGAGAACAGTATGGAGGTTTCTTAAGAAACTGAAAATAGAGTTACCATATGGTCCTGCAATCCCACTCCCGGGCATATATCCAGAGAAAACTATAATTTGAAAAGATACATGCACCCCAATGTTCATTGCAGCACTATTCACAATAGCCAAGACATGGAAGCAACCTAAATGCCCACCGAGGGAGGAATGGATAAAGAAGATGTGGTACATATATACAATGAAACATTACCCAGTCATAAGAAAGAATGAAATAATGCCATTTGCAGCAATATGGATGGACCTAGAGATTATCATATTAAGTGAAGTAAGCCAGAGAAAGACAAATATCATATGATATTGCTTACATGTGGAATCTAAAAAAGGGATACAAATAAATTTATTTACAAAGCACAAAGAGACTCGCAGACATAATAAATAAACTTATGGTTACCAAAGGGGAAGGAGTGAGGGGGGATAAATTATGAGGCTGGGATGAACAGATACACACTACTGTATATAAAATAGATAATCAACAAGGACCTACTATATAGCACAGGGAACTCGACTCAATATTTTGTAATAACCTATAAGGGAAAAGAATCTGAAAAAGGATATATATATATACATACATATGTATATATATATGTATAACTGAATCACTGTACTGTACACCTGAAACTAACATAATATTGTAAATCAACTATACTTCAATAACTAAATAAATAAATGTTCTCTAAGCTAACAAAGTAGAATTACAACTAGGATTATATTCAAGGAGTCAATGGTATTTGGTTGCCAAAGTACGATCTACTCAAACTAACCCAGACTCTCAGCTAGGCTAACTGACTTTTTAAAATATCAGCTATGTCACCAAGAAGGGAGAATATCTTCATCTCTTTTAGAAAAAATATTTTTTAATCCAATAAAGAGGCAAGAGAAAATATTTTAATTTGCTTGTAAAGAATCTATCATTTTAAAGTTTGAACACACATTATATATTTTCCCCATCGTTATCTAAGTATTATACTTTCTAATATTTATACTAATTTATTTATGGTATATATGAGTGTTGGGTCATAATAAATTTTTAGATTAATGGTGAACAAATAGTCTGAAAGAAAATTGATTTGAATGACTATGTTCTTGAGGTCCTAGTAATTATCCAAGTTCAAGGTAAGTGTTGTTTTAACTTTGAGGCTGCAGATTATGTTTGGTTCAGAAATCAGTTATCTACTTAGAAAGCAATTTTCTCCAGCAGAAAAGATGTTATTTTTCTTTAAAACATGGAACATAATAGGTGTAATTATTTGGATGCAGGATATACAAAACTTCACTGTAAATGGTACATAAATGTGGCCTCATTTTGTATTGATTTATGAGCCATATACAGCCCAGCCCTCCATGTCCCCTGCATCAGTTATAAATATATTGAGGTAGAACTGAAAATTCATATCCACCCACTGTGAAATAGAATTACCTGAAACAGTACAGAATAGTAGCCTATGTAATGGTACATTTACACAATGAAGATAATGTAGGGATGTTAAACTGACCTACATAAAATGTTTATAATATTTCTCCAAACCAGAACACCCATCAGAGCTTTTATTATCACAACTTTGGGGTCGTTTTCATCCAAACTAGCAAGTCCATTTTCGATTCTGAAATCTGGGCAACTGACAGAATCTTCTGGAATTTTATTTATTCAACTACCCAAGTTGGTAGTGGAGGTCCCCATTTCCCACAATAAATGACTCAGGGACCTTAATTTCTGAACTTTAATTTTGCTATCCACAGAACCCCTGTAATTCTCAATTATAGGTGATCACCAACACTCATAGGAATGAAAAGTCAATTCTCTGGATAATTAGAAATATGCCTAAGCTATCTGAAGAGCTCCTGTAAAAATAATTTTATGTGAAATATGTTTGCTTTAAATGACAAATCCAAACACACAATTTATCTTATAGAGGTGTCATTTGAATGTTCACTGATTATGGAACTTGGAAACACAAATTGAGAGACTACTATGTGCAGGGCTTTATGCTAGAGCAGGTCCGTGAGGAAATGGAACCAAAAGGGGTGCTATCCATGCATCACAGCCAGCGTCGTGGAACTCATTACCTTTTTGCCATTGGAAAAACAATTCAGGTTTGATTAAACTCAGAGGCTATTTCTTCATTTTCGATTCACAGCTGGGATACGTCATCATTCAGAAGCAGAGAAGCAACAATGTTCTAAGACCTATAGAAACACAGTGCATACAGGCAGATAAAGAGAACTTGATCTCAGATGAGAAACCACAACTTGTCTGAACTCTGATTCAAGGGAGTGACCTCCACGGCGGGAGACTGGGGAACACGCAGAGAGGGATCAACAGACAACACAGAGCAAAAAGCACACCCGGATTATGGTTTCACTAAATCCTCTAGTAACTAGGGATTAAAATATTTATCAGATCCACTCTGTACTGTATTTGCAGTTTGTTTTCACTAGAACTAAGATTTATCTAACTCTTCAGGAAATTATATGCAATTCTCATTCCATTCCCAATCATTCTGTGGACTTCATAATTTGTTCATTAACCCAGGTCAGTAGAGTTGCAAACAAAAATGGTAATCGGGTCCAAGAGTCTGAAAGCCAGGGTGGGACCTTTTACAGAATTCTGTCTCAGCAAGGCTTATTTCTATCTATCTGTACTATTTAGTAAAATAGATACTTGGGATTCAGGTAATAAAATAAAATATGGCTATCAGAGAGAGAGCAAGAAACTCAAGGAGAATGAGAAAAATCATTCAGGGAATGATATTTGGCCAAGGTCTCTACCAGGTAGAGAAAGGAAAGAGGAACAACTCACATAGTGGGAACAGCATGTGCTAAGCCTTTATCAAGTATAAGTCGTTTCTTTCTCTGCCCTTTATTAATAATGCGTAACTTTTCATTTGTCTCACTGTTTTTTCTTGTGAGCTCATTTTTTATTTCCTTGAACCTTCAGATGCCTTAGTAACAAAAACAAAATGAAGAATAACATCAACGGGCTAATTCCATGCATTATAAATTTCAAAAACATGCAAAAGAAAACATGATGTAGGATTAAAAATATAGGATTCAATTCATAACGGAAAACAAGAGAATGGTAAATTTACAAAAACAATTAAGAGAGTGGTGACCTCTGCGGTAAGTGGGAATCATTCAGCATGAGAAAGAGTTATGCACAGGGCTTCAAGGGAAATGGTTATATTCTAATTCTTAAATGGGTGAGTGGCATCACTTTTTATTCTTTAAACATCGTCTTAGGGTGGGTTCTTTGGGAAGCAGAGTCTGAGATGGAGTGAGCATGTAGGGCATCTAGTACAGTTTCCCTTTGGGATCAATACCGTGAAAGGGAGGGGAAGGAAGCAGGATTGGGCAGAGGGAGAAGGCCAGCTGCGATGCAGGCCTGCCACCCTCAGCTGAACTCAATGGAGGTCCAAAGCTGAACTGTCAGTCATCCCCAGGTAGCCTTTACAACCTGCCTCATCAGTCATCAGAAGTGAGCCATCCCCAGAAAGACATGATCCCCGGCAGCTGAAGTTACCCCTGAAGGGGCTGACAGCTAAAGGCTGTCTACCTACAGCATTTCCAACAGCTGGGACGGCAGAGCCTTCCTTGAAGGGTGATCTGAATGGGGCATATGACCTTGTAAAATACAGTATTTTAGAAAATATATTTAAAAATAATTGGGAGATTGGGACTCACATATATACACTACCATGCGTAAAACAGATAGCTAGTGGGAACCTGTGGTATAGCACAGGGAGCTCAGCTTGGTGCTCTGTGGTGACCTAGATGGATGGGATGCGGGGTGGGTGGAAGGGAGTCCAAGAGGGAGGGAATATATGTATACGTATAGCTGATTCACTTTGTTGTACAGCAGAAACTAACACAACATTGTAAAGCAACTATACCCCATAAAAAAAAAACAACCTCAACTTATCAAGGTTTTGATTTTAGAATCAGATCGTTTCTTTTACTTGAAATTAAAGAAAACATACATTCTACACAGTATACGGTGCCTCTTCCTCTTCCACAGTTTTTGATGGAAACACATTTTCAAATTCTTTCATTACCCTGGGACATATGGTCAGGTTCGAGAGACTAATCTCATCTAGTTTGGCTGCTCAGTCCCTTACATTTTGCTTCACCTTTATCAGTCTATAATTTCCATCTTAACAGTATTGTTTGAACTCTTTCAGTTTCCCAACCATTTCTTTTGGCTGAAGAAGTTTGAAGCAAAAGATGAATCACCTTTTTGCCTTGCTTTTACAGCTGTAATTTAGCATCTCACAAACTTTCCCAAGCAGAAGCTGTATTTTTACCTTGGTATTCTGTTTTTAAAAACTAAGTATGTATTTAGCAGTTTTTCATGAACCTCAGCACAACGGTTTGACTAATTCCTGCTGATATTTATCAGATTCAGCTTTAATTTTATAGTCTCTTGCCACTTTGTACATACTCATTAGACTAGGTTATACACCCTTCCCAAGACCTTCAACACTTCCTGTGGAGTACCTATTGTGATCTTTATCACACTGTGCTTTTGTCACCAGCTTTATTCTTTGTCTATATGCTACACTGAGATAATTTTGATGTGCTTCTATTTTATCCTAAATATCTAGACCTACTCTTCCCCTTGCCCCCAAAGTCGCTTTCTATACCTTCAATTAAAATGTATTTTCGTCTTGAGTTACTTTTTTTCTTTTAAAAGAATCATATTAACGATTCAATTAGAGAATACAAATACCCATTCTTCATGAAAGTGTTATTTTTCCTCTTGAATATTTTTTCTCCCAAAATAAAAATGTTTGTGAAGTCTATAAAGTATACATGTTTTTAATCAACTGTTATTACATTGAACAGTGTTTCCTCCACACTGCACCAAAGTATTAGTTAATACTTCAATAATATGACAATTTTTATAAATTTGTGTTTAATAATTAGTAATTTGATCTAGCAGGTGGAAATGTAGAGTTATGTGAACAACAGATTCCCATGGATCAAAGTTATTCTACTTAATTGTGTCTCACTTGAGATTCAAGGAACTTGTATAATGTTTATTTGGGATTTACTTAAATACTTATTTCTCAAGGAAACTCAATAATTATGAAACAGAAAATTAACACTCTTTGAAATACATTCTTATCCATCTTGGCAGGAAAAAGAAACACTCCAAAGCCATTTAATCTAAAGATGGCACTTTCTTTAAAATTGCCCAAATTATTTCCTGTAGATCTTATTGAACAGGCTGTTCCAAGAGATGGATGGACAGTCGAGAAAGAATGCAGAATGATCAACTGAAATGACAACGACATTTAACTTTATCAGAAATGACCTGAAAACCCATTTACCACAGTCATCTTTTGCATCAGCCTGTGTGATAGTGCTTTTAATGAAAGAGACAAGCATAACTTAACTAATTACTTATAGACACTAAAATCAGTCATGTCAATGACTCCATCACACACATTCCCTTGGTTATTCCAATAGTTTTTCTTAAAGATGAACTAATTATCAGAAAATTCTATATATTAAAAAAAAGCAGACCAAATGGTGATATTTTTAAGTATGCTTAAGATTTATCTAAATTAATGCAATAATTTTCAAATATGATGGAGTTTGTAAATTCTTTAGGATAATTAGAATATTTTAAGAATAGTTCGTGTGGGGGCTTCCCTGGTGGCGCAGTGGTTGAGAATCTGCCTGCCAATGCAGGGGACACGGGTTCGAGCCCTGGTCTGGGAAGATCCCACATGCCACGGAGCAACTAGGCCCGTGAGCCACAACTACTGAGCCTGCGCGTTTGGAGCCTGTACTCCGCAACAAGAGAGGCCGCGACAGTGAGAGGCCCGCGCGCCGCGATTAAGAGTGGCCCCCGCTCGCCACAACTAGAGAAAGCCCTCGCACAGAAACAAAGACCCAACACAGCCAAAAATTTAAAAAATAAATAAATAAATTAATTAATTAATTTAAAAAAAAGAATAGTTCATGTATTTTTTTTGTTAGCACTGAATTATTAAATATCCATCATTCCCCCAATGACAGATTACAGAGGAAAAAATATAGAAGTAAAGAAATCTGAATGTACGGAAAAGACATTTCTAAATAGTTCTATGTAAGTCATATTAATGTTCATAAATAACATAATCATCAAAACCATAGCTGTCTTCAAAGATATAATAGTGTTCTAAGTACAACACAACATAAAGTAGAGATGCCTTAGATCTGACCTTCCAGTTTTAGGATTCACTAGTTGCCTGTCAATAATTTAGCAATTGATCTGATCCAAAGGTCAAGCCTAATCAGACTTTTCAGTGGCTAAAATAACCAAACCAGGATTAGTGACTTCAGACATATGTTATGCTTGAAATTATTACCCTTTTATTAGGCTTAAAATTACTGATTACTTCAAAATCAGCATTTCCTCGTGGCATCCAGAATAAACACTGGTAAGGGGATGAAGACGAAGGGATCCTGACCAAGGGTGAGAAGAGAGATGAAATTTACTTATTTGTCTGCAATAAGCATCCTTTCCATTAGTTCATATGAGGTAAAAGTTATCAGAGGTGACCAGTGTTGAAAGCAACTGGCTGTTAAAAAGTATTTGTTCAGCATTGGTGTAGCCCAGGTTCAGGCCTGCAGTACTGAAGCCTGAATAAACAAGACGACACATCAAGAAACAGAGCCAGGATCCCTGAGTGTGGTACATCAGGGACTCCTTTGAAGGCTGATGTTATCTTGCTCCCAGACGTTAGCACGAAAGCCTGCAAATCCACGCTTCTCAGTTCCTCTGACTTGCTGCCTTCTTCACTTTGTGTGCATTGCTGAGATGGCCAAATATCAGCCTGTGGAACGGCTTCCATCAGGAAGAAACGGAGGTTTAGGGATCCTAATCTACTCCCTTGGTATGTTGCTTCTTTGCTGGATCCATAGAACTAAAAGCAACCTTAGGCTGGCTTGAATCATCATTCCATCCAGTTTTTATAACAAAACCAGCTTTCATGGTCTAGCTTGGTGTAAATATCCAAAACCAGACTGCAGGTCCAGCAGAGGCCTCTGACTCAAAAGCCTACTACTCAGGTAAGTAGCAAACATTGTCACTTCAAACAATATGTGACCCAGTAAAAAAGCAAGCAAAACCGTTTCTGACTCCCAATTAACAAAGATTTGCATAGTCTTATACATAATAACTCCAAATTAAATTTATTTTAATTACTGGGTTTGTGTCTTAAGGTCTTAGCCAGAGAATCACACAAACACTACACCAAAATAAACCACATCAATTCCCATTTCCTGAACTATGAAAATATTTTCATATATTAACCTGTCCTAGAGTACCAGTCTCTAGTCCTCTGATATAAACGAGGTGTGAAGATGGCACACAAAATCTCAGAACATCCAATTTTAAATGACTCTCCAGGAGCTACTGGAATATTTAAGCACCCTGTTTAAAGGGAACTGATTCCACCACATTTACATGGAATGGACAGGATAAGCTCTACGATTTGATGATTTGGAGGGACCAGAGCACAACCCATTTAATACTTCTCTAGAAACTAGTCCTAGGACTTCAGTTTACCTTAGACACATTAGTAAAACTCACATTGAGTAATTGGGACTAGAAATGCTAATGGCTCTGGGACTTGGATGGAGGGAAAAAATGACCTGTATCCAGGTACGTTTCCAACTACTCTATGCTGGAGCCTTGCATCCTAATGCTTTGCTCAGGCCCACTCCACAATATGAGCCCTTTTTGCTGTTCTCCCCTATCCTAATACCTTTAAAGAAAAGGGAGAAAAAAAAAAAACCCCAAAAAACTCAGCAATCTTTGCATCGTAGTAGAAAGGAAAATGCAGCTAGCTACCATCGTCCTTTCCAGTCTCTGAACATTTGGGCTCAAGACTGCAACATCTTGCACCAGAAAACCCAGATTTGAACGAAGGGCTGTGGTTTCATTTAGACAAGTGAGAGATGCTTTAACAGATGCTTTCACGAGAGATACTGTGATGGAAAAGGCTTTTGATGGTCTTTCTAAACAGTTCAGAGATAATTGGGGCCACTAAAGAGGGCCTATTAAAGCAGAAGCCAGACTAGGTTCAGAAACTGAGTGATCATAGACTGAAAAAAACACCGCCTCCAAACTGAAGTAAGGTTGATGAGATCTAAGCACTGAGACAGACTAAGAAACCATTAAGATTCAGGAAAGCACCTGGGACCAGAACGACACAGTGACACAACTCTCAAACTCATTCCCACTTACCCAACCAATTTGAAACCAACAGATCTTGAACAGTCTGTGACCAGAGCTGTCTGTAACGTTTTTTCAACATACTGCACTAAGTATGGTGCCAGGCTTCCCATTTTTCTGTTAGACACATAAAAACAGTCTAGAAGGTTGAGACATTCAATATTAGAATGCATGACGGATCACTTCAGAATCACATTTTTAGTATTAAAAAGGATGATAAGTTAGCAAATACAGGAGATAATTCATGGCAGAATTGGAGGAGGAGAAGGGAGAGGAGGAGGAGAAAAGAGGGAGGAGATGCAGGTATGTGTTTACACACTTGTTTTTTTCAAAAAAGGATCTCTCCCATCTACCTAATGGGTTTTATGGATTATTCTTAATTAGCTAAAGTTTCTAATTTCCACAAGGGAGATTAGTTAACAAATAAGAGCTCCTCTTCGGTTCTCCAGTATCACTCATTTTAGGAAAATATATTCAATATGCTTTATTATGCAGATGTCATCTACCATCACTGTAGTTATTTCCTTCCATAACTAACTCCCTTTTTCAATATTCCCATAGCGTGGGAAAAAGGCTATATATCTGCCTTAAGAATTTTACCTGGAATGATGGGTTTTTTGTGGTTATTTGTTTGCTTCTTTGTTTTGGGAGGAAGAAAGGCAAGAAGGGCAAAGCAATCTTCAGGAACAGAAGGCGTTGAGTAAAAAAAATGTATTCTGTGAAAGGTGGCTTACTAATGAACTATTTTTAAAGATCAAACATAAATACTTTAGTTTGAAAATGTGCTGTGACCAAGTTGAGTATAAGAAAATGAGTGAGATGCTATATAAAATAATGGCAGGATTACAGCCAGGATTCCTGATCTGCTCTCAAATTCAGATGTTCTAAAGCACTGCTTCCCAGACAACCTCCCCTTCTGAAGCCACCTAAAACCATGTTCCACTCCAAACAGATGATGTCAACTTTTTTTTTTTTCTATTTTGGTTCGAAAAAAATAAGTAAGTGGATGATATTTTATTCATTTTTACATTTCTCCCATTTTTTCCTCGCATTTTAGCACTTGTTAATACCTACGTATATTAGAATTTAGTACTGAGGGCCAACTAATTTCCTCAAAGTAATATTTTAAGTTACTTTATGATGTCAGATTTTGTATACCACATAAATACTGTGACATTTAGTTACCTCATCACAGTCACATTTCAGAACAATGTTCTGGACATGTAGTTAGTCAACGTGGAAAAATAATTGAGCACTTTGATTCCATGGTGTTTTTTAGCGAAATAATCATTTCTCTATATTGATGGGGAGATGATCTTTTCCTTGAATTTGGAACTGATGGGGGCATGAAGGGAGAAAAAAGAGATAAGGAGGAAGGACAAAAGAATAAAAGAATGAAGGTAAACACATGGAGACCAGGGCAAAATCATAATACCGGCAAAACTCATTTAACATAACAAGCCCTTGAGAAAGCTTGGAATAGACCCATCAGAGATGAAAAGAACCCAGCAAGATGATTTTTCTCCTTCATTCTTCTCTCTCCCTTTCTTTTTCAATTTTTATTTCCCCTCTTAAATTTCCTGTCTATTTCTTCCCATTTATCCTCTAAGATTTTCTACTCTCTCCAGGGTTCTTTCCTTTTACACCTTCCATCACGCCCTCTCCCCATCCATGGAGATCTGGAGGGTCATCTCACCTGGAAAGGAGGAAGGGTGATGTCTGATGGTCAGCACTCTTTGCTCTCCTACCTATTTGTAATTTCCCTCTAAAGAAGACTCCGGGAAATGGCTGGCCTGACACTGAGTAATTTAAAGGACTTCTAGAAATAGTACTTGTTTCTGAACTATTTGGAAAGAGATGACATGAGAGATACCCAAACTGGGGATGAATGATGCAATCCAAAATGCTATTAAGTCAACAAATCGTTCCCCACACAGCGAGCAAAGTAAGTTTTTCTCGACGTCGACAGCCTTGTGTGGGCCTCATATATATTTTATCCTGTATTAATCACAGATTTTGACTACAAAATCCTTTTTTCTGATACTCTGGAACAGATCCTATTTTGCACACTATATCTGGCTCTGATAAGAAATATTCTGAAAACAAAGTGTATTAACAGAGCACATCTCAACATCGGGAGAGGTATCGCTTTAACAAGAAGACAAACTAGTGATGAGCATCCTGAGATGCTCTGAAAGGACAACTCCAAGGGGAGAAGTGAAGAAACATGTCTGGGTTATAAGAGGCTCCCCCTTATCCCCAACATTTGAAGGGGAAAAGCGTCTGTGTTGGAAAAGGAAGGGTCATCTGTTTTCCTTATCAGGAGGCTGCATATGAGCAACTCTGGTATTCTTATTCTCATTCAGATCTCTTCTTGAAGAAAGGGAAGACAAATTGCAAAGGAGCAACAAAGAAGAAAAGAGAACTGATAAATTATACAGCAAAGCAAGTCTATGCTTTGTAGTTTAAGTAGAAATGAAATGGTTTGTTACATGCTGAAAGCAATTAATGAACCCAGGTAGGCATATCTGCTGTTACTCTTTTCGAACCTAAACTAGTCTTTGGATTACATCAGGTCCTTTGGAAGCTCTTCTAACTCATTCAGGTCTCAGAATAAGCCCTTCAATGTGCTCAGTTAGAAATATCTTAATTGAAAAACTATAAGAAAAAAATGGATTATTTTAATGGACATTTGCACTGTGTTTCAGAAATAAAAATTATGTGTGGAGGAGTGAAGAGACTCCTTAGGGAACAAGAGAAGAATCTGATCTTTTCCATTTCTGGTCATTTTTAATAAAGACAGATCACACTGGCATAAAAAGAGTCCAGCCCACTTTGACTTTTTCTTTTTTCCAGAAAATTGACCTACAAATGGTTAAATGTGAGGATTATGTGTATTTTGAATGCTCTCTAGCTATGTGGGTTTAAATTATCTATCCCCAATTCACCTACACTTTGACAGCGCTGAATTCTTTTTTTCATGTATTTCTCACCGCGTTCAGCATGTAGAGTCAAAAGACAAGGAACTGAATTCTGACTCTACCACTTACTAGATTTGAATTTAGATAATTTACCTATGTTTATCTAAACACGCTTTGCCACAGCTTTCTAACTCCCTTATGATATTTTTATGAGAATTACATTTAAAAATTTTTAAGGTTTTTGCAAAGAAATAAAGATGCTAAAAATTATTATTGTATCTTCTTACTCATTTCTTGTTGAAAGAAATAATTTGCTGAATGCCTCTCACTGAGGAGGTGGATTTAATTCTCTTCACAATTTCAGAATATTGTATATAAACAATCACAGGTCCTGTCAACAACCTCTTGAGATTTGGCCAGTTTCGTAACCTGATCTTGTTCCAATATTTCTAGATTTCATGCTTAGTGTCCACTGTGATGTTAAACTTTCTCTTCACTCCATCTCTTACAAGCATCTCATGGCCTCTATTTTAAAACTTCCTCCTGGTCTTTTGTACCTTCTTGCCTTTCCTCATCTCATAATAACCAGACACTCAAAAGTTTATACAGATGTCATTTTCAAGAAATATTTTACTTTCTGACCCTCTAACACTTCATTGGCTTAAGGAAAGTTACAAGAAGAAGCTAGTTCCTTTGAGGCAGGGGAAGGCATCGAGAGAGTGACCTGAGCTAGGTGCAGTGTATGCTCTGGTGTTGATTTTATAATCGGGTCCAGTCCTGAGTCCTGGCTACATCACTATCAGAATCTGAACTAGCAGAGGTGGTGAGGTGGTAGAGTCTTCTGGGCCAGTATCCTACAGTAAGTGCTAAAAGCATGTGAAAGTTCATGTTCACAATTGCACATACACCTGTATTAATCATTCATATGTTTTCTCTTTCTTGGCGAAAAGTGAAAGAAGTCAGCACCCACGGGGAAAAATTCAATCCTGATACGTATTCTGAGAAAATCAATTTCACTCGTAATGCAGAGGCCAAGTACAGATGACAAATTAAGCAGGCTTGATTTCTCTACTATATTTTAGAAATTTAAAGGGGGGAGTTCAGTAAGTTATAACATTTGAATGAAATTTAATCTTGTTGCTCTTTGATAGTTAATTAGCATTGGGTGCTGAGAAAGTTTTAGAGATCTGAGGCTGTATTTATAACACCAAGAAAAAACATAATTTATATGAGTATTGAATCAGTCGAGGCTCTTTAGAGAAACAAAACCAATAGGATGTGTATGTATATAGAAAGAGATTTATCCTAAGGAATTGGCTCATGTGATCATGGAGGTCTAGCAAGTCTTCCAGCGTGAGCTGACAGGCTGGAAACGAAAGGAAGTCAATCGTGCAGTTCTGGTCCAAAAGATGGCAGGCTGGAGACCCACGATATTCCATTTCTAGCCCAAAGACCGTCTGCTACAGAACCAGGAAGAGCCGATGTTGCCGATGAGCCTAAAGGCAATCTGCTGGAGAATTCTCTCTTGCTAGGCGGAGGCTGTTTTTCTTGTTCTATTCAAGTCTTCATCTGATTGGATGAGGCATACCCACATTATGGAGGGCAATCTGTTTCACTCAGAATCCACCAATTTAAATATTAATCTCATCCAAAAGCATCCAGAATAATGTTTGACCAAATATTTGAGCACCCCATGTCCTGGCCAAGTTGACACATAATTAACCATCATAGGTATTTTATATAAGTATGTATTATTTATATGAACACCTGTTAGTTATCTAAATAAAATATATATTATTCATACAAGTTATTATATTAAATATAATAACTGAATATTCCATAAAACCTGAGATACTAAGATACCATCTAACATTGTCATATGCACTGCATACCAAAATTCCAGAAAAAAGTACATGTGACGGTGACTGGAACTTTGCTTCTGTTAACGTACATTCCTGGGTGGATTTTTTTATAGATGGGATTTTTTGAAGTGGACTTCAGATAAAACATGACATTCACTTCATCACTGAATGGTGATCACATTTTAAATTAGTGTTTCTTAAAAATAATTTTTCACATATTAAAAATGAAAACACATTATATTGATTCATTTATACCTTCAGAAATGTAAGTATTAGCATAAATCTTTAAAACAGCCTTTCTGATTAATTGTTTAGTCATTAGTTTTATTCATCATGTGAAGTCTCTCGATGATACTGCACTTTGCTTCAGCTTCTGAAACAATCATGATTCCACACTTTATCTACCTCACATGTTCATTACTTGCTATAAAGATCACAGAAGTAGTGAGAATATGAACTCTAATTCAACACTTCTAAAAAATACATCTGTGATTGCAGAGTTGTCTTTAAGGCATTTATCTTAAATTACTGCTTGACATCGCAGTTAGCAAATGACAAGCAATGATTCTAATCCACTTGGGCCAGATTCCACAGTGCTTTCCACACCAAAATGGTAGAAGTTTAACCTGAATGAGGTCATCAAAATAAAGACCAAAGTGTCATGCAATACAGTTTGAAAGAACACATTTAAATAATAGTTAAATTATGGAAAATGTTTTGTACAAAGCACAGAAGGTTGTCTTTGATACCTTGTGGATTAGATCATTTCTAAGACCGTCTTTCCTGACAATTTCTTTATACTAGTTACTACCTGTTCTCTGTCCAATTACAGCAAGACTGTAAGTGGGCTATTGCATATACAGAAAGTATGTCATCTATACTAGGATGAATGCTTATGGAGATTTTCTATTTTCAGTAAAACCCTAAGATAGAGATCAAAGGGACACTCCCTGACCTCTTTTAGGCCTGGTGCTCAAAAGCTAGCACTTAGCAATATCACACCTGGAGAAAATGTTGTGAGACCTTAAGGAGAACTTGAGAGATTTGAGGAAAGATTATATAAAGATCAAACCTCAAAAAGAATAATTCACCCAGGGCTGAAATGTTCAGATTTGGAGGAATCTGGAGGTTTTAGTTCTATTCTCATATCATCCAGTCCTTTAGGAGGATTTAGGAGACTTGGAAAAGTTTATATATAGATCAAGTCTCAAGCAGAACAAGTTTTCACATCCCAGCTTTCAGATTTGGATGAACCTGGAGCTTTTTGTCTATTTCTGATTCCATCAAGCAAGTTACCCTTTGTAGAAACACTTAAACTACAAGTACATTGGGGGCTTTCATTTAACCACCAGACCTGCCTGGAAATCGTATCATTATTTGAAGGTCCACCACTTTGTTTTCAGGTTTCCAGGTGGCTTTGCTCAAAAAAAAATTTTTTTAATCTAAATAAATAAATAAATAATGAGACTTCTTACTTCTGATTTTGGAAATCAACTTTTTTTTTTTTTCCTGGCATTTGTAAACTTCCAAAAATATCACATTTAATCAGTCACTATTCAGGCATTGTCATTATGGAGATCAGTAAAGAGTTTCCATGTTTTTAGGAAATTGAGCAAGTATATTGAAAAATAGAACTTTGTTTCATTTTCGTAAGAAAAAGTTATGAGGGATATGTGTACACGTGCTCAGAGCTCACATTGTTTCATGGTTTACACTTAATATAGCATAACTTTATAAACATAACAGACTACAGGGTTCATATGCTCTATATATCTCACTTTTTAAGTGACTTGTAAGGTTATTATTGTCTGATTTTTTTATTATTCATTTTCCACTTACTGGCAGGTTTTTGAATGAAAATACAAAGAACAACTGACCATTTTTTTCATCTATACGAGTTAACAATCAATGATGAAAGCTATTAAAATATGCAGTTATCTAATTATCCTTTTCCTTTTATGCCCAGGACAAATAACAAGCTGGATCTATTAAATTAGTTTTTCTACTCTAAAATGAGTTTTCATTTCCTATGCCACTCAGTGGTGTCTACCTTTCTACGTAAGTCTCTATACACTTAAAAATCATGCCAATTCTATATGGAATAAGAGAAGGTCTAGCAGGAACTACCAAGGAAACAAGAGAGAGATGCCCCTGTCTCTTTAACCAGATGCCTGCGCTCATTCTCTTTTCTAAGCTCCTGTACAAGGTGCAGATGTTTGTTCCAAACTGGTACTTTGCCCTGTTATCTGGTCCACGTTTGTTTATTGACTAGGTCTCATCCAGAGGAGGCTGTGAATGGACATTTTTGAAACTGAAAAGAAAAGCATACAAGTATTTGTATTAGAGAAAACAGAATGATGTGGACCAGAAAGAGAAGATAGACATAAGGACTTATTTATTAGTAAGAAGAAGGCAGGGCTACGATGACGCTCTGAGGTCAAGGGTCAAGTCATCCTTTAGAAAGATTTTTTAAAAACAGAATAAAATTACTTTCTGTATGCCCATATAAAGCTATGGTTCTCTGCAAGGGTTTTTAATATGATTGATTTACGTGGAGAGTAAAGTTGCTTTTGTATGCTCATGACATACAATGCACTAAGGCTCTAAAAGAGCCCACAGTGGGGAACAAAGAGAGATGAATTACACAATGGACACACACTGGGCAGCTAAATTAGGACTGGCTAGTGTTTCATGCAGGCTGGTTTCAGACAAAGAAAGGAACTTTGAGGGAAAAGTATAGTATAGTTCCTCCATTAATGGATATCATTTATAAGTTAATATGTATTTATTATACTCAATCTATTCCCTCCAAATTTTTAAATCCATCTATCTGTGTATGTAATATATGTTTCCATGCATGTATGTGTCTATGTATCTACCTATGTATTTATCATCTATCTATTTATCAGCTATCTATCAACTAGGTATTTTGTTTAGCACCATTTTGAGAGTTCAGCAATGCATTTGTTTTAGCTGCTCTGCGAAACTAGCACTTCACTTTATCTGACCTGAACATGCAGTAGTTAACCAATTAGTGTCCCCTTCTTAATGTATGCCCAAGATTAAGTACATGGATCCCTACTACCTTTTCAGGTTTCTTAATATATAGTGAAATTTTTAAAAGGTGAGTTACCAAGTTGGACTCAACTAGGTCATTATCCTATTGAAAACAAGACTTCCTTTTACAAAATCGATTACTTCTGTATAAACAAATTCAGTTAAGAGTAAAACTTTCATTGCAAAATTATTTGCCTTATGTCACCTACCCTCCTATAAATATGTAGAGGAATAAGAAACACTTCTAAGAAGTACTCAGAAATGGCATAAAGGCCTCCTGAGGTTTTAAAGATTATACCAAGAAGTGATCACGTTTTATAAAATTAATCTATGAGTATGGAACAAGTAGCAATTACATGTGTGTTACTATGATGAACCACATTCAGTAATACCTGAGAGGGCTTCCCTGGTGGCGCAGTGGTTAAGAATCCGCCTGCCAATGCAGAAGACACGGGTTTGAGCCCTGGTCGGGGAAGATCCCACACGCCGCGGAGCAACTAAGCCCGTGTGCCACAACTACTGAGCCTGCGCTCTAGAGCCCGTGAGCCACAACTACTGAGCTGGCAAGCCACAACTACTGAAGCCCATGAGCCTAGAGCCCATGCTCCACAACAAGAGAAGCCACCGCAAGGAGAAGCCTGCGCACCACAATGAAGAGTAGCCCCCGCTCGCCGCAACTAGAGAAAGCCCACGTGCAGCCACGAAGACCCAACGTAGCCAAAAATAAATAAATAAATTTAAAAAAATAATAATAATACCTGAGAAATGTACAGTATGACCTCAAAGAGCTTAATATTTTGTTTATCTTTACTTTAAACAATTCGATTATAATCTACTTTAGCATAGTTTTCTTCATTTCTCTTCTAGGTTTGATGAGATTCCTGGATTTTTAAACATAGCTTTCATCAAATTTGGACATTTTTGAAGTCATTATGTTTTTAAATATTTTTTCTACTTCTCCATCCTTTCAGGACCCCAAGTTCCCCCATAGCTCATTGATGGTCTGTTCATTTTTTTTCAGTCTTTTTTCTTTTTGTGTTCCATTTTAAATAATTTGTCTTCAACTTCACTCATCTTTGGCAATGTGTAAGCTGACATTAATTGTATCTTATGGATTTCTTAATTGACAGAAATTCAATTTTGATCTCTTTTATATCTTCTATATCTCAAATTTACCATGTCCAATCTTTCTTCTAGCGTCTTGAACTTACGATAATAACTGTCTTAATGCCCTTATCTACTAATTCTATTATCTGTGTTATTTCTTTGTCCATGTTGTTTTCTTTGCCTTCATTATGGGTTATATTTTCCTGCTAATTTCCACCCCTAGCAGTATTTGATTGAATAGCAGACACTGTTAATTTTACCTTGGTGCATCTGGAATTTGCATATACCTATAAATATTCCAAGTTTTGTTTTACGACTCAGTTAAGTTTCTTGGAAATATCTTGATCATGTGGGGTCTTGCTTTAAAGCTTTGTTGAGTGAGATCAAAGCAGCACTGAGAGCTAAACTTGCTCCACTACAAAGGCAAACATTCATGAGGGCTCTATCCCATGTCCCGTGAAATAAGAGGCGCTCCTCTCCGGCTGGTGGGAATAGGCACTGCTTCTAGCCCTATGTGAGCTCCATATATCATTCCTTTTATTCATTTACAGACCTCCAGCTGCTGGTGGTTTCCTCACACATATACACAAATCAGGACCCCACTGAAGAGTCCAGAGGGATCCTTTTCAGAACTCCGGAGCTCCCTTTCTATGCGGCTCTCTCATCATCTCCAACACTCTTCCCTGAGAACTCCAGTCACCTTGGCCTCCCAAGACGCTCAGCTCTATCTCCTCAAACCAGGAAGACAGCTGAGCTCCTCCTACATCTGCACTGCAGCCTGGAACCTAGGCTGGCTCTGGAAATGATCTCCAGACAGTAAGCTGGGGTAACCATAGGTCTCTCCTCAATTGTTCATAATCTCTCAAGGATCACTGTACTTTCCTGACTCTTGTTCACAATGTCCTGAAAATCATGACTTCATATGCGTTCTCTCATTTTGTGGCTGTTTTAGATGAAAGAGTAAACTTGGTCCCTGCTATTTATTCCATCTTGGACAGAAGTAGAAGCCTGTCCATGAACTTAGAATCTAGTTGTGGATGAGTATGCAAAGATGTATTAAGGAAAACACATAGAATATAGCACATCAGTAAGTGTTAAACTGTCTGCATGACTCTTGCTGCCTCTGGGAAGTTAAATTTAAAGGAAGAATTTAAATTCAACTAATAATGGCATGAAGGTTGTTGAATACCTGGTAACAGTACATTTTATATTTCCAATAAGAAACAAATAGGGGGCTGGAACAAAGATCGTTAACTGAGAGGTTTTGGTAGAGATAAGAGGTAAACACAGCAAACAAATTTATCTGGTGTTGAAACTACAGTGTCTGCTCATAATATTTTAAAGACAAGGATACATAACTACATTGTTTCATCTGGTCATTTGTTCTTTTATTTAATCACAAATTTATTTAATATTTACCACACATGTCATGGACTACATACCAGGAAATTGCTAAGAGTGTAATAATGAATAAGGCATGTTTTTTTAAGCACAACTAATGGAGGAGAAAAATGTACACACAAATATTCGTAAAAAAACAATTACTATAATAGAGGCTTATGACAAGTGGCATGGAACCAAGATATATAGAGAAAAGAGCCCCTTATTCCCTCTGCAGGTGGAATGGGGGAATCCAAATCATTTTCAGAGGCAAGGCGATATTTAAGCTGCATCTTGAAAACTATTTGAGAACTTGCCAGGTAGAATATTGTGAGGAGTAGAAAGCTCATTCTAAAGATAAAAATCATGGGCTTCCCTGGTGGCGCAGTGGTTGAGAGTCTGCCTGCCAATGCAGGGGACGCGGGTTCGAGCCCTGGTCTGGGAAGATCCCACATGCCGCGGAGCGACTGGGCCCGTGAGCCACAATTGCTGAGCCTGCGCATCTGGAGCCTGTGCTCCGCAGCCAGAGAGGCCGCGATAGTGAGAGACCCGCGCACCGCGATGAAGAGTGGCCCCCACTTGCCGCAACCAGAGAAAGCCCTCGCACAGAAACGAAGACCCAACACAGCCATAAATAAATAAATAAATAAAATTTAAAAAATAAAGATAAAAATCAGATCAGCTCACAATTTGTGGGACCCAGTGCAAAATGAAAATGCAGCCCCCTTGTTCCAAAATTGTTAAGAATTTCAAGATGGAGGTGGCAGAGCACTGAACCAAGCGTGGAGCCCTTTGAGTGCAGGACTCTGGGGACTGCGCAGGTCGTGTGCCATGAAGCTGGCTCTGTTGTTCATGTCTGAAGCACAGGGTGGATAGTGGTGGGAGGGTCAGGGATGAGCCTGGAAAATACATACAGCACATGAAGGGGTGGGATGGTTGGACTGAGTTCATGCCAGAGAAAAGGGAAATTGAAAACTCTTCAATTTTCTTTAAAAACTAACAATAGAGCTAACCATATGCTCCTGCAATCCCACTCCTGGGCGTTTATCTGGAGAAAACCATAATTTGAAAAGATACATGCACTCTAATGTTCATTGCAGTACTATTTACAATAGCCAAGATATGGAAGCAACCTAGGTGTCTACGGACAGATGAATGGATAAAGAAGATGTGAGATATATAGAGATATATAGATATGTAAAATGGACTATTACTCAGCCATAAAAAAGAATGAAATAGTGAAATAATGCCATTTGCAGCAAACATGGATGTACCCAGATTGTCATATTAAGTGAAGTCAGACAAAGGCAAATGTCACGTGATATCACTAATACGTGAAATCTTAAAAAAATATACAAATGAACTTACACAACACAGAAACAGACCCACAGACATAGAAAACAAACTTATGGTTACCAAAGGGGAAAGGGGGAAGAATAAATTAGGAGTTTGGGGTTAAAATATACACAGTACTATATATAAAATAGATAACCAACAAGGACCTACTGTAGAGCACAGGGAACTATACCTATAATGGAAGAGAATATAAGAATATATATATATTTTATAGATATGTATAACTGAATCACTTTGCTGTACAGCAGAAATTAACACAGCACTGTAAGTCAACTATACTTCAATAAAAAAAAAAATAAAAAAATTATTGTTGTTTTAAGCCAGTCAGTTTTGGGGCAATTTGTTATACAGAAATAGAGAATTGAAACAGAAATTAAATCTACCCAGAGATACAAAACATGACGTATCATTATGTGCAAACTTCACATGTTTTCTTTAAAATGCAATAGATTTTAAACATGCTACTAATTACGTTTCAAATGTTATTAATTATTAAAAAGAATAATGACTATTACCTATTTTTGCTGGTGTTTTTTTTATATCAGTTTGGAAGGACTAACTTTGTAGCAAACACAACACATAAGTAGCATTTGTAAACACCTTGAATAATACCATATTTAATAATGTGAACATAAAATAAACTGAGGAGTAGCAGGAATGAAATTAAAATTGGGTGCTATATATGTGATTGTTGACTTAACTATAACTGGGCAGACCGTATGTCAATGTCCCACAGAAGTCAGTCGGTATGAACATCACTGGCAAATAAGATCTTTCCTCACCTAAATGCAATGAGCGTGGATCAGAGCTGACAGGATAGTGCAGCCTCTCAGTCATCACTGATTACAATCAGTAATCTGACAAATTTTACATGCCTGTCAACTAAAACATCATTATTGTAAAAGGCATATCAACCAGCTTAATATCATGGATATTTGTGAAACATGCAAAAACCTACGACGCCACCTTAAACATCTTCCAACGTTCATTTCCTCTCTTTCACTGACAGCCTCTATCATACATAGGACCTCACACTACCTGGGTCTTCCACTTCTAGACTAAGATGGAACAGACACACATGCTGTTATTCTTGCTGCTAAGTGCAGTCTAACCCCTTGATATCCTAAATAACACAAGTGTAAGATGACTGAAAATCAGAGGCAGGCTGGCTAGGGACATTGGGCTCTGAGGAACAACATGGCAGTGATTTCTCAGGGTTTTCTTTTTGCCTCACATATCCCAGAATGGTTGCTGGCTTCTCCAACAACCCAGAAACATCAATGGACACAGAAAAAAAGAAAAAAAAAGCCCACAAAAGCCAGCTTCCTCTAGCCAAAGGACTAGCAAAGGGGCAGCCTAGCAAGACAGAACACTTTCATACAGTAAACACCTGCTCCAGCAAAACATCATAGTAAAAAACCCACCTCCATGCCCATCAGCAAGGGCCAGATGGCAAGTCTATACTCCCACCCATGCCAGGTTCCATCCAGACATGTCTCTAGCCTCTCCCCACCCCATGGCAGAGTGGCTGTCAGAGAAGAGTGGGGACCCCTGACTTCTACCCCACCCAAATGAAGCAGCTCTCTTCCCTCCAACCAGGACAGTGTCCACTGAGGCTTAGCAGGGAGCCTAAAATCCCACCTCCACCAAGCAGTTAGAAAGCATCCCTCCCCACAGGAGGTGTCAAAGGAGGCTGAATGAGAAACCTGGACTTTCACCCCATCCTGGCAGTAACAAGGTAGTGTAATGTCAGGGAAGAACCACTAAAAATGGAAATTTAACAGATGTTCAGAGTCTCATAACATAATACCCAAAAATGTCTAGGATAATTTCAAAATCACTCATTATACCAAGAAGCAGGGACATCTCAACTTAAACAGGTCATATAATTGACAAATGCCAACCCTGAGATGACACAGAAGGTGGAGTTGTGTGACAAGAATTTTAAAGTAGCTGTCACAAAAATGATTCAACAAGAAATCGTGAACATCCCTGAAACACACAAAAGAATAAAAAGTCTCAGTGAAGAAATAGAAGATCCAAAGAACCAAACAGAAGTTTTGGATTAAAAAATACTATAAGCAAAATGTAAAACTCTAAGGATAGACTCAACAGCAGAATGCAAAGGGCAGAGGAAAGAACCAATAAGTTAGAAGATAGAACAACATTAATGACCCAACATGAAGCTCAGAAAGAAGAAAAACAGACCGGAGAAAAACAAAACAACAAAAAACAAAAACAGAGTCTCAGGGACCTGTGAGACTATAAAAAAAGGTCTACCATTCATGTCATCAGAATCTTAGAAAAAGAGATAAATGTGGGTAGAGCTGAAAGATTATTCAAAAGAATAATGGCTGAAAAGGACTTACAGGGATTTAAGATTTCTACCTCCAGTACACTGCCATAAAATCATCATGTGTGGGGCTTCTGGGTGGTGGTAGATTTAGCTGTAACAGAGTGACGTGTGGAAAATGTTTGTGGTGACAGAATACCTCTGTATCTAAACTGAATTGTGGTTACACGAATCTATATATTCGATAGATATTATACGCACATTGTACCAATGTCAATTTATTGCACTGTAGTTTTCAAAGATGTAACCATTGCAGGAAACTAGTTAGAGGGTACCATCTTTATACTAACTTTGCAACATACTGTGGATCTATAATTATTTAAAAATAAACATCTAGGGACTTCCCTGGTGGTGCAGTGGTTAAGAATCCACCTGCCAATGCAGGGGACACGGGTTCAAGCCCTGGTCCGGGAAGATCCCACATGATGTGGAGCAACTAAGCCCGTGTGCCACAACTACTGAGCCTGCACTCTAGAGCCCGCAAGCCACAACTACTGAACCCACGTGCCACAACTACTGAAGCCCATGCACCTAGAGCCCATGCTCGGCAACAAGAGAAGCCACCGCAATGAGAAGCCCGCGCACCACAATGAAGAGTAGCCCCCGCTCGCCACAACTAGAGAAAGCCGGCACACAGCAACGAAGACCCAATGCAACCAAAAATAAATAAATTTAAAAAATAAAATAAAATTGTTACAAAAATAAATATCTACTATAACGATTCTATATTTCCTGTCCCTCTCTTAAGACCATAGTAGAATATAAAGAAAAGAATTTTGAGCTGGAAGACAGGAGACTCAGATGTAGTTGCCACTTTGTGGGATGTCATCTTGGGCAAGTACATCATCTTGGAACAACATCATGACTTTTCTGTTTTATTTCCTTAACTGTGAATAAATGGATAAGACGAGATTTCTGACATCTCTCATTTTATGATTTGATACTTTTGTCACCGTTAACAGTCATACTGCGTGATCTCACTATGATCACTAAGTACGTGTAGGTAGCATTACAATCTTGTCTTTACTCAGTAATTACTATTTCAAGATACTTCACAGGAATCTCGTGGATAAAGTTAAAAATACATAGGGAGCTTCCTGTCTACACAGTTATTTAGACTCTGAGAGACTTTCTAATTATCATTCAATTATGGAAGCCGCTGTTAAGAAAAGGTCACAAACGTATAGTTCTATTTTCTTAGACGTGTGTATCACCATGTAAATTCAAAACTCTGAGAATTAAGGAAAGAAAGGAAAGAATGCAAGTGGAACTTGAAAGATAGAATTGGTTCTTTGATCTGATTCAATTTAAATCCCCAGGATAACAAGCAAACTACATTGATATTCTTTTATCATAAAGAATCCATTTGGGGATGTTTATTAACTCTAAGAATCTTCTGCTTGGTATTTGAAACTATTAAAATAAACACTCCTGTGATTATTGCAATTTGAAATATTACTTTGTCAAACTGTTAAACCTCAATTTATAGCACGGGTGTTAATGAGGCATGAAAACCTTCCCAGCCTGATTTGCAGTTGCAAGATTCTCATATTTTATAGCAGTGCAATTGTTTTTAAGTTTACATAATGCCAAAAAAAAGGACACTGTCTTTACCGGTATATACTCTGTAGTAGATCATCAAAATAGCAATTCAGGGGACGATTTGAAAATAGTCAACTCGTTCTAAAATAAATAGAACACAACAGGGAAAACTTAAGTCCTGAGGTCTTTAGAGGGGCCATTCAAAATTTTGCAAAAACGAATGCAGCTGCTAATATTCAACCTCTGAAATGTACATCCCTTCCCCGAATATAACATAAGAATAGAGTTAGCCCTTGAGACAATAAAATACCTTTCCTCCTTCACTGAAGCTATATTCTTGGCATAATTGTGCTGTGGCACATACTCTCAATTAAGCAATAAAAGTTAAGCCCACAGCAGCATTTAAAATCATGTTAATACATTTGTCCTTAAATTTTAGATTCAACGTAAAGCTAATAGAAGTATATTATTTAAAATGTGACTTGAGTAAACAGTAAGGCCTATTTTCTTAGGCACATTGACAAGTACTTTATGAAATATTTTTAAAAGTTATCTCTTTAAAGTAAATGGCTTTTAAAGTTAAATTCAAAATAAAATAAAAATTTGATCTCTACGTATGTTGAAATTATAGTTATGTAAATTATGAATTTATAAATAGTTTAGAAAAATTAAGTGTCTTAAAATTAATACCCTGTATACAGAGCTGGACTTGGGTAAAATTTTATACGAAGTCTACTTCATAGAGTCTCTGGGGCTTTTTATAGGGTATAAAACAATAAAAGCAGTGAGATGTTTTGTTTAGCCAGGGCAAGACACATAGATGAGCGTACTGTATATTTCAACTAGATTTCTCTGCAGGCATCGAAATAAGAACCTTCAAAAGTTGCTCAAGTGCTCTGTGTCATATTAAATATTCAGAGTCGAAAATAAATCTACATGTGATAAAACCCACCTGAGAGCTGCCTTCACCAACTTCTCCCTCACTGTTTCAATATCTCACACGTTTTGTTTCGGTTTTTTCCCCCTAAAACCAGTTGACCTTTTTCTTAGCTCAGTGACCACGAAGGCAAAGAATAATAGGCATTTGTTTTTAAGAATAAATGTTCAATGATGTGAATCTGACACCACAGTACTCTCAAGAAAGTGCCAGGGTGCTCATAAATATAATTTCTTTTTTCTTTTTTTCTGCTACACCCTTGACCTTGTGCATTGAAAAAACTACAAAAAAAGGGCTTTTAGATCGTTGTTTATACAAGCGATTTCTCTAGATACTTTAGAACTGAGTGCAATATTAAAATGTTCACAGCCATCATCCTCTGAATTGGTTTAGTCTCTGATAATAACTTAGCAACTGCTACCCGTATTGCATTTTAGTTTCATTATGCTTACTCCATACTGTGTCATAATTACCACAATTATTACTAAACCATAATATTTTTATTTAAACGGAAGCACTTTACATTCACGTAACCTCATGATTTCAAGTTGAATTCTTTGGGGTAAAGATTGCCTTGCACAGTCTTTCTCTATTCACATGCAAGATCAATTCATTTAGTAAGAAAGATCTATGATTCTTTTCTACTCTGGAGGTAAACTGATTCTTATTTTTTACAATGCAATCGGCAAGAAGCAACATGGTCATTTTACCAAGATTGATGCCATTACCTGAAGGGAATTTTAGAGAATATATTTCTAATGGTTCCCCACAATAAATTTCCTACACACACACACACAAATTTCCTACACAAAACATCAGAATTCTATTTAAAAAGAAAAGCAGCAACAGATATTTGTTATACCTTCAAGTTAACCTAGCTTTTATAAAAACTACTGTCATTCCTGCTATAAAGTGGGCTTTTAGTAAATGTTATTTCCACTCCTGCTTCATTCTTCATTCTTTCCCCTCTCCTCTGCTTTCCTCTATTACATGCTATCTTTACTTCACACAGATTTCAGAAGTACTGTTAAAATAAAAGAATATTCAGAAATTGCCTAGATATGTGAGCAAACAAACAACAAGAAACTATAAAGAGATAAATACATGCACATAAATGTACACACACACACCCTCTTCAGTTATTTGATTCGCTAATGGAAGAAAGATTTCTTCTCTTGAACAATTTAAAAAATTATCTTTATCCTATACCTCAGACTGCTAGGGATCTGGAAAATCTTTTTGGGAATTATTTTGCTACCTCACATGAAATTGTTTACTCTGGGTTTGTATTATATAAGATATCCTGTTCCAATAATTAAAATGCTATCATGTCCTAGGTATTTTGTTCTTTTTGATGCAATGGTAAATGAGGACAGAGTTTTCTATTGAGAAATGGGATATGGCTTAATTTCCAACAAATTCAAATTCAGCAAAAATTTACTAACCACCAACCTAGGGGATGATACCAGGCATATTCATATATATTATTGGTTTAATTCAGGTTAAAGCTCAAAACCATCATGAAATGGCTTTTATACTCTCAATTAACAAATGAGAAAATTGAGGCACAGAGAAGTTACATGGCTTATAGAAGGTCACACCACTGACAGAGCTAGTGTGCCAACTATGTACATCTTTTACCTCCAAGTCCAAATGGCTTTGTTTTTAAAAAGAGATTGGTACTCACACAAATCTGAATATAAAATATGGGTCTGCTATTTACTAAATTTGGGGTTTCAGAAATCTCCAAACAACACTGCTTTCACTTATAAAATGGCAATATTACTAATCTCATTAATTTTATATACTAGTTTTTAGGTGGACTGAATGAGTTACTATTTTAAAAAGGTTCACAATAGTCATTGCTCCTTTGTCCTTATTTCTCTTACTTCTCACCCTGAGCATCTGCAGCAGCCCTGAAATTTCTAAACAGGGAGGTATAAGCACAGTGATCTAAATGAAAGGGGGGAGGGAGGGCCGGGGCAGTGCTAGAAACTGCTTTTTTTTTTCTAAAAAAGTTTATGAAATGTCCGTTTAACCCTTTAAAGATGGTGGTAGACTGTAATCATTTTTAGTCAAGTTAGCACCCTCAAAACCTGACTATGTTTTTTATTTTTAATGAAAACAAACAATCAAAAGGACAAATGATGGATTATGAATGCATACTGGAAAATACTGTGAAATCTGGATCCAGGAGAGGAAGAATGCTGAGAGCTTACACTCACCTCCTCAGTCCTCAAGGCCCAGGTGTAACTGTTAGAATCTTGAATCGACATGTCAAGATCCAAGGGGGACAGGGTGTACAGGGGTAGGTGTCAGGGGACAGGACATGACTAAAGGACAAAGGATGCTCACAGGCTATTTCTATTATGATGAGGTACCCACTCCCCACCACCCAAGATGAACCATCCCCACTTGAGTTGGAGGTGAGATGCCCTTAAAGAGGCAACAATTTAACACAGAGAGCTTTGGGCCTATTGAACTGTGTTGTGAGGCCAAAGGGCCTGTAGGATCAAGATTCTGAGATGTTACACACACACACACACACACACACTCTCCAAAGTGATTCTGAGGACTTCCCACAGTTCCCTTTACCCCATTCACACCTACCTCAGCAGTAACACACAAAATAGGTAGAATTAAAAACCTACTCTTAAATCAAAGAGGAAATCAAAAAATACCTAGAAACAAATGACAATGAAAACATGACAACCCAAAACCTATGAGATGCAGCAAAAGCAGTTCTAAGAGGGAAGTTTATAGCAATATAATCCTACCTTAAGAAACAAGAAACATCTCAAATAAACAACCTAAACTTACACCTAAAGCAATTAGAGAAAGAAGAACAAAAAAACCCCAAAGTTAGCACAAGGAAAGAAATCATGAAGATCAGATCAGAAATAAATGAAAAAGAAATGAAGGAAACGATAGCAAAGATCAATAAAACTAAAAGCTGGTTCTTTGAGAAGATAAACAAAATTGATAAACCCTTAGCCAGACTCATCAAGAAAAAAAAGGAGAAGACTCATTAGAATTAGAAATGAAAAAGGACAGGTAACAACTGACACTGCAGAAATACAAAGGATCATGAGAGATTACTACAAGCAACCATATGCCAATAAAATGGACAACCATGAAGAAATGGACAAATTCTTAGAAATGCACAACCTTCTGAGACTGAACCAGGAAGAAATAGAAAATATCAACAGACCAATCACAAGCACTGAAATTGAAACTGTGATTAAAAATCTTCCAACAAACAAAAGCCCAGGACCAGATGGCTTCACAGGCGAATTCTATCAAACATTTAGAGAAGAGCTAACACCTATCCTTCTCAAACTCTTCCAAAATATAGCAGAGGGAGGAACACTCCCAAACTCATTCTAAGAGGCCACCATCACCCTGATACCAAAACCAGACAAAGATGTCACAAAGAAAGAAAACTACAGGCCAATATCACTGATGAACATAGATGCAAAAATCCTCAACACAATACTAGCAAACAGAATCCAACAGCACATTAAAAGGATCATACACCATGACCAAGTGGGGTTTATCCCAGGAATGCAAGGATTCTTCAATATATGCAAATCAATCAATGTGATACACCATTTAACAAAGTGAAGGAGAAAAACCATATGATCATCTCAATAGATGTAGAGAAAGCTTTCGACAAAATTCAACACCTATTTATGATAAAAACCCTCCAGAAAGTAGGCATAGAGGGAACTTTCCTCAACATAATAAAGGCCATATATGACAAACCCACAGCCAACATCATTCTCAATGGTGAAAAACTGAAATCATTTCCACTAAGATCAGGAACAACACAAGGTTGCCCACTCTCACCACTATTATTCAACATAGTTTTGGAAGTTTTAGCCACAGCAATCAGAGAAGAAAACGAAATCCAAATCGGAAAAGACGAAGTAAAGCTGTCACTGTTTGCAGATGACATGATACTATACATAGAGAATCCTAGATGCTACCAGAAAACTATTAGAGCTAATCAATGAACTTGGTAAAGTAGCAGGATACAAAATTAATGCACAGAAATCTCTTGTATTCTTATACACTAATGATGAAAAATCTAAAGTGAAATTAAGAAAACACTCCCATTTACCATTGCAACAAAAAGGATAAAATATCTAGGAATAAACCTACTTAAGGAGAGAAAAGACCTGTATGCAGAAAACTATAAGACACTGATGAAGGAAATTAAAGATGATACAAATAGATGGAGAGATATACTATGTTCTTGGATTGGAAGAATCAACATTGTGAAAATGACTACTACCCAAAGCAATCTACAGCTTCAGTGCAATCCCTATCAAACTACCACTAGCATTTTTCACAGAACTAGAACAGAAAATTTCACAATTTGCATGGAAACACAAAAGACCCCGAATAGCCAAAGCAATCTTGAGAAAGAAAAACGGAGCTGGAGGAATCAGGCTCCCTGACTTCAGACTATACTACAAAGCTACAGCAATCAAGACAGTATGGTACTGGCACAAAAACAGAAATATAGATCAATGGAACAGGATAGAAAGCCCAGAGATAAACCCATGCACATATGGTCACCTTATCTTTGATAAAGGAGGCAAGAATATACAGTGGAGAAAAGACAGCCTCTTCAATAAGTGGTGCTGGGAAAACTGGACAGCTACATGTAAATGTATGAAATTAGAACACTCCTTAACACCATACACAAAAATAAACTCAAAATGGATTGAAGACCTAAATGTAAGGCCAGACACTGTAAAACTCTTAGAGGAAAACATAGGCAGAACACTCTATGACATAAATCACAGCAAGATCCTTTCTGACCCACCTCCTAGAGAAATGGAAATAAAAACAAAAATAAACAAATGGGACCTAATGAAACTTAAAAGCTTTTGCACAACAAAGGAAACCATAAACAAGACGAAAAGACAACCCTCAGAATGGGAGAAAATATTTGCAAATGAAGCAACTGACAAAGGATTAATCTCCAAAATTTACAAGCAGCTCATGTAGCTCAATATCAAAAAACAAACAACCCAATCCAAAAATGGGCAGAAGACCTAAATAGACATTTCTCCAAAGAAGATATACAGATTGCCAACAAACACATGAAAGAATGCTCAACATCATTAATCATTAGAGAAATGCAAATCAAAACTACAATGAGATATCATCTCACACCGGTCAGAATGGTCATCATCAAAAATCTACAAACAATAAATGCTGGAGAGGGTGTGGAGAAAAGGGAACCCTCTTGCACTGTTGGTGGGAATGTAAATTGATACAGCCACTATGGAGAACAGTATGGAGGTTCTTTAAAAAACTAAAAATAGAACCACCATACGACCCAGCAATCCCACTACTGGGCATATACCCTGAGAAAACCATAATTCAAAAAGAGACATGTATCAAAATGTTCACTGCAGCTCTATTTACAATAGCCAGGACATGGAAGCAACCTAAGTGTCCATCGACAGATGAATGGATAAAGAAGATGTGGCACATATATACAATGGAATATATACCCCAATATGCTTGCTGGGTTTAGGCAGATATGCCGTAAAAAGAAACGAAATTGAGTTATTTGTAGTGAAGTGGATGGACCTAGAGTCTGTCATACAGAGTGAAGTAAGTCAGAAAGAGAAAAACAAATACCGTATGCTAACACATAGATATGGAATCTAAATGAAAAAAAAAAAAACGTTTCTGAAGAAGCTAGGGGCAGGGCAGGAATAAAGATGCAGACGTAGAGAATGGACTTGAGGAAACGGAGAGGGCGAAGGGTAAGCTGGGACAAAGTGAGAGAGTGGCATGGACATATATACACTACCAAACGTAAAACAGATAGCTAGTGGGAAGCAGCCGCATAGCACAGGGAGATCAGCTCAGTGCTTTGTGACCACCTAGAGGGGTGGGATAGGGAGGGTGGGAGGGAGGGATACACAAGAGGGAGGAGATATGGGGATATATGTACATGTATAACTGATTCACTTTGTTATAAAACAGAAACTAACACACCATTGCAAAGCAATTATACTCCAATTAAGATGTTAAAAAAAAAAAAAAACTGACTGTTACATATACCAGAATAAATTTGATGTAAAGAAAACAGAAACATTTTAAAGGCTTTCAGAAACATGGAGCAAAGGAACAAACATCACATGGACATTAGATGTCCTAGCTGCAAAAAGATAAAGGATAAACACTTCTAAAATATAAAGGGAAAAGAACCTGTGGTCCATAATTTTATATACAGCTATTTCATCACTTAAGAGTGAGGATAAAATCAATATATTCACTTCAAAAGCTTTTGCCACACGCAAATATACATAGAAACAGTATTTGAAAGTACCCATAGAGAAAGAACCCCACCAAGAGGAGAAATTATTCCAGAAGGAGTAAGAGGGCAGAGACATGAGGGATGGGCAAATATATTAAGGTGCTTGTCATGTTTTGGGAGAGTGTAATGTACTATCCACTGTACAGCAAAGATAAGACAAATTAAGGTCATTAAGTGTTTTACCTTCCCTTTGTTTCTTCCACAACATCTCCAGGGAAGGAGGTGATAGGGTGTGAACCAGTGAATACCTGATAATCTCTGGCCTGTTTCCTCATCTCTTGGCTGGAGACAAGGAAGTGAGGGAAGGAAAGACAAGGAGCAGTGACGAGCGGGGAGAGGCTGGTGGAAGAACTCCCTGCCTCCTTCTCAGGTAGAGCCTCTGGGAAGTGGCAACAACCCAGAGAGGATTGGGAGATTAAAGAGCCAAGAGGATCTTCCTGAGTAGACCCCAGAGGGCCAGCAAGACCTCAGAGCAAGATGCTTGCTGGGTTTAGGCAGATGGGCTTATCTTGTACATACTCACATCCAGTGGTATGGAAACCAGAGGATGTGGTCCATGCCCACACATGTAATCAGCAGCAGAGAGAACCACTATAAATGAAGTGGTCCTGTGGGCGGGAAAAAGAGTCTGTGAGTGTCTGTACTGAGGATCGAACAGGTTGATGGACCTTTCCGGAGTTGCCTGCTTGGAGAGATGACTTGATGACATCATGTATATTCATTATCTAGCAATATGTAAGTCCCCTGAGACTTAGTCACAACCCCAAGTAAAACACTTCTTTGTCCAACTCAGAAGAATAGGGATTGGGATAGTTCTTAAGTTGGCTTCTAGATAAAAGTTCTTACACTGTTATATTTTTGAACTGAAAGGCATACCCATTACATATGCTTGTAGTATTAATCTGCAGTTTTCATACTAATATAGTTTAAATAAAGGTCTACAACATTGTTGAATGTATCCTATGATCAACTCTCTGATCTCTACAAAGTCTTCACTGTATAAGTATGTGAAATACACCTAAATTTCTGGCTCTTAATTTAGAAGTCTAAGGTAAGTTGTCAACGTAACCTTTTGATTTACATCCAGAGGGAACTAGAATAAATTTTGTGACATTCCAAGTATGCAATGAACTGTCATCTTAGATATTTGATGATAAAGGTGATACCTCACTGAACTGGCATCTCTGTGTCTCAAATTCCAATATTGAGTTTTTCAGTTAATGAGACAAGCAATTGACATGAAATAATAATGATAACAGAATCAGAAATGGGAATCTACTTATATTACTGTAAACGAAGCGTGGGTTCTCCAGGATTGCCAATATTTTGAAAGATTTGGGAAAAACACTAAAGAGTATTAAATAGTTTTAACTCTATCATCACCAGTAAACTTTAAACAATGTGAAATTGTGGAATATTTTCAGAGATAATGTTTTGGTGGAGAGCTAAGTAACAAACATTCCCCAGAGAGCCTCATAAAAGATTAGGATACCCACAGAGACCTTATAGCCAGTGTGACTTTCAATCCTCACATCTTCTCTTCAGGTAGGAGACATATCCATCCCCTTCATTAAATGTCAGCCTATATTGCTATTTCACAGTCTTCATCTTAAGGGTTTTCATTACCTCCTTTGGATTTGAAATTGAATGTCAAATAGAATTTGGGTAACAGAGAAATAAAAAATCAAGAGTTTCTTCTAAGAAAAGTGAACGAATAAGTTTCAACACTTCTCACATACTTTATTAAATATTAGGTGTAATAAGTTTTAACTGACCACACTTTAAAATTTAAAAAAGTATCATCTTTATATTCCCTTTTACTCCACCAAACTTCTTATTCCTATGGTGCATGTTTTCAAAACCCAATTCAAACAGTGAGGCAACTGGTTAGGCAAATTCTAACATACTTATATTAATAACAGGAGACACACACACAAAACCAAATAGGTCAGAGTATTTGAATGTGAGTTTACCTCATAAATCCAGAACATAGGCTCAGTATGCATGCAGTACAAGGAAAGCTGATGTGTTAAATAATCCCTCCAAAGCATGTAACCAAGCTGGAACCTGACTTGGACAATAGTCATATCACTCCCAGACAAATGGAAGGAAGGAGGAAATTCTACTTTGTGGCGAGTTATAGAATGTGCAAGCCTTGAACATGAAAAAGTGGATGTGCTGGAGGGCGCTGATGGAGTTGTGTTTGGGAGCATCTGGATATACGAAGTGAGTTACTGAAATCTGGACTGGACAGGTGATCTTCAAATCACCTACGTGGAAGTAATGGTTGAAGGTAAGGAAGTAGATGTGACATCTGAGGGAGAGAAAACAAAACAAAACAAAATAAAAAGTCAAGTAAGTACCTTAATGAATGTCTGTATTTATGAGAAGGAGTAAAATCTGATATTGTCTCTAAAATTGGTCTGAGAAATAGAGAAGAGCAACTCTCATTTTTATATCAAGGAAATCAGTGGCATCTACATCAATAAGTAATCCACTAAACACTTTAGCAAGCATACTGCACTAGATAAAAGATAACATAATTTTATATATGGCCTTGAAATTGATGAGAAAGTTTGGAAAATTGTCTTAGGTACAGGAAATATAAGGAAATACAGGAAATACTCCCTTCTCTGAGCAGAAATGTGCTCCCTAGTAAAGAAGATGTATCAATGGTGGATACTCCAACCATGAGTGTTGGGACAGTATTACTTTTAATAAGTGATCCAAAAAATGATATAATGAAATACCAAAGATTATAGATTATCTTACCTTGTTTTTGAAAATGCAATGTCAAGCTAACATGAATAAAGGAACAATTTGTCAGGTTATGTAAACAGAGTGAAGAATAGAAATTATTTTAGAGAATAAGAAAACTATGCTTCAGATGATAGGCAGTAGTCCACAAATTTCAAATTTCTAAGAGAACCAGGAAGCAAAATGAATCCTATTTTTTCCAGTGTTCTCCAGTGTCCACTCTAAATCTTTAAAGATGCCAACAGAAGCCCAATAGAAAAAACTTATCTCACTCCTTTATAAAACATATTGCAAAACATTTATAAGAAAGGTTTTTGAACATCAATTATGAATAAGAGAGCTCAGGAATATCCAGAAAAGAACAACTAAAGACTTGGAAAATTACAAAGGAACTATTATTATTATTGTTGTTGTTGTTATTTCAAAGAGAATAACCTAAACCATCTGAAAAGGTGAAAAATGAGATAAGATATGATTAAAATGCACAGTAGTAAAGAAAACATAAACATGATCGTGCATTTTCAGTTCATTATAAATATGTATCCCCAAATTCGGAAGGTAATTTTGGACAAATAAAAGAAAGTGCTTCATTATTTTATCCAGTGGATGATAAACATTCAAAGTGCTTGATCCCACACAGTTAGAGGACGATAACATAAGGTGAAGAATTATTTAAAATGAGTGTTTCATAAACTGTGCTACACAGAACACCAGATCAAAAGAATATGAATAGATTCTGGGACAAAAAGGGGGTCTCTATAGTCAAATACATTTGGGATATAAGAGAGAAACAATTTAAGAGTTCCTTTTACCATAGGGCTTCTAAGAGTTTCTTATATAATATGCATTATACATAATTATATGGTCAATATAGGCTAGATTATATCTTGGCAGCAAACCCTGAACTCCTAGTGACTTAACGCAATAAATGTTTATTTATCATTCACACTACATGCCCATCACAGGATAGCAATGATGCTTTTTTCCACAAAAATCCCTGACTGGGTACCACCATCTTGCAGTTGCACCATATATAATGGGGCTTTTTTCCTTACTATGGTAAGAAAAGGGCAACGAACAAACAAACAACAACAAAACAAAGATTGAAGAGTTTTCAAGTCTTAGTGAGTTTTCCAATGTCTTATCCCAAAATTTACTTCACTCTGCTCAAATTTTTATGGTCATAACTGGTCACATATTCCAGTATCCAACGGGGACTGGAAAATACAAAGAAGCAAAATTATGTTTGGTGAACATTATTATCTTTTTCCCTAGTATCCCAGAGGGAATTTTCAAATGCAGCCTTTCCCAAACTTATTAGAGTGGAGAATTAATTTTCAGTGTGGTATTTCATAGAATTAGGTGCCAATGACACACAATTTGAGAAATAACCAATTTAAATAAGCTTTTGTTTGATAAGAAGGAATTTAAGCAATATGCTTACAATTCAGCCATACTATTTTGATGTAAATACATGGAAGAATGGTAAACAGATAATAATACCTGGGCACCATAAGATGAAATACCAGGCACCATGAAATATAGTTTTGATTCAATTTTATTCTGTTAGGGTACAAACCACATATACACACATGAGCTCTTTCTGTATCTTTAAAGGAGTAGTTTCATTGTTTGTAACTACTCTTTAAAGAGATTCTTTTCCTTCCAATATTTCTACAGTGTTAGTGTTAACAATGCTCGCCTTTGGTATTACTTGTCAACAGGGAAGTCAGCTTAGCCCCTTATCTGTACTATATTCTCCATCCTTTAGCATCACTGAATAACATGTATATATTTAATGCTCCATCAAGCTCATATACCAAGCACTTTATGTTGTACTGTTTAAGAAATTCTGTAAACTCTTTTATAGTTTATACCTCAAAGTCAAAGTTGGATTCTGAAAAAATATCTATTAAGTTTTAGAAGCTTCCATTTTCAGTAGACAAATATTTCCTCTGTGTTTTGTTTCCTCTGTTTATTTTTCAGCATCATCGTAAATATTTATCATTCTGCTTTTAGTCATCTATTGGATTTTAATAAGTATGCTAAGCTATTTTAAACTGGAATAATTTTCTTTTTATCTGTTTATTCTGTTGGTTTAGGTGCTTATTTCTTTTTAAAAATTGGGGGCTTCCCTGGTGGCGCAGTGGTTGAGAATCTGCCTGCCAATGCAGGGGACACGGGTTCGAGCCCTGGTCTGGGAAGATCCCACATGCCGCGGAGCAACTAGGCCCGTGAGCCACAACTACTGAGCCTGCGCATCTGGAGCCTGTGCTCTGCAACAAGAGAGGCCACGATAGTGAGAGGCCTGCGCACCGCGATGAAGAGTGGCCCCTGCTTGCCGCAAATAGAGAAAGCCCTCGCACAGAAACAAAGACCCAACACAGCCAAAAATAAATAAATAAATAAATAAATAAACTTAAATTAAAAAAAAAAAATTAAGTATCTTTTCTTGTTTTGTATTATATATATCAACACAAAACTTTTCATAATAGATGTGTTGTTTTTCAAGTATTTGAAGAACTATGAATCCACACTTTTATCATCACCAGGGCAACATATATTGTCTCATCCACCATTGTTAGTATTTATACCCTAATTCTCTGCACAGACATGCCTAATAATATCAATAGCATAAGAGCATAGCTACTTTGCAGACATTGTTTGGTAATTGACTCAAGAATTGCCAAGTTGCAAAAAGGGAAAAAATGACTTTTACTCACTTTTCCATCACAAACGTAAAACTTTCAAAGTATTATTCTGATTTAGACCTACAGTTCATTCTATCCAAGAGCCTACTTCTGAGAGAGATACACAACACTAGTTAGAGGAGATTATCAGTACTTCCATTGTAAGTTCAGAATATTACAGACATTCCCTAAGTTGTCACTGTTTCCCTGAAAAACTCATCCAGTGTTCAATAACTGGATTATTTGCAAAGAGATGGTATATTTGCAGATGGTATATACAGGTCATTTCAACAAGTTTGGGATTTGATTCAGTGACATCATTTTGGTATATCACTTACCCAAAATAGTATTTACTAGCTATTTACCTTGGGTTTGACCAAAAAACAACTTTTTGCAGATATGCTGCTATTGCTACAGGCTCTTAGGTGCTAAATCATCTCTTTTAAATATATGATACCATATGCCCATTTCTTTCTCTGAGGAGAGGTAATGACTGTCAGCAACATATCTCCAAAAAAAAAAAAACACTGAATAAAAAAGCTGGAAATACATGTTTATGAATAAGTGATTGGCACACATGACATACACGTGTATTTGTTGAGTCTCTCAGAAGCACTAAGTGCTTATGTAATATATTCGCTGAAATGCAGGTACTATCAATCCCCCTTTATGTACAAGAGCCTAGAGGTTAAAAAGTTCAACTAGATATCTTCACAGCCAATAAATAACTGATGGAGGTGGGATCAGATGTCAAGTCTAACTGATGCCACATCATGTGCTCTTGAAAACTCTGCTCTCACAAGGCACAAGATTAACTAAGAGACAAGAAGCAGAACTAAAATGAAAACTAATAAAATGTCAACCATAGGTTTTTAGTAGGTGCTGGGAACAGCTGGTACTACCACATTACTACATACTTTCTTGCAGTGGTGGAGGGGCGTGTTAAAATGATAATTTATAAAAATTATAAATTGTAAAAATTATTACTAAAAATCTTATATTCTTGGTACCAAGTTTGGGGTTAAAAGAAATCAGTGCAATTTGATGCTAATAACACTACATTTTAAATTCCAGACTTTATATCCTCTTCTCACCATTTAAAGCTATCATTAAAGCTTTAGTCACATTAATAAAGAAGAAAACTAATAAGATTGCCTCTTAGAAATTCTGTTGAGTATTTTGGCTCCTATTTTTATGTCACTTTATTGAGTAGAACCAAACCAAATGTAACCTCACAGGGTAATTCTCTCGTGAATAGCTCCTGCAGATTTAGATTAAAATGGTATCTGGCCGTATAAAGAAAAAGCAGTTTAATGCTACAGTGAACACCATTCCCTAATCCTCATGTATCATTTGTGAAATTCAGAGTCTGTTTGGCAAAAATAAATGCCCTTTGCCCTTAAATACTCTGCAGAGATGGATGGAGAGTCTGAAAACCATACCCAGGACCTGGCTGCTTTTTGGGGAAAGTAAAAAACTGGGATGGTCAAGACCATTATTTTCTTTCCAATAAACCAATACACAATAAGCTTTTTCAAGAATAAAAGGAGAAATTCTTAAATGTGGAACCTGTGGCTAAGTTTGCTGCTTCTACATGTAAGACTGGCCTTATTCTAAGATGATCACATTTCTGTGCATACATTCAACATATCTTGACCAAGTTCTCTTTTGCCCCAGGCACTGCATGGCAAGAAGTGCCAGGCTCTATCCTAGAGGTTTTCACAGTTGTTGTATCACACACCACAACACAGCAGGCGGAGGGAACATCCAGAGAGAGAAGCACTTTGCAACCTCTTTTGCATTCATACCCTCTTACTGGCTTTTTCACTCCATCGTCCGCATTCCTCCACCAGGCAAAAAATGTGTACCTTTGAGTTTATATTATGAGAGGAAGAAGTACAGAGAATGCCTTTTTCAGATCACATCCCCAACTGCATCCCCACCCCACCGTTTTCCCCCTGCAGGTTTTATTGTGTTTAAAGTTTGTCTTCTCATCCTTTCCTTCTCTCCAGTCCGTCGCATCACAACTCCAGAGTCGCTGAAGTGAAGTTTTGAATTATAAGATGCGGGCTGACCCCAAACAACTTAAGTTAAAAGGGACCACCAGTGTAGCTTTTCTGTTTCTAATTATTCATTTGATTTCTTTCTGTGGACACAAAGGTCCCGGTGATCACCAGTAGCAAATATGCTAAATTCAATTTGGCAGAGAACACATGGATGTTGAGATCGTTGATCACTCGATGTTCTGGACCCGCCAAACAATTTGTAGTCAAAACAAAAGCTATTACAAAAGAGCACTTATGGTTAGATAATGCAAGACACCTCTTAATATTGGAGGAAGGAAAAGTCAGCCATTCCAAACATAGCTGTTTGGGGCTTTAGTTTTCATTGGCTCCAGTCTCTGTGAACAGGTGGCTAGGCCATGGAATGATACTGCGTTAATAAGTGCATGTACACCCCATCAGTGTTCCAAAGTCAACCAGAGTAGACAAAACTATAATTTGAAAAGGTACGTGCACCCCTATGTTCATAGCAGCACTGTTCACAATAGTCAAGACATGGAAACGTGGAAATGTCCATCAACAGAGGAATGGATAAAGAAGATGCGGTGTACACACACACACACACACACACACACACACACACACACACACAGTGGAATACTACTCAGCCATGAAACAGAATGAAATAATACCATTTGCAGCAACATGGATGGACCTGGAGATTATCATACTATGGGAAGTAAGTCAGCCAGAGAAAGGGGGAGGGGTGGATTGGAGTTTGGGGTTACCACATGCAAACTATATTGGGTTGGCCAAAAAGTTCATTCTGGTTTTCCATAACACCATATAGAAAAACCCGAACGAACTTTTTGGCCAAACCTATATATAGGATGGATAAACAACGAGGTCCTACTGTATAGCACAGGGAACTATAATCAATATCCTGTGATAAACCATAATGGAAAAGAACATGAAAAAGAATATATATATGCATAACTGAATCACTTTGTTGTATAGCAGAAATTAACACATTGTAAATCAACTATATGCCAATAAAATTTTTTAAAAGATATAAAAAAAAGTCAACTGGTGTGGCCAGAGTTAGTTTCTTATGAACCCAACACCAACACTGTAAACTCTATTAAAGAGAATATAGCTAATTAAATATTTTCACTAATTGTTATTTTGGTTTTGCTCTTCACACTTTAAAAACAGAGTAGACAGCAAAATGTATGTAACAATACAACTTAGGAACTAAATGAACCCTTTGCAGCTATTCAACCCCACTACTCCATTTTACCAAATGAGGAAAGAGGTAAATTAGTATCAGAATTTGTGTAGAACTCTTATTTTCTGATTATCTGACCAGCATTCCTCCCACTATAAGAGACATTCTCAAAATTACTTGAAAGAGATTTATTTACTTATTTTTGGATCATCCAGGAGCATCCCATAGAAGTTTTGCTTCCATAGCTACTACATTTATAGTGTTTTATCATGAGAATTTATATTTAGAAGACAATAAAGAATGGGAGAATTCTGAATGAGCAACACACATACAGAATTCAATTTATTTAGACACAGAGAGCAGATTTGTGGTTGCCAAGGGGGAGAGGGGGTGGGAGAGGGATGGCCTGGCAGTTTGGGGTTAGCAGATGCAAACTATTACATATAGAATGGATAAACAACAAGGTCCTACTGTATAGCACAGGGGACTATATTCAATATCCTGTGATAAACCATAACGGAAAAGAATATAAAAAGAATATATATATGTATGTAGTATAACTGAGTCCACTTTGCTGTACAGCACAGACTGGCACAGCATTGTAAATCAACTATACTTCAATTAAAAAAAAAAGAAAAAAGGATTCAATTTATTTATTCTACTGAACTTACTGAGGCAAGAAAGAAAAAATAACGCCTTAAGCTTTTCAGTATGTAAAAATAGTGAACATGACTCCAGATGATAATTCATCGCAAGATGTTCTCTGAAAAACTACAAAAACAACTTTCTCTGTTCAATGATTATTTAACAGAAAACACCCCCTTCTCTTGATCTTCTGATTTAAGTGTTTTTTTTCTAGAATATGTTTTTTTTTTTCCATATCAATGAGTAGGTGGAATCATGTGAGTCTGACTTTTCCATGTGACTGTTGAGAATTAGGTTGTTTGGTTTAGAATACTTTCTGTATTACAACTACTTTTTAATAGGGCCACTGAACAAGATTTCCTGTTCTTAATGACGCTTCAATATGACCACAAGGTAAAAAAAAAAAAAAAAAGAAGCTAGCTTGGCCAGTTTAATGATTGGGCTTTTCTGTCTTTCCTGTGCATGAAATACCAAAGAATGAGGAAAGGGAATGTTCAACATAATAGTAACTATATTTCTCAGATTCTAGGAAAGATATTTTTGAAGAACTTAGAGTTATAGGGATATGACCCAATGACCAGGGATTTAATAAAGCACAAAAAGAAATTTATTAATTTACAGGTTAATAGCTCAGGTCTTAGAGCTAGACTGCCTGGGTTTGAATTGTGACTCCCCATTAACTAGCAATGAGACTTTGTTTCAACTACTAACCCTCTCTGTAACTCACAAGCGAGCTGTGTCGCTTTAACCTCATGATAACTCAGACTCCTCATTATGAAAATGGAAACAGTAATAGAAGCCACCTCATATACCTGTTATAAAAGTTAAACTATCAATACACATAAAACATATAGATTTGTGCCTGGCTAATAGTATGCACTCCATAAATGTTAGCTATAGTTACTATAGTAAGAAACATGGAAGTCACATCTTACGAAGAATAGTTTAAGCAACTTTTATGACCAAGAGAAGGTAGATCTCCACAGAGTTACTCCAAAGAGCAGAGCTAAAAACCAACAAATGGAGGTTTTAGGACCACAGACTTAAATGGTACTGGAGGAAACACTCCTTGATAACTTCTAATGTCTACGAAGAGGATGAATGACTTCCAGAGATCCTAGAAGGTGTTTTTATCCAAATTGCCACTAGATGAGCACAATAGCTGTCTCTCTGATTATAAGGGTCAATGAGGTTATATGAGCAAAATGGAGCAAATCTTACTAGAACCTATGTGCTGCCTCAGTTAGCATTTCTCTGGCCACAAGCAGTGGCAGACCTAAATTCTACCAAGCCTATCCAACTCCCACTTCCTCTTCCCAGGTGGAAACATTTTTCTTAAAAGGTTTCACCCAGAAGTGAGCGTGATACTATTATTCTACTAACATAGAAAAATGGAGTTATTAAACAGGTCTGAATCTGTAGTCTACAAAAATAGACACAAGAGCCTGTGAATTATGTTTAATATTTCAAAGAGCCTAACAGGACACTTACTATTTCCCATGGTGAGGATGAACGGATTAACTAAACTGTTAAGTTTCTTTATTTTATTTTATTCTATTTTATTTTTTGGCCATGCCGCACGGCATGTAGGATCTTAGTGACCAAGGATAGAACCCGTGCCCCCTGCAGTGGAAGCACAGTCTTAACCACTGGACCGTCAGGGAAGTCCCTAAGTTTCTTATTTTAAATTGAATTATCTTGATTATATTATATTATCTCAGGTTTTCCATCATATGAAGCTCTAGATGTTTTCATTATTATAAACCAGGAAAATTAACCACTGATTTATACAAGCACTTCAGTGTTTACAAACTTTCAAAACACGGAGTGCTTTGGTTAAAAAATAATTATAGTAGTAAGAAGATCAAAAAGATTGGTAACCTTACTCTCTATTAAAAGTCAGTTAAACATTAGTTCTTTTAGGAGACAAGATGTCTTGGAGTCAGAAGAACTGGGGTTTGTCCACACCATGCTCGCTGATTGTTTAGAGACCCTGAATAAATTATGTAACCTCACCAAATATCAGTTACTGCCTCCTTAAAATGAGAATGTCAGCATTTGCTTATTTATTGATTTGGTCACATCTTGCCTACCTCCATGAAAGATTTGATATATATCATCAAATCAAACATAGATTACGTTACAAATGGAAAATATTCAAAAACTGGTTTTACCTTAAGAAATATTTCTCTTGCTCTCAAGATATTCTGGTCCCAGAAAAAATATTTTTTTAAAAATTATGGATCTGTTAGTAAGACACAGACAGTTTCTGTGATTATCACCGGGTTTGTGGATGGTTAGTAGGCTTTCTGCATTCACTGGCATTTCTTAAGGAACAAATCTATGGGTCAGACTAGAAAACAATTAGAGAGGTTTACAATGTCAGTTTAATATTTTATGATCAAAATCATAAACAACTGAAAGCAGAAACAAACAAACAATCAAAATGCAATTCCTTTGCAGGGTTAAGCAATCATGGACTATCCCTGGATTACTCTCGAAGTTTTTAATTATTCAGACTCAGGAACAGCAAACACTGGCCCTTGGGCAAAAACCTGACCAATGCCTAGATTTGCTAGATCCTCGACCTAAGAATGGTTTTTATGTTTTTAGTTGTTGGAAACAATCAAAAGTAGAATACAATTCTGCGACACGTGTAAACTATAAGAAATTCAAATTTTATTGGAACACAGCCTCACTTATTTATTTACATATTGTCCACAATGGCACTGTTAAGTAATTGTGACAGAGATTGCCCCCCAAAGCCTAAAATATACTTAGTCTCTGGCACTTTACCAAAAATGTTTGCCCCTGATCTAGGGGGCACAGAAATGAATCACTTCCACTGTTTATTTCCAAGTCATAAAGTAAATATGACTTTGGAAGTGAAAACCTACAAAATATGTATTTAAAGATGCATATGTGAAATCTTTTTAATCATTATGAAGGGTCTGAAAAACAATCTTACACTTTCAGACATTTAACATGTGGAAGCACTTAACTAGAAATGAGAAAGTTTTAGACAATTAGTATAAGAGAAGCAGTTATTGAAATGTCACTGAAATACATTTTGACTTAAAATGGATTTAACTGACTGATGCTCTTAAACTTTTTAAAAATATTTTTTAAATGTTTTAAGGTATATATTTCTTTATATATACATATATAATACATACACACACACACACACACACACACACACACACACTTTTATCCCCCTGCCTACACATAAGAACACTGAGGCAAAAATCAAGCTAAAATGGTAACATCCAGCCTCTGGTATCACAGTGCTACTACGTGAATCTCTACTCTGCTCCTCTAGCGGATATTTGGGGAATTACGCTGTCCTTGCCTTGGTTTCTTCATCCTTGAAATGTGAAGGATAATTATGATAATAAACACCTATGTCACAGAGTTGATTTAGAGAATTAAATGAGGTACATATAAAGCACGGAGAGCAGACAGTGGCACATATTAAGCCCCGAACAATGTTAGTCAACAATTATTCTTGTGGTTGTTTTTGCTGTTACATTTTCCTTTCCCCACCATTCAGAAGGGTCTACAAATACATAAAAACATCTTCCAGGACATATCATCAGTCTCGTCAGCCTAAGGCAAGAAAGGTGCCCACTAACCTGAATATTTCACTCTGTAAAAATAATCACTTATGTCATAAAAGGTATCGATGGGGTGGAAGGGGTCACAGATGCTAGGATTTTTTCCTTTCTATCATCTTTAGCAATGCTGATTGCCCTGCAAATGTCTGCTAGTTAACTGTCTTTATTGGAAGGAAGCTTCTGTAAGAAAAAAGGAGAAAACAACTGTGAACGTTTTCCACTTTCTTATAGGGATTAGGTCAATAAGCAAGAAAATCTTACCTTTTCTTAAAACAAGATTTGTTTTTATCATTCATCTAAATGTGCAAAGCATAACAGTAGACTACAAAAAACAGTATTAGGAAAGATTTAGAAAAGTATGAGGACATTCTGATAAGCAAACCCCAACAGAATACAAAAATAATTTTAAAGAGTCATAAATTTTGCTTGTGAAAACTTAAGAAAGAGGCAAAAACCATCTCTTGGGAGAAGAGATGCTTTTTGTTGTTTTGTGTCATTTGTTCTGTTTGTTTGGTTTAATCTTTCATCTAGTGCTTACATGTATGCAGATAATGTTGCCTCTATCACATTTCTCCTGCTGGATTAGATTTTTGGCCAATGATGAAGAATAAAATGTAAGTAAGTTGTAAATGTATTAGACTATGAACCACTGATAATTATAAAGCTTGATTTGTAAAACTCTTTTTCAATATATATCTGGAATGCTTGCAGCAATTGTTTATAGACAATATTGTAATGGCTGTGTAGGGTAGAATTTGTCTTTCAATGACAGGTTTACTGTTCATGTTGGTTCTTCACTACTAGAATCTTTTCCCAGAATGCTTCTCTGCTGCAGTGTAGATACAACCTATGCAGAAGCAAACAAACAGTACGCTTGAGGCTGCTATCCTTGCTGAGGGCTGCTTACAAGGCTGGCACTTGGCAGTTGTCCATGAACTTGAACGATAAACAGTTCCTACACTAATGTAAAACTTTCCCTAAACGAAAAGAGCAGTCCACTGTGCCTAAACTGTGTGTGCCAACTACATGGTTTATAGTGAATGCCTGCTTTCCTTCTGGGACACTGAATCTGTTATTTGCTAGATGGAAGGTGCCTATCTATTGACACACCCAAAAAAAACCTTGACTTTCTAGTCTCAGGCCAGCTTCCCTAGTAGATGACATTTCTCCTGTGTTGTCACAACTCATTGCTGGAGGAATTAAGTGCCTTCTGTGTGACTCCAGTAGAAGATTCTTGGAAGGTTACACCTGGTGTTCTCTGGATTTCACCCTCCCTGTCTTTTCTCCTTGCTGATTTTATTTGGACCCTTTTGCTGTAGTGAATCATAGCCATGAGTATAACCATATGCTGGGTCCTGTGTGTCATACCGAATCATATAAACTGCGGAAGGGAGAACAGGGGGAGTCTTGGAGATTCCACACACTACTCAACTTGACCTTGCTGAGAATCTGATGCAGATGAATCCCATGGCGTATAGCTGTTCTGTAATTTTACATTAACTATGAAATTGAATTTCTTAAGTTCAACACCACAGATTGGGAATGCTTTATGAAATTTCTCCCAACTTCTCCTTGAAGGAAGTATGAAAGGTACTAACAGTCACTGAATATTCTGAGTGACTCAGAAATATTACAGTGATGCATTTAATAGCTATATTAACTAAGTTTAATCTCAGGTTTGTGTGACTTTAAGGCCTGTGCTCTTACCATTATGCTACACAAACTCTCCTGAAAATAGCAGAGAAAAGAGCTGCCTTCTGTTTTGTTCTAAAGATGTTTGTTGTAACTGTGTATGGATTTAACTGCTGTTGAACTTAATGAATACTTAGTGTGCAGAAATGTCATGCCCAGAAGAACAGTGCAGAGACCTAAGGAGGTCAATCGTGTGACCTAGAGCATCTGGATAACGGTTTTAGTCATTCCTCACGTGTGTCACTGTCATGTGTCTTCCCCTGTGACGGGTTGCAAATTGCGCGGTTGCTAAAAAATTGCAACACAAATATCCTGGATTTGTAAGTAGGATGCTCAAAATGGGAAAGTAGAGATCCCTCGCTCATCTCTCCAGCCTCCCTTCCTTTATAAATTCACATCTAAAACTTCTGGCATTTTCTTCATGACTTTTAACCCCGCAACTTTTCCCTCATGGAGTTAACTAATGATAATGATATAACCATTAATCATAAAATGCTTGGAGGCAAAGACTGTACTATTCAGTTTTTCAGAAAAATAAATATAAGCAAAGAAGCTAAGGAAGCAAGCAAAGAATCTACTCACAGAGTTTTGTCTCTATTGTAATTATAACATACACTAAATATTTAAAGGATGCAGGGTTCAAACATCATTTCACATATGGCTGTCGTTCCTTCCCAAGAGAGAAAAAAGAAAGAAATGAAAATGTGAACTGTAATAAGAAAAGTTGCCCTGGAGATGAGAGACTCAAAGGAAAGGATATCAAATAGTATGAGAAAAGAAAAGACATATTAACAGGTTTTAACAATAGGTATTAAGTAACCAACATTAGATAAACTTTGAAGGAAGCTAAAAAGTAATTCTAGTGGTGTCGTAACAGTATTTTCTTCATAGAAAATACAGAGTTAAAGACAAAAAAATTCTTAAGTGACTTTGATTTATGCTTCATCCCTTTTATCATACAATAAACTACATATAATTCAGAAAATTTATGTTTTAAGAAATTGTTAAGATATTAATAAACCAACTTTTTTTTTAATGGGCATGGTATGGCTAGCTTGGAAGAACACATTCATACTAGCAGATATTTTGTGTTCTATGCTACCCGACAATTTATAGGAAAAATAAAGCATGGTCTTTCAGGTAGCATAAGGAAGGGTTTGTAGGGTACAGAAAGGCCAAAATAGCATAACTCCACTTTGAGGATAGGGAATAAAGCCCTGACACAAAAATTGTGACTTAAGTGTCTTACTTTTTCATATGTTTTACACAAGAATGAAAAAAATGGCTGTATAAGAATGTTCACTTCAATACTGTTTGCAATAACAAACATCATATAAAATTTTCTCCATAGTGAAATGATACATTGATACCACCTCTATTGAAAAGAATGAAGTAGACCTTTGTGTGCTATTATGAAAAGATCTTAAAACTTACACTCTTTCCATCTAGAAAGGCTCACTGTATAAAAAAAAAAGGATCTATCTATCATCTATCTATCTATCTATTTATATATGTGAGTGTATTTGAGTGTGTAATCGGGAAATTTCAGAAGAGATACAAAATAAATTGATGATACACAGAACTGATGATTCTTTGGAAGGTGACTGAGTGTCTAGAATAGGAGAACTCTACTTTTTCTTGTATACATGTTTGAAGTCTCCTATGGTTCTAGATATATTTTATATCTATATTTTAATAAATGGTGGTTTGACCTTTACTATATTTAGGTGATTTTTACAATATTTTTAAAAATTCTGAAAATTGCTCACTATTTAAAAATTGCAAATATTTAGATTATTAATTATTTAAATGGCTCAAAATATTGAGATGAGTAATATTTAAATGACTATTTAAAATAATTAGGTGATTATTTTCTGAATACTATACCTTACCTACATTTTTTACTTGTTGCAAAGTTCAATTTGAAATTAATTGTATCTGTGATGAAACCTTTTGTATTAACATTAATACACATTAAAATTATTCTAAATGATTATAAAAATAGATCAATGGATTAGAAGCTAGCTAATCAACAGCTGTGAAATTTTTGCTTAAATTTTTCATGTCTAGTAGTACGCTTCATTATTTCTCTATATCTATTTAATAATACAATTAATAGCCAACTTTTGCTATTAGGATAGCTTATTCTATTTCTATGTCAATAACATACTGTACATACTTGGGAGAGGAGAAATGTAGTCAATATCAAGATAGATTCCATCATTTTAGGAGCAGATATAACAAATGGCCAACCTGAAAGTATTTCTATAAAATCAAAATACTTTTTCTCATTTTTACTCCTCTTGACATGATGGTTTTTTCCACTGTATACCTGTCAATGCTCTTTCACTTTGAAGTCCATTTTTCTCCAATGAGTCCTTCATATAAATGCAGAAAACCTTTGCATAATATAAGTTAGAAAATGACTATCAGACCGTTCTGAACATATCAACACAAATGCTTGCATAACTTTTCTTCTTTTCTTCATTCATTAGTCCTCAATGATATCTAAGAGCCTACAAAGTTCTAGGAATTCCATTTGACTAAAAATAGAACAATGAAGACCAGTGACGAGTCCAACATTCATGTTGTATCTTATGTAAATCAATGCAATTATTCTAATATTATGAATAAATTTCACAGGTTTTGAGCTGTTGTAAAATGGATCAGGCACTTTTATGAGCTCCCTACCAATAGGAGTGTTCAATGGGAAAATGGATGACCGCCCACAAGGAGTGTCGTAGAGGGGACTTTGTTTAGGGTGGGAGAGTTGGACAACTAAGGCCACATCAAATTGTGAGGTACTGTTTTCAGGTATACTGCCATTTTTAGTTTTTTGTTTGTTTGTTTTGTTTTGCCAAAAATGTATATTGTCAGAAAATGCTTATTAAGAATATTTTTCACCTCAATAATGGAATATTGAAAATATTGAGAAGAACTACCTTTTAAATACAAATTCATTATTTATTACAAATTCTCCCCGTGAAGATGGATAAGACAGCAAGGAAAGGACATTTTAGAGAAGAAAGTCCATGTTCATTGGACTTTGTTCATTAAAAGAGACACTTGCAAAGACACATTAAGTCCTTGACATAAATTCCTTCTGAAGTCAAAAGACAAGTTCATTCAGCACCCTCAGGCTTGAAGGTGAGATTCCAATAGCTGAGCTATACAAACTGCCTTGGCTTTTTCACCAACTAAAAGCTAGTAGTGAAAATGGAAAAAAGGAGAAATTTTTCAAGTCTCTGCAGGATCTTTAAAAATCACAAAATCATAAAATTTCAACATAACCTTAGAGTTCACGTAATCTAACACTCTCATATTATAGATCTGCTAAGTGAAGCTCAGAAAAATTAAATGCCTAGCTTGGTAACGTTTCAATTAGCAACTTTCTTGGTTTATTTATTGTCCTCTGGCCTTAAAACTTTTCCATTGGTGCTTCTTATCACCAAGGATTAATGGATCTCATTATCTAACTCTGCATATTAAAAATTGTCCTTGTCTAAAGAGGTTTGGCCTTTGCCCTTGGGAGGTAACCTATGTCACACCCAACAGGATTGTCTTTGTTTAGAGTGAAGATTAGCCTTACCCAATAGTCTTAGGGTGAGGGCTGCCCAAGTCAGAAAGACCAACCATGTGATTTAGGCTGGGGGCTTTGGGTCACGAGGGATCAGTTGACCTGGAGACTGAATTCAACCAATGGGGCAATCATTCTATCAATCTTGCCTATGTAATGAAGCCCCAGTAAACACTCTGGACACCCAGCTCAGATGAGCATCCAAGGGTGGCAATACTCGGTGTATTGTCACACACCATAACCAGGAAGAGTCACACCATGCAGGACTCAGTGGGGAGAGGATGATCAATTTCTGCCCTATGTGTCTCTTCCCTTGGCTGATTTTATCCTACATCCTTTCCCTATAATCTACCATAATCATGAGTATAATAAACTTTCTGTGAGTTATTTGAGTCCTTCTAGTGAATTATTGAAACTGAGGGTGGTTTTTGGGAATCCCTCCTCAACACCTGCAGTTGGTGTCAGAAGTCAGGGCAGTTTTGTAGGGACGGTTCCCTCAAATTTTGCAGTTTGGCTAACTTTGTATACTGACTTAAATAGTCACATATAAAAATGTCTTAAAAGTTACACTGCCTCATTTTTGGAACTGATAAAATGAAGTTACAAGAATAAACACTCCCTATACAAAGAAGCTGTGATGGTTAACTCTGTGTGTCAACTTGGCTAGGTCACATACCCAGATATTTGGTCAAATAATATTCAGATGTTTCTGTGAAGGTATTTTTTAGATGAAATTAACATTTAAATCAGTAGATTTTGAGTAAAACAAATTATCCCCTACAATGTGGGTGGGCCCACACACGCTCTCTCTCCCTCTCTCTCTCTCTATATATGTACACACATATATACACACATGTATACATACATATATACGTATACACACATATACATACATATATACATACACACACATATACATACACACACACACACACACACACACACTTCCTATTGGCTGTGTTTCTCTGGAGAACCCTAACACAAGGGCATTTCTGCGTATGAATAGCACCAGTAGGCCCTCTAATCTTCAAGATCTTCAGAAGCTGGGAAATCCCAAATGATAAAATGAAATTGATTGATGTGAGATTTCTAAGTGTTTTCTTATACTGTTACATCAACAACTTCCAGAGTTTGTAAAACCCTAAAGTCATATGTAATAGAACAGATATTTACAATTCATTTAAAGCACTCTTATATCGAACATCATTGACTCAGCTTGGCAATAATCTACATGAAGACTAATACAATCAACAGGAAATAAAAAGGAAGTTAACATCAGGACAAAGGAAAAAGTGCTGACAACTGCCTCATTTTTCCTTTTCCTTGCAGCTACAAATATTTCTTGAAATTCCTTTGTGCTACAGGAGGCTAAGAAAAAGTTATTTGACAAACCTCTGCTTCCTCTTTCCCATACCATTCCTAGTGGGTGGCCCAGAGGAAAACAGTTCTGTCAATGAAAAACTCTTTCTTCATAAAGAATTTTCACGGACCTTATCTATCTGTATACTGTGTATAACAGGGTCTTAACCACTGACTTCATTCATCAGTTGTCTTGGTAACAATTGACAACATCTTAACAATTCAAACATAACAAAATCTTATGGAAGATAGTATATTATATTATTTCATATAACATTGGTTTCCTTGGAGTTGCAGGTAAGGGGAAGAAAGATATTGATGAAGGATTTTTTCATTGTATATTTCAGAATATTTGTGTACTTCATAATAAATATATATGTAATATATTTATTATATTATTATGTGATATATATCTTTATATATACACATATGTATGAATTATTTACCTATTTTTTTAAAGTAAGCAAAATATAGTGGCAGATTACTATATTTTCTAATACAATTTCTGCAAAAAAGAAGCTCAGGAAGTTGTTTATACAACTATTTAGAATATATTTAGAAAAATGCAAACCCAACAGTTAGTAGTAATTACCTCTGGGAAGGAAAACGTCGGTTGTAAAAGAAGTGTACAGGGATTTAATCTTTTATTTTTCTCCCCTTTCTATTTAAAACCCATTTATGATTTAATTTCATAGTTTAAAAAATCTTTTAGAGACCCCCCACTAGGATTCTTTAAAGGGTCTGAGTCAGTGCTGGGATGTGTCCTGCAACTTAACAGTCTCCGGCAGAGTGAAACAGGGCTACCACGGAAAGGAGCTCCTGAGATCACCCACCTGCACACAGAGCTCAGAGCTTTGGGCTCTAGCTGAAAATGGTAATTTTAACTGTATTGTCCCGTAAAAGAGGCAAGTCACATATCCTAATTCCCTTTCCCAGAGGAGGAAGAATGTCTGAGAAGTCAAAAGAGGAGAAAAGGGGTGGGAAAGAGGAGTTTAATCTGCAGCCCTTTGTCCACTTGTTTCCATGACTTCACTGGTCCACAGATCTTTTTCTTGATGGTGCCTTTTCTCTCCCCACTGGAAGGTATGCCTTCAAGAGCAGCAACCAGCACATCTCTCTTACCTCTGCCCCGACAGCCTAGGGTGGTACTGGCCACCTAGTACACTCAACATATCTGTGTTGAATGAATGAATGAGGACTTCTAGCAAAGATGCCTATGATGTATCTAACCAGAATGGCTTCGTATCTAATAAATAACCACACAGTATACATAAGTATGTATAAATTTATATACTAAACTGCCTCTTCAAGCTCCTTGTAAACTTCAGATCTTATCATTTTAACTAATAATGAATTTTAAATATATATATTTTTCATGACAATGCCAAAACACACAAAATTTTAAAACTATGTAGTAATAGAAAGATGATTAAAAATGATCTTAGGAGAAATACTTAGGAAGGGAGTCAAGATGGCGGTGTGGGAAGACATGGATTTTGTGTCTCTCCACAACTAGGGCGCCTGCCAGATGCTGGAGGGGGACCTCAACGTCCAAGGAGATGGGAGGAACCCCCAAACGACCTGGTAGAACATGGGAAGACTGAGGGAGGAGGAGAAGGGGAGGCCGGACAGGACAGCTGCCCCTGAGGGGTGGCTGGGACGGGGGAGGGGTTCCTACACCTGGAGGGACACTTGCGGGCTCAGATTGGGGGGAGCGTACCTAGAATTTCCCTGCCCAATCATCCCAGAAAGCCTGCCTGGCTCTTGGGCCAGGTTCTACACCCTCAGAGGCCCCCTCTGGGCCACAATGGTCATGGGGTTGTAGGAGGGAGGCCAGGGAAGAACAGGAGTGGCAGGCAGGAGGGGCCCTCCAGGACCAGAGGAGTGGGAGAGGAGCAGAGGGTGTCTGCCCTGCCCACTTGGGCCACGAAGCCCGCTGGACTCCCAGCCCAGGCCCCCCGCCCTCTAAGACCAGAGGCATGGTTGGGCCCCTTCTGTTGAGCCTAAGCCCCACCCTCTGCCACACTCGCGCCCACCAGGGCCTTTTCCAGCCCTATGGATCCTAAGCATAGGCCCCGCCCACCACCTAAACCCTGTCCCTGCCTAAGCCCTGCCCCCCACAGCCAGGGCCTTTTCCCCCTTCTTTTTTTTTCCTCCTCTTTTTTACTATTGTGGTTCTGTTTCACCTTCTACTTGTTTCATCTATATTTTTATTTTTAGATTCTTTCTAACATATCTACTAGTTTCCTGGTCTAATTTTAGTTTTTACTCTGTTACTGTTCTGCTCCTTTTTTCTTTTTCTTTTTTTTTTTTTTTGCCACCCTGCGCAGCTTGTGGGATCTTGGTTCATGAGACAAGCTGGGGGTCAGGCCGAAACTCCTGCAGTGGGAGCTCCAAGTTCGAACCACTGAACTAACAGAGAACCTCAGACCCCAGGGAATATTCATCACAGTGAGGTCTCCCAGAGGTCCTCATCTCGGCAGCAAGACCCAGCTCTACCCAATAGCCTACAAACTTCAGTGCTGGAAGCCTCAGGCCAAACAACCAGTAAGACAGGAACACAATCCCACCCATAAAAAAAAAAAAAAAATATGTCACAGATGAAGGAGCAAGGTAAAGACCTACAAGACCAAATAAATGAAGAGGAAATAGGCAATCTACCTGAAAAAGAATTCAGAGTAATGATAGTAAAGATGATCCAGAATCTTGGAAATAGAATGGAGGCACGGACTGAGAAAATACAAGAAATGTTTAACAAAGATCTAGAGGAACTAAAGAACAAAGAAACAGAGATGAACAACACAATAACTGAAATGAAAAACACACCAGAAGGAATCAGTAACAGAATAACTGAGGCAGAAGAACGAGTAAGTGAGCTGGAAAACAGAGTGGTGGAAATAACTGCCGACGAGCAGAATAAAGAAAAAAGAATGAAAAGAATTGAAGACAATCTCAGAGATCTCTGGGACAATACTAAATGCACCACCATTTGAAATATAGGGGTCCCAGAAGAAGAAAAGAAAAAGAAAGGGTCTGAGAAAATATTTGAAGAGATTATAGTGGAAAACTTCCTTAACATGGGAAAGGAAATAGTCACCCAAGTCCAGGAAACGCAGAGTCCCATACGGGATAAACCCTTGGAAAAAGAGACCAAGGCATATATTAATCAAACTAACAAAAACTAAATTCAAGGAAAAATATTAAAAGCAGCAAGGGGAAAACAAAAAATAACATACAAAGGAATTCCCATAATGTTATCAGTTGATTTTTCAGCAGAAACTCTGCAGGCCAGAAGGGAGTAGCAGAATATACTTAAAGTGATGAAAGAGAAAAACCTACAACCAAGATTACTCTACCCAGCAAGGATCTCATTCAGATTCCATGGAGAAAACAAAAGCTTTTCAGATAAGCAAAAGCTAAGAGAATACAGTACCACCAAACCAGCTTTAAAACAAATGCTAAAGTAACTTCACCAGGCAGGAAACACAAGAGGAGAAAAAGACCCACAGAAACAAACCCAAAACAATTAAGAAAATGGTAATAGGAACATACATATCAAAAATTACTTTGAATGTAACTGGATTAAATCCCCCAACCAAAAGACACAGACTGGCTAATGGATACAAAAACAAGACCCGTATATACGCTGTCTATAAGAGACCCACTTCAGACCTAGGGAAAAAGACAGACTGAAAGTGAGGGGATGGAAAAAGACATTCCATGCAAATGGAAATCGAAAGAAAGCTGGAGTATCAATTCTCATATCAGACAAAATAGACTTTAAAATAAAGACTATCACAAGAGACAAAGAAGGACACTACATAATGCTCAAGGGATCAATCCAAGAGGAAGATATAACAATTGTAGATATTTATGCACCCAACATAGGAGCAGCTCAATACATAAGGCAAATGCTAACAGCCATAAAAGGGGAAATTGACAGTAACACAATAATAGTAGGAGACTTTAACATCCCACTTTCACCAATGGACAGATCAACCAATATGAAAATAAATAAGGAAACACAAGCTTTAAAGGACACATTAAACAAGATGGACTTAATTGATATTTATAATACATTCCATCCAAAAATAGCAGATTACACTTTCTTCTCAAGTGTTCATGGAACATTCTCCAAGACAGTTCATATCTTGGGTCACAAATCAAGCCTTGGAAAATTTAAGAAAATTGAAATCATATCAATCATCTTTTCTGACCACAATGCTATGAGATTGGAAATCAATTACAGGAAAAAATCTGAAAAAAAACACAAATACATGGAAGCTAAACAGTGCGCTACTAAATAACCAAGAGATCACTGAAGAAATCAAAGAAGAAATAAAAAAATATATAGAAACAAATGACAATGAAAACATGATGACCGCAAACCTATGGGATGCAGCAAAAGCAGTTCTAAGGGGGATGTTTACAGCAATTCAATCTCACCTCAAGAAACAAGAAAAATCTCAAATAAACAATCTAATCCCACACCTAAAGCAACTAGAGAAAGAACAAAGAAGGAAAAATATCATAAAATCAGAGCAGAAATTAATGAAATAGAAACAAAGAAAACAATAGCAAAGATCAGTAAAACTAAAACTTGGTTCTTTGAGAAGATAAACAAATTGATAAACCCTTAGCCAGACTTATCAAGAAAAAAAGAGAGGGGATGCAAATCAATAATATAGAAATGAAAAGGGAGAAATCACAACTGACACCACAGAAATACAGATTATAAGAGCCTACTACAAACAACTATATGCCAATAAAATGGACAACCATGAAGAAATGGACAAATTCCTGGAAAGGTACAATTTTCCAAGACTGAACCAGGAAGAATTAGAAAATATAAACAGACCTATCACAAGTAATGAAATTGAAACTGTAATTAAAAATCTTCCAACAAACAAAAGCCCAGGACCAGATGGCTTCACAGGCAAATTCTATCAAACATTTAGAAAAGAGCTAACACCAATCTTTCTCAAACTCTTGTAAAACACTGCAGAGGGAGGAACACTCCCAAATTCATTCTATGAAGCCACCATCACCCTGATACCAAAACCAGAAAAAGACATCACAAAAAAAGAAAATTATAGACCAATATCACTGATGAACATAGATGCAGAAATCCTGAACAAAGTACTAGCAAACAGAATCCAAAAACATATTAAAAGTGTCATACACCATGATCAAGTAGGGTTTATCCCAGGAGTACAAGGATTCTTCAATAAATGCAAATCAATCAATGTGATACACCATATTAACAAATTAAGGAATAAAAACCGTATGAGAAAAAGTGAGAGAGTAGCATTGACATATATACACTACTAAATGTAAAATAGATAGCTAGTGGGAAGCAGGTGCATAGCACAAGGAGATCAGCTCTGTGCTTTGTGACCACCTAGAAGGGTGGGATAGGGAGGGTGAGAGGGAGGCTCAAGAGGGAGGGGATAAGGGGATATATGTATACATATAGCTGATTCACCTTGTTATACAGCAGAAACTAATGCAACATTGTAAAGCAATTATACTCCAATAAAGTTGTTAAAAAATTAATTAATTAATTTTAAAAAACATATGATCATCTTAGTAGATGCAGAAAAAGCTTTTGACAAAATTCAACACCCATTTATGATAAAAACTCTCCAGAAAATGGGCATAGAGGGAACCTACCTCAACATAATAAATGCCATATATGACAAACCCACAGCAAACATCATACTCAATGGTGAAAAACTGAAAGCATTTCCACTAAGATCAAGAACAAGACACGGATGTCCACTCCGCTACTCTTATTCAACATAGTTTTGGAAGTCCTAGCCACGGCAACCAGAGAAGAAAAACAAATGAAAGGAATACAAATTGGAAAAGAAAAAGTAAAACTGTCAGAGTTTGCAGATGACATGATACTATATGTAGAAAATCCTAAAGATGACACCAGAAAACTGCTAGAACTAATCAATGAATTTGGTAAGGTTGCAGGATACAAAGTTAATGCACAGAAATCTCTGGCATTCCTATACACTAACAATGAAAAATCAGAAAGAGAAATTAAGGAAACAATCCCATTTACCATCACAACAAAAAGAATAAAATACCTAGGAATTGGGGCTTCCCTGGTGGTGCAGTGGTTGAGAATCTGCCTGCTAAAGCAGGGGACACGGGTTCGAGCCCTGGTCTTGGAAGATCCCACATGCCGCGGAGCAACTGGGCCCGTGAGCCACAACTACTGAGCCTGCGTGTCTGGAGCCTGTGCTCCGCAACAAGAGAGGCCACGATAGTGAGAGGCCCGCGCACCGCGATGAAGAGTGGCCCCCGCACAGAAACGAAGACCCAACACAGCCAAAAATAAATAAATAAAAAAAAAACATGTTAATTCATTAAAAAAAAAAAAAAAGAACTGCAAGGTTTGAACATGTTTAAAAACAGATTGTTTAAAAAAAAAAAAAAAAAAAAAATACCTAGGAATAAACCTACCTAAGGAGGCGAAAGACCTGTACTCAAAAAACTATAAAACACTGATGAAAGAAATCAAAGATGACATAAACATATGGAGAAATATAACATGTTCTTGAGTTGGAAGAATCAATATTGTGAAAATGACTATACTACCCAAAGCAATCTATAGATTCAATGCAATCCCTATCAAACTACCAATGGCATTCTTCACAGAATTAGGACAAAAAATTTTACAATTTGTATGGAAACACAAAAGACCACGAATAGCCAAAGCAATCTTGAGAAAGAAAAACCGAGCTGGAGGAATCAGGCTCCCTGACTCCAAACTATACTACAAAGCTACAGAAATCAAGACAGTGTGGTACTGGCACAAAAACAGAAAAATAGATCAATGGTACAGGACAGAAAGCCCAGAGATTAACCCACACACATATGGTCACCTAATTTATGACAGAGGAAGCAAGAACATACAATGGAGAAAAGACAGCCTCTTCAATAAGTGATGCTGGGAAAACTGGACAGCTACATGTAAAAGAATGAAATTAGAACACTACCTATCACCATACACAAAAATAAGCCCCAGAAGGAGTAAAGACCTAAATGTAAGACCGGACACTACAAAATTCTTAAAGGAAAGCATAGGAAAAACACTCTTTGACATAAACCACAGGGAGATCTTTTAATGAAAATAAAAACAAAAATAAACAAATGGGACCTAATGAAACTTAAAAGCTTTTGCACAGTAAAAGAAACCATAAACAACATGAAAAGACAACCCTCAGAATGGGAGAAAATAGTTGCAAATGAAGCAACTGACAAAGGATTAACCTCCAAAATATACAAACAGCTCATGGAGCTCAATATCAAAAAAACAAACAACCCAATTAAAAAATGGGCAGAACACCTAAATAGACATTTCACCAAAGAAGACATACAGATGGGCAAGAGGCACAGGAAAAGATGTTGAACATCACTGATCATTAGAGAAATGCAAATCAAAACTACAATGAGGTATCACCTCACACCAGTCAGAATGGATATTATCAAAAAATCTGGAAACAATAAATGCTGGAGAGCGTGTGGTGAAAAGGGAACCCTCCTGCCGTGTTGGTGGGAATGTAAATTGATACAGCCATTATGGAAAACAGTATGGAAGTTCCTTTAAAAACTAAAAATAGAACTACCATACGACTCAGCAATCCCACTACTGGGCATATACCCTGAGAAAACCATAATTCAAAAAGAGTCATGTACTACAATGTTCATTGCAGCTCTATTTACAATAGCCAGGACATGCAAGCAACCTAAGTGTCCATGGACAGATGAATGGATAAAGAAGATGTGGCACATATATACAAGGGAATATTACTCAGCCATAAAAAGAAACAAAATTGAGTTATTTGTAGTGAGGTGGATGGACCTAGAGCCTGTCAAACAGAGTGAAGTAAGTCAGAAAGAGAAAAACAAATACCGTTTGCTAACACATATATATGGAATCTTAAAAAAATGGTACTTATGAACCTAGTGGCAGGGCAGGAATAAAGATGCAGACACAGAGAATGGACTTGAGGACACGGGGTGGGGGAGGGGAAGCTTGAGCGATGTGAGAGAAGCATTGACATGTATACACTACCAAATGTAAAACAGATAGCTAGTGGGAAGCAGCAGCATAGCACAGGGAGATCTCGGTGCTTTGTGACCACCTAGAGCGGTGGGATAGGGAGAGTGGGAGGGAGACTCAAGAGGGAGGGGATATGGGGATATATGTATTCATATGGCTGAATCTCTTTGTTGTACAACAGAAACTAACACAGCATTGTGAAGCAATTATACTCCAATAAAGATGTATGAAAAAATGATCTTAGTTTATGTTGCTAATAGCTTCCAAAAAAAAAAAAAACCCAAACAAACAGAAAAAGAGAACTCAGATAACTCCAATGGTAAAGAATACATATTTGTCTTCAGACATAGATGTAAAGTTGTCTTCATGTTTAACTTGGGTCCGCTTTAGAATTCTGCCTTAAGCACAAAGGGTAGCATAAACTTGCTGTTTTTGAGAGCTCCTCTTAGCAGAGAGGCACTTAGCATGCAAATCTGTAACATAAATTTAGTTTACAAATGGCATTGCAAAATGATTGCTGCTACATCTTACTTTTTAGTCACAATGGATGTGAAAAAGATAACTAGTGAAATAACTATAATTCAAGTAGAAAAGTGACATAAGGTCCCATAAGCTTCTCCAAGTAGCTTTACTTTTTGACACAGAGTTCTTTACACAGATATATCTTTTGGTTCCCTGACAGTTTTACTAGAATAAAGGATGGGCGAGATTTAAAGTGCCATAGGGTGGTTAAATATAAGCAGATATAGTTAAGAATTCTCTTCTGCTGTCCCCTAATTCTCATCAATTGTCAACCTATTGTATACATGTGAGAGTGAGTCCAATGCATAGTATTTATGGATAGAATCCAACTTATCCTCACTTAGTTTTTCTAAAATCAGGGGATAGAATGTCACATAATATTTAGGAAAGAATCTTCTTGCTTGGGGGATTCTGAGTTGCAATTTAGTGTATCAGTTTTTAGTCCACAGATGCTATGTATTTTATTATTTTTAAAAATTTTGATTGAGGTATAGTTGATTTACAGTGTTGTGTTAGTTTCTGCTGTACAGCAAATGAATCAGTTATACATACACATATATCCACTCTTTTTTAGATTCTTCTCCCATATAGGCCATTACAGAGTATTGAGTAGAGTTCCCTTTGCTATACAGTAGGTCCTTATTAGTTATCTATTTTATATATAGTAGTGTGTATATGTCAATCCCAATCTCCCAGTTTATCCCTCCTCCCCAAAGACAAATATCATATGTTATCGCTTGTATGTGGAATCTCAAAAAATGGTACAAATGAACTTACTTACAAAACAGAAATAGAGTCACAGATGTAGAAAACAATCTTATGGTTACCAGGGGATGCTATGTATCTTAAAGAGATGAAAACAATTGATTCATCCTTACCTTCATTTCAAAAATATAAGTGGTGGATCAAATATGATCAGAACTTAAAGTAGGTGGTATTTGAAGTACAGTAGAAAGATAGTCATTTCTGAATAAAAGGAACTCGGATAAACAGAGACACAACTAGCCATAAGAGAGTAAACACAAAGTTTCACGAAGTCTTAGCCCCTTTTACTAATTGTACGGTTATGAGTTGAACGGCTACAGAGGCGTTGGTTTTCTGTTTCTCGGTTTTTTTGTTTTGTTCTGTTTTGTTTTGTTTCAGATAATAAGCTACAGAGAAATCCCTAAGTTAATATAGAAATAAAGTGTATGTATATAATATGTATATTGTATATTTTAAGTTATGGTGTTCAAAATGCAATAATATAGATTTATCTAAATTATCATTTTAGATGGAATTTCATTTACATAAAATAAATGGCAGTTGAAATCTTATATATAAGATATGAAATTATCAACTTTTCAAAGTGATAAATATAAATATAAATAATACAATGGATATTCTTTCAGTGTTACTTTGTAACTAAAATATTTTTTGACATGACTTTGAATAGAAGTCCTTTAATTTCATAGAATATCACACAAAAAAATCTATTCTCTAAAATAGAATTTGATAAGAAGAAACTTGAAATTGTGAAATTATTTATTGAGGTAAATGGGTAGTCATTCCTGTCACCTGGAATACAATTTATATTGACTTCTTAACAAGAACAATTTAGTTCTATAGTTTTAGAGAATTTTCCTAAATTCTAGCTATATAAATATCATTTGCAGCTTTTCTTTTTTACTAAAATATGAAGAAAGAGTACTAAAATGAGAAATAAGTGAAGTCTTTGGTGGCAAAAATATTTTTACGTGGTTTTCTAAACTTATAAGGAAAATAAAATGTAAGAGATGTTCCTACAATTTTAAAGGGGAAGTGTCTCAATTACAGGGACATTAAACCCTGTGGGTCAAATACAGCAGATACATTTAATGGAAGTCAGAATGAGTTGCATTAAGGTAACAGCTACAGTTTTCAAAGAGTTCATTAAACATTACATTTAATTCTTCTTTTGGCAATAAAAACCATTAGAGTTTCATTTTATTAGCTGTAATATTTTTGTAAGTGCAAATAAAGAAATTTTACTTAAAGTGTACCTAGCCAATTATTTTGAAGTAAAAATGCAATGTGCTTAAATTGATTCCTATTATTGTAAGAAAACAACATACCGGAAATGAGTACATTTAAAGTTGGAAATACCAGAGGAACACAGGTAAGAATTAATTTGAAAATCTACCACTCTTCCTTCAGTGAAGCGCTCATTTTGTTCTGAAGCTGAGTGCTAACCCGGGCGGTTAATTTCTTCGTGGATCCTGGTGCTTTGCTCCTTATGAACTGAAGCTGTCAACTGCGATTTTTTTCACTTGAAGCCCTGTTACAAACTAACATGCTTCGCTGGGCACACAGCACTTGCGATCTAACCAGACCGCGTTCTGCCCTTTGCTGCCAAGGGACTCCTAAGTTACTTCGGCAAGTAGTAGTCATTACAGAGTACTCGCCACTATTTCCGTATAATGCTCCTTTTCTTCCACCCTACTCCTTCAAAAGAAATGATATTTATTTTCTTTTATTGCAAATTTTACTTGTGTAAAAAAGTGGGATGGAAAACCTCTATTACTCTGTTGTAGAAAAGCTGGAAAGGACATTTTCTTCCACATATCCCTGACATTCCTCAGGATGAAGGCGTTTAAAAGCATCTCTCTCTCCTACAAGCCTCTCCCACACTCGCAGCCTGCTGTCCTGCTCCCAGGTGCTGAAGAGTGCTCTCCCCATTCTTCTCGTGGCTGCACCCCAGAGCCCGCCTATTTCCAAAGCCAGCCCCTTTGCCTAAAACCCTCAAAACTCTCCCCCATCCCACTCTTTCCAATCCCTCTCCAGCCACTCCTTATTGATCTGGGGGGGGGGGGGGGTGGTAGCTCCAATGTCAACAGGGCAAGGACAGGACATCAGTGAGTGAAGCTCAGGGGTAAGACAACGGGCAGATGCCTGGATGGTCACCTTCCAGGTCATGGTGTGGGCGAATGCAGGTCCAGACCTGCCGGAGCCTCAGACTTCTCGAGAGGAGTCACAGTCTCTGGATATGTAATAGAGAAGAACAATCTGACTCTGTATTTGCTCTGTCTCTTTAACTTTTGTATTTTGCTTTGAGTTAAGAATATTGCGTATAGCCTGAAATATACAGGATAACCCATTCTCAAAGCTCTGACCTTTAAGAGTATAACACTTTTCCATTCATAGAGAGAGATGAAAAGTTGCAGAACAGAGAATAACATTTGTCTTGTTGGAGGTTTCCCGGAACTTTGTGCCCTGGCCTACGCGGACAGCTGCAAGAACAAAGGATTCCCACGCCAAGCAGTCTGCAACAACCAGCCACGCCCCTTCCTCAACTTGCCTGTAAAAACGTTTTGCCAAAACCCTTCAGGGACTTCAGGATTGGCGGTGGGGGGTGGGGGTATGAACCACCCGTTCTCCCTTCAATAAACCTTTCTCTGCTCCAAACGCCAACGTTTGGGTATTGTTTGGCCTCACTGTGTGTCGGGCACAGGAACTTGCATTTGGTTAAGAGATACTCATGAAAAGTTTATCAGTGTTTAGAAGCAGACCTACAACTATTTCTAACAATATTATGTGGGCTAGACAAAACAGTTCTGTGATCCAGATTTGAGCAGCGAGATAGCAGAAAGCACCCCACCCTCTTCTTCAAATTCTTAAACACTTAGAACACTGCTTCATACCTAGTTGATAACCCCTAAGAATTTATATTATTGTACATATATGTATGTACACATAGATACATATACAGTTGGCCCTTGTGCTGCAAACATTACATTTACAGAAACATAAAGGCTGGCAAGTTTGGCAGTTAATATAGTGGATGTGCCTGGCTTTTGTCCAAAGAAAACAACTAAGCTTTGCGAGTTTTGTGTATCCAAACTTGACAAACTCTAGAGGCGGCAGGATATCTGGTCTTTGAGGTCATTAATGCCTCACTGAGGCTGACAGGGGCCAACACAGCTTCACAAAATAATGGTCTTATAATCTCCAAAAACAAGGAAAGAAGGATCAGTAAACGTTTTCCTTTTACAAGGCTTATGTTGAAAGTTTTCCCTAGCGGAAAAGTCTAAGTGTAATTCATCTGAGTAACTTAAATCTCTTATGCAATGACTATGCAGAAAGGGTAAGAGAAGAACAACCAAAAACGTTAAAATGTGAAGAGATGAGTTCACCCAAAGAAGAGGCTGTGAAATTCTTACAAGATTGAAGATATTTTCAGCCTTCACAGCTGATCTAGAGCTTTGTTTACAGTGTTCTTTCCCCACAAAGAGAAAAGAACCTGCTTCCAACAATGTGAAATGAGTCTTTACTCAGCTTCTTATTTTATTTTGCTTAGAACGACTGAAATTTCTCTCTTTATTTCTTTCGGGAGTTTGAGAAATGCACAAGAATAACTCCACACCAAATTCCAAGTAGAAAACACAACCTGATGAAGGGGGTATGGTGATTCCAAATAGCATTCAACAACTGTCCCCACATGAGCTCAGACCCTCTCTTTTCATAACACCGCATAGTAACTTTTGATTATTTTCATACCTGAGTCTTTCTCATGCATTAGTTAAGAACGAATACTAACCCGTCTGAGGGCCTTTTTCATTCTATACACTAGAAAAGACCCATTCCTTTACCATCATATGGCTATATTTTGCTGCTTTTTTCATTACTTCAATGAAAATTGCTTTTTTTTGTTTGTTTTTGCTTGTTTTGAACAACCCAGCCTGTTCAACTGTAATAACCTGATTAGTCAACAACCAGCTGTGTTTTGTGGCCGATCTAAGCTGAGCGGTCTCCTTTTCCCATGGGTCAGGATCTAAAAGCTAGTCTCTCTGACTAGAGATAGAAAATGTACCTATTTCCATGAGGCATAGATTAAAGTAAGGCATTCATCCCAGGACTTTAGGTTTCCTCTATGACTAAACTGAAATTCTTCCTCTTCAGCTTTAAGATTTCACAGTAATATTTGAGGAGCTACAGAAAATTCATCGGCTTTATGAACTAGCACATTCTACTTCTGTCAGCTGGCTATAACTAACGAATTAATTCAAAGCAAGACATCACAGGGACTTAGAGCTCCGCCTCACAGATAGGCATCGCTGCTTTAATATGCAGCTAAAAGAAATTGCCACAGTAACTTTAGACTTCTGTACCACATGTCTTCAGCACTTTGGAGGGAAGAATGTGACATAAATCTCACAAATGGTGGAAGGAACACATGGCTGGAGTGGGCATTATTCACAGAGGAAAGGCAGTCGCATATGTGCCCTGAAGAAATCTAGTCTAAGCCTTGTCTGGATTCCCTGTCCTGATTTGACTGAATTAAATCAAACAAGGAGTATCTCTTCCTGACACTCTTCCCCTAGTCTTTAGCCCCGAATTGATAGAAAAATAACAAAGCACTTGCACAAACCTAATCTTTATTGCATTGGAACACCTTTCCAGGCCGGTAATGCACCAGCGTTTTCTCTGATTTACAAATAAGAAGCCTGCAGCTGTGAAAGGAACAGTGACTTTAAGACTCCCATCCTGGTGTCGGGGCCAGGGCTCCTAGACAGCCTGAACCGACCCGCAAGGCTCCAGGTGGAAGGTGGCTGCTTTGTCCGCAATGCCCGCCCCCCGCCAAAACAATTCAAAATAACAATTTTGGGGGTGTTCAAAATAACTTTACAAAATGACAGGTCAATCTACTTAAAGCCGATTTTATACCAAACCACCCTCTCTATGGGATTATTTATCCCTTTTATTAATGGGAAAAGTTGTGAATCTGGGCACAGTATGACTGGAACTACTATAACTATTTTGGCAAAAATTAATATCTTACAGATAATTTAAAGGGCTCACTGGAGTTCCAATCACATCCACTTAGAGATTCATGGGGTTTGCATGTAATCCTCAAGGGCAGAGGTCAGCAAACTCTTTCTGGAAATAGCCAGACAGTAAATATTTGGGGCTCTGTGGTCTGTAAACTCTCTGGCACAACTACTCAACTGTCTTTGGAGCATGAAAGCAGCCAGAGGCAACAGTAGGCAAATGGGTGTGGCTGTGTCCCAATAAAAGATTATTCACAAGAATAGGCAGCTAGAAGGACTGGGGCCACTGGCAGTGGTGTCCCCTTCCTTAGAGAACGGCATTTGCGATGACATCAAAATCACCCTCAATATTTAGCATGAAGAGAAGATGCAAAAGTCCAGAGAGTAGGTGAAAGAGAAAAGCAAGGGCGGTAGGAATGAACACTTTTCCTGAAAACAGATAATTACTTTGAGTCTTAGGTCCCTTCCAGCTCCAACTTTCTCATTTACAGGACCACTAATTAGTCATTACAGAGGCCTTGGGAGACACACAGGCTCTTCAGAGAGAGACGCGTTAGAAGGACATGGAAAGTCATCTCATCCAGGCTCTTGCCCTCTTTTGATATTACTGAGACCTTGGAAGGTTAAGTGTCAAGTCTTGGTCCATTACTATTTCTGCTCTTTCACCCAGATCCAGGTAACCGCCTAACAGTGGTTCTTAAAGAAGAAGATTTTATGGCTTGAACTAGGAATGAGATGCCTTAGGGGCAGGTCAGAAAGCCTTTTAGGAGGAAGATGCAGTGATAAATTTTGAATAAGGCAGAATATTAATTACTTATGGGAAGGAGAGAAAATCAAGAAAACTAATAAATCTAACACTTGAATGTTCTATTCATGACTCAGTTTTTGTGATAGGTATTTTATATGCCCATTGACATTTCTGATATTTAAAAGACAAGATGTCTGAAAAGTCTAATTAGTAGGATATTTTCTATTTTACTTCTTGAATAATTTAATCAAGTGTTTATCCTGTGATACATGGATTATGCTGCCAACTATTAAATATGTCTAATGTATTTTTAAAACTAAATTACTTAGTTGCTACTAAAATTCTATGAAAAAAGTTGTGTTTTCAAGTTTGTTTTTAAGTGATTTCAAGTAACTTGTTTTAAGCAATTGTTTTTTAATCATAAATAATAAGACAATTACATTTGCTTCTCAAAACAACTGAATTTTTCAGATTTTTTAGTATTGTATATATTTTATGGAGAAAAATCAAAAATTGGCTCAAAACTCAAATAGCCTTTTAAATTACTTCATGAAATTTATTTAACGTCCCAAAATAGAGTTGTGATGTGCAATATACAGGCATGCCTCATTGTACTGTACTTCACAGATACTGCATTTTTTATAAATTGATGGTTTGTGGCAACTTTGAGTCAAGCAAGTCTATTGGTGCCATTTTTTCCAACAGTTTTTGCTCACTTTGTGTCTCTGTGTCACAGTTTGGTAAATCTCACAATATTTTAAACTTTTTCATCATTACTAGATTATGGTCATCTGTGATCAGCGATCTTTGATGTTACTGTTGCAAAAAGATTATGATTCACTGAAGGCTCAGAGGATGGTTATCATTTTTGAGCAATAAAATATTTTCTAATTAAGGCAGGTACATTTATTTTAGACATAATGCTATTGCACATTTAACAGACTGCAATATAGTATAAACATAACTTTCATACGCACTTGGAAAGCAAAAAATTTGTGTGACTCACTTTATTGAAATATTCGCTTTATCGAGGTGGTCTGGGACCAAACCTGCCAATGTGTCTGAGGTGTGCCTGTAATTTACTTATGATAAGTGATAAAACAGAATGTAAAATGTAACAAAAATTTGTTAGAAAATTTAAAAATAAACACAATGGTCTAGCTTTTAGAGTTGTTGCAAAGATTAAATGAGATAACCATATATTAATCGTTTTTGCCTCTCTCCTGATGGATGAGGAAGCTGGGTTCAGAAACTAAACTGGCCAATGGCGGCATGTTCACTTGGGTGTGGATTTGAATCCAGGCCGATGTGGTTGCAAGGACTCTCTCTTCTGTTGACTCTATTGGCTGTTCACCATCAAGGAGATATCCAAATTTTCAAATTACTGTGTGTAGTTAATTTAAAGAGATCGTTGTGATAGTTCTCATTGTTTTTGAAGAACGTAAATGCTGGGTTTTTGTGCACAAATTTTTGCAACTAGTTTCCTTTAGTAAACAACCGTTGACTAGAGGAGGAAGAAGTGCTATTTTTATAAATGTATTCTGTCAGCCGATAGTCTCTATAGAGAGAAATGGACTACTTATTTTAATGGTTAATTTTGCTTGAATAAATTAATACTCCAATGTTTTCTCATCTTTTGTAGAAGATTTGCAAGACCTTTTCTGTATATATTATTTAACGTTCAGCGCCCATGTTACCCTAGGTGAGCGTTTTCCAGTTTGGGATTATTTATATACTTTATTCTGAAATTCCAAAATACATGACTATTACTGACAGTCTACAGAACTCTCAACATATTTCATGTCTTTTAATAAATCACAAGAAAAGTGCCTGAGTGGTTTAATAGAGCTCTTGTTCAAGGAAGTCACATGTTTCTGAGCTTCTAGAAGAGCAGGTAGTAAATGATTATGAGGTCAAAGAAGTACCCACGTCCATGACTATTCCAGAAGCTTCCTGGAGGAGGTTGCCTTTATGGACTTGCTGTACCAACTGAGCTCATTTTCTGCAATTGTCTCCTCAAAGTTGCCTTATAGCCACAACACTTCAGAATAATTTCACAAAATTATAACTCACAACATAAACCACAATATACTAGAACAGAGTGGATTAAATGTGTCAAGTCTTGACATACTTATGTTTGAGTTGGTACACGGATGCCTGATTGTTCAATGTAGAGAACACACTATACCAACAGAACCCCAGAGATGAAATCATTTCATGATTTTTATCACTATGCTTATCTCTACATCTTTTATTATTTCACATTTAACTGATTATACTTTTTCCACAAGACACCAAATCACTTGAAATCAGATATTAATATCAACTTTTTTTAGTATTACTAAAAAAAAAAAACCCCAAATTGTTCATTTTTCCTGATATTGTTATAATGAAAACCATAGGCAATATTAGAAATTTACAAACTTTATTCTGGGTCCATCACTTTTCCTTTCTACATCCTTTTCACACTGCTGATGTCCTCTCTGACTAGGTACCCGAGGCCCTCCTTTGGCACCCAACGGAGGCCTACAATAGATCAAAACTACCATCCCATCATCTATCAGTGTTTTTAGTTAGAAAGTAATCTACAAAAATAAGCCATTTTTTCAAACCTGTGACCTAGGTGATGAGTTGAAGAACATACACCAGAATTTTAAGAATGTTTAGAACATCCTTTCACCTGGAAATTATAAACCACTGTAACCTCTATAGTTCTCCGTATCCTATGTATATACACGCCACCATCCTTCAGACCTTAGGATGCTCACCCTGAACAATCACAGCAGTTGCTCTGGCTCTCCAGTCACCTTACTCTAATACAAAAAGTTCTGCCATTTTGACTCACGAAATCCCCATGAGGATGACACACACCACCTGCTATGACACCATGTGACACTGCGCTTCAACCCAACCCTGACACACCCTTGCCCTCCTGGATGCTTTCTTCCAGCAGCTCTTGACTGGGTGCTTCAATTGTGCACATCCATAATTTCAGTCTTTCCCAGATCTCAGCTCTTCTATACCTCAAGATCTTAGTTTCTTATCCTCTGGGTTTTTGTTTTTGTTTTTGTTTTGTTTCTGTCTTATTTTTATTGTTTTAGTGAACCAGAGAAGAAGAAAATAAAAACCCAGTTTCATAACTGTCCTAGTTAGGAATATACTAAGAATGTCATCCTCAGAGATAGATCCTCAACTATTCTGTGAAGAGACATAATTCACATGCTATTTAAACGATTAATTTGTCTAATGGATTAACACCTGCTCTTTTTTTCCATTAAATCTGTACATATATTTTTAAAACATAAGCAGGACTTTACAATAAACTTTTTTGTTAATAAATAGAATTGAGGGATTTTGATTTTAAATAACATTTGGCAAGCAGTGCCTGATGAGTCCTATCTCAAGGGAACCACAATACACTTATGAAGGATCAAGAAGTTTAAAGAGTGAAAGACGGAAGGAAGGAAGGAAGGAAGGAAGGAAGGGAGGGAGGGAGGGAGGAAAGGAGGGAGGGAGGAAGGGAGGAAAGGAGGGAGGGAGGAAGGGAGGGAGCAAGGGGAAAGAGAAAGAAAGAAAGAGAGGGAGGGAGGGAGGGGAAAGGAAGGAAGGAAGAAAGAGAGAAGAAAGAAAGAAAAAAAGAGAAAGAGAGAGAGAGGGAGGGAGGAAGGGAGGAAGAAAGAGAGAGAAAAGGGAAGAAAGGAAGGCAGACAAACCTTTAGAACATATCTTAATTAGGAACCATTTTTCTAATTCTAATACATAACTAAATAGTCATGTAGCTCTGAACCTCTGGCCCATGCTTTGACCATTAGACCATCATTTTCAGTTACAGGGGGTATGACTTATTTATTTAGGTTCATCTTAAAAGGCTCTAGCAATTACCTTTTGAGAATGAATTCTCCAATGCCGCATTTCCAGGTACAGTAGTGGAGCCAGTGGGTAAGTCACTGTGTTCAGTCGAGGTTCCTCACTACGGGAGTCAACCTCTCCCAGTGCCACTCACTACTTCTTGACTACTGTGTGCCCCTAGTTGCCACAGTGACAAGAGGAGGTTATCTGGGGATTTCTTCCTTAAGTCAGATTGTATTGGACCTCATTCTGCCTTTGCGAAGTTAAACATTCACCAAGCGTGTGTAAAATGTGATTTGTATATCTTAGGTCTAAACGGTAAAATGGTTTTGGTGAAATAATCAGATATAAACCACTTAGATGAAAATAAACAAGAGGGACTAGATCAAACTAAAAAGCTTCTGCATGGCAAAGGAAACCATTAGCACAATGAAAAGGCAACCTATGGAATGGGAGAAAATGTTTGCAAAAAACATATCCAGTAAGGGATTAATATCCAAAATATACAAGGAACTCCTAAAAAGTTAACAGCAAAAAAAAAATAAATAACCCAATTTAAAAATGGGCAAAGGACCTGAACAAACATGCAAATGGCCAACAGGTACATGAAAAGGTGCTCAACATCACTAATCATCAGAGAAGTGCAAATCAAAACCACAAAAAGCTATCACCTCACACCTGTCAGAATGACTATTATCAAAAAGAGAAGAAATAACAAATGCTGGCAAGGATGTGGAGAAAAGGAAACCTTTTTGTGCTACAGGTGGGTATGTAAACTAGTACAGCCACTATGGAAAACAGTATGGAGGATTCTTAAAAAATTAAAAATATGTCATATGATCCAGCAATCCCACTTCTAGGTACATATACAAAGGAAACAACATCACCTCGAAGAGATATCTGCATTCCCATGTTCACAGCAGTATTATTCACGATAGCCAAGGTATGGAAACAAACCAAGCAACTGTTGACAGATGAGTGGATAAAGAAAATGTGACACATATACATAACGGAATATTATTCCACCTTAAAAATGAAGGAAATCCTGTCATATGCAAAATGGATGACCTAGAAGGCACTGTGCTAAGTGAAATAAACCAGACAGAGAAAGACAAAACCGCATGATATCTCTTATATGAGGAATCTAAAAAAAAAAAAAGTCGAACTAATAGGAAAACTGGTTGCCAGGGAGGGAGGGCTTAGGGGTAGGGGAAATAGAAACAGGTTGGTTAAACAAACAAGCAAATAAATTCCTCTCAGAAACCTATTCAAGCCATTCTGAATCTCAAACACATAAAAATCTAATTTTCCAGAATTTCAAAAGATTCACTAACTTAAGTGTGTGTTATTTGTAACCTGTTTGTTTTCTTAATCATTTTCTCTCGCCATGCATAACTTGAGAAATTTACACAGAAATATTATATATATATAATTTTTTTCTTTAAATTCAGGAACCCTGAAATATCTCTAAAATTTATTTCATTTATCCCATATTAAAAAGAAAGGTAATTATAGGCTCTGTCTACCAAAAATTTTAAAGGGAATTGATAACTGCATAACATGTATTCATTTTCAAATTTTTACTGAGTACCAACTTTGCTGAGCAAAGCAGGCAAGATCTCAGCCCCCGTGGAGTTTATGGTCTCATAACGTATGGTTGGTGGTGGGGGTGGGGTTGCTGTTTTTATTATTTGTTATCCTTGCCCCTGAGAGAAACTTAAGTCACCTGGATTAGAAATCAAAGTAGAATTTTTATTGACTTACGTTACTGCAGGTGGCTTCAGGGAAAACTGCAATGTCCACCAGACCACCTCCACATGCCTTCTCTCTTAACTCTGCCTTCCTCTGTAGATCAGTGCCTTCCACCAAATAGTAACTCTATTCCCTTTCTTTCTTCCAATTCCAAAAATCTTGAGGGAAGTCTCTGATTTGCCAGATTGCATCATGTACCCAGACTGTGCTCCATGGGGCCAGATTTGATCACCAGGAATCCTTATTAAGAACTATTTTTTTTTTAATCATGGCAAAAAACACCATGAGATTTATTCTCTTAAAATCTTTAAAGTGAACAGCACAGTATTGTTAACTATAACATAATGTTTTAAGCAGAGGTCTAGAAATACTTCCTCTTGCAGAGCTGAAACGTTACAGGCATTTAACAGCTACTCTTCATCTCCCCTTGATCCCAGTTCCTGGCAAACACCTTTCCAGTTTCTGTCTCGGATCTGAGGACTCCAGGTACCTCTTATAGGTGGAGTCATGCAGTATTTGTCTTTCTCCGGCTGGCTTATTTCACTTAGCATGATGTCCTCAAGATTCATCCACGTTGTCACATATGATAGGATGTCCTTCTTTTTTAAGGCTGAGGTATGAACGAGATGTGCAGGATAAATAGAAAGCTAGGCTGAGAGGGTTGAAGCACCGCAAACTCCAGCTAATGGCCAAGTAAGGAAGAAACACAGTGTGTTCGAGGATCTGATAGATGTTCCTGGACTGGGGTGATGGGAACGAGAACCCAATGGCTGAGAAGGACCAGCAGAGCAGCAGAATGAAGCTGGAGAGCTGTGCAGAGGCCGGACCCTGTAGGACCTTGTAGCTTTCCAAGGACTTTGGTCTTGATTCTAAAAGCAATGCATAACTACTGGGGGGGAAATGAGCACTGATTTACATTTTTAAAAATATCGCTCTGGCTGAAGTATGAAATTGGTTTACAGGAGGTAAAAATGATATGAAGAGACCAGTTAAGAAGTTCTTACAGTCATCTACAGGAGAGACTGAGCTTGAACTTGGAAGACAGCATTGGGAAGGTGGCTGGGGATACCGCATCTGCGAAAAGTGACAACTCATCAGGATGTGTGCCAGATTTGGTCGTTCCATCCCAGGTCCTGATTTGCTGTTCACAGTTAAGCTGTATAACCTGGGTCTGCCTACCTGCTACCGGCTTCTCTTCATTTCCCAGTTTCCTTCCATCTAATTCAATCCACAAATACTGTGAAACACTGACTCTGCACGAAGCGAGACTCTTCAGGAGAAAAACAGACCTCTTCAAAGAGTATTCATTTTCATCTCCTTAATTCCCTGTTGCTAAAACCAGGAGGGTATGTTCTTTGTTCTCCTTAGATTAAGTCGGAAATTGTGTCCTTAGTACAGCAGAAACTCTGGAACGTTACGACTGTCTCAGGGGAGAAAGTGGTAGTCTTGATTCTACTCCTGTTACCGAACCAGACCCATTTTGCCTCATGCACAGCAAGCCAAAACGCTGAGATGCCAAGGTTTGCAGCAAAGAGAGGGTTTACTCACAAGGTAGCCAAGCTAGAAGACAAGAAGTCTCAGATCCACCTTCCCCAAAGGCAAGGAGCTGGAGTATTGAGGGGATAAAGAAGCACGGCAGTTTGAGGCGTGGGGAGCGTGGAGAAAGGTGATTGAGAAAAGGTGTGAGAATCATCATTCTGCACAGGTGTAACGAAGCTACTGGCCTCCGCATGTTAAAAAACCGGAGCGCTTGGTATGATCTGAGGGTGGAGTTTTCAGCCCTCTGACGTAAAAAGGTCATCTAGGGGACACTCGCGCATGCCCAGATGGCGGGTTGGCGGTCCTATCCAGTCTTAACAGGCTCAGCTTGAACTAGGCACAGCTGACCCCAAGTTCCTGGAAAACAGCTGGGGCAAACATCTTATTGTTTCAGCTATGTGCTGCTTGGAGGACAAATTTTTGTATCCACAATTAAAACGACCTTGATTAGTGAAGGCAGGTTACAGGTGAAATGGATTTAATTTAATGATTATCCACGGTTGCACTCTATGTTTGGGAAGAATTTTTGTAAGGTTTTCTTTTGTCCAACAGTGTTATTCAACACTGTCAAATATCAGTAGAGCTTAGAGGAACTCGATTTAAACTGTTATTGCCTGGGCTTTTATTAGGTGAAGGTCTTTTGTTGCCAGTGGGTATTTTTGTCATTTTAAGATAACATCTATTTTCAAAAACAGATTTCAGCTCATCAATGATCAACTTTTCCCCCAAAAGTAAATATATTAACTAGAAACTAATCAAAATTTAAAATAGCAAATTTACATAATTTAAAAGTGTGTTTCAAAGTTTTATTACAAACAAAACTTTAATATTATATAACTCCTATAAATTAACAACTCTCAAATAATTGTAATAAAATAAAAGGGAGCCAGCCATTAATCAAATGACTAAAACTCTGTTTAAGATATAATTAGTTCATCTGATTAAAACAGTAAATGCCCACTGGTAATTACTGAATTATCACTCACATTATTTTGTGAATTTCATAATTGATAATACTGAAAAGATTATAATTAATTTTTCAAAAATTCTGAGTACCATGGATAAAATCTTAATGTGAGTTGACTAAACTCTCTAGTCATGCCCTTAACAAAAAATGATATACATTTAAAGTAAAAATGACAAGTGTAGGTGTCGATTGAAATTCATTAATAGCTCGAAAATTTTCATTCAAGTATAGGTGCCTTCTGTAAAACACACAAATATATAAAAATGAGCTGCAAAGTTATTAATCATATTGTATAGCAGATAATTAATAAAGGATTACTTCAGTAATTTAAATAAAGCAAAAGTAGAAAATAAAATTACACAACTATAAACTATAATTATAAATTGTAAGTTACTTTAATTCAAGGATTTGAATCCATGAAGTGTTTGAAGATTTATATTTTAAAAAAAATCTTTATTTGCATTCATTGTTAAACTTTCTAAAGTTTCAAAATTTTTACATCTAGTCTGCAAGTTCAATTATTTTACATCCTAAATGTCTTTCCCTCATTTTCATGTTTATGTATATATAATATTAATACATAGAAACCTAGCTGTACTTAAGAAGCTTTTTCAACTCCTGCAAGAACCAGTCTGAAAGCTCACACAGTACGTGCACTTAAATTGTTTACTGACTTATCACGCTGTGTTATAATTACTTGCCCATTTGCCTCTTTTTGTAGATAGATACAGATGTCACGGTTATGCTGTTAATGTACATAATTACTTCAGTGAATAATTTTATCTGTAGTATGGTTAACCTATCCTTGTGATTTTACATCTTATTTTAGAACGATTAAAAGAACAATGGCTATATCTGATTCTGGGTAGACCCTATTGAGCATCTGGTCCCTGGACTCATGCCTAAGCAGGAGAGATTCTCTCTGACCCCTTCAGTATTGAGAAAAATGTGGATTTAACAGTTCACATGCAAAATTCAGATTGTATTTTTAGCTCAAATACACAGAGAACAGCTGGAGCACACATTTAAAACCCATATGCTGATGGTGCTCTACAAAGTACAACATCAATAAAGTAGTTGGAAATTTGAAGGTTTATTGCAGATATTAACAATGTGAAATAAACACATACTCCTCTTTTAAGAATACCTGTTACAGCTGCCCAATGTAAATTATATAAAAGATGATTATATATGAACACATTTTATGTGGCAGATTTTCAACTTCTGAGGAAAATTTATCTCTAGATATAATATTTATAATAGTAATACATATATATCATGCCCTTAGTTGAAAATAAAACACATTTTCATCTTTTAGATCATATGCTTCTAATATTATGGCTATAAATATGAGAAATATATTTTCTAAATACCAGCTTTACACTGTGACCAATTACAGTATGAAATATTTTTTGCATACAAGAGTATTTAGAGATATATATTTGGCAGTGATGCAATAGACTTTTGCTGGGGAAATTTTTAAGGAAAACAGCTAATAAATTATACTATTTTGCCCAAACAGCTCTTTGCTGAATAGAAATTTAAATAAAGGAGAGAACATAGCTCACAAAATTTCATGGAATGGAAATGAAGTCAAAAGAAAATGCAAAAGATATAAAGTAGATGTAAATCATTCATCAAGATAAATGTCATCAGTCTCTATTAATTGGAATGTAAACCATAAAGATGCTACTAGAACACACTTTGCACATGCTTGAGAAATAAGCATATGTTTTGCTATAAAACCAACCATACTACAAGCATACCAAGGAATAGGTGTATGGGGTACCAAGTAAATGTCTGATCACAAAATACTGTGTCAGGAAAAAAATGAGGGAACATATGAGTTTCCTACCTGTCAAGTCCATTAGCTCCATATGTTCTTTTCTACTGTATTCTACTTAGTTCACTTATTTCTATTTTTCTCTGCCACCAGCTCTGTTACTTGTCTAGTCTTTGGCCATATCAACTAATAAATACATTGATTTTTAGCTTCTGCCTGCCCTGATGTCTTAATTTTTTTTAAGATTTTTTTGATGTGGACCACTTTTAAAGGCTTTATTGAATTTGTTACAATATTGTTTCTGTTTGATGTTTTGGGTTTTTGGTCACGAGGCATGTGGGATCTTAGCTCCCCAACCAGGGATCGAAACTGCACCCCCTGCATTGGAAGGCAAAGTCTTAACCACTGGACCACCAGGGAAGTCCCTACCCTACCGTCTTAGAAATAATTATACCCTCCTCTTTTTTTATTTTACAAAGTGAGTTCTAGCTGCTAGCCCAGTAGCAGGTGGTATGTATAGGAAATATTAGGACAGTTACATAGACTCAGGAAACTACAAAATGGTACTATTTAAAGTCATTCCAGGTATGCAGTGAAATTTAAATGGTGCTGTTTTTTCTTCATCTATACCCCTTTTCCTGACTTGTTCTCTCAAACATTTCTTTGGAAATGTTTCTTTGGAAGACTTTCTGGTTGGTTGGTTTGTTACTAATGACCCTCAAACAATACCAAGCCACTGAAACTATTACTCAGATTTTGGTTGGTGTTGGTTTGCAGTTGGGTCAAATAGGATTCTCAGTTTTTCAAAATCTGCCTGCCATCCTTTGCGAAGAGAGAATTTCCTTATCAATCTAAGAGTTTTCAGACCACTCCTGTAAAGTAACACAGGTTTCTGTGCCTAAAACTTCCAAAGTCTTCAGCCCTCTTACATACTGTAAGCCCATTTTTCTATATCCTATTTGGGTTTCTGAGATGTGATTGACAGCTAATTGTTAAAGCTGGTTCTACCCATATATGATGTTCACATCATTTATTTATTATTCAAAGCTTGTTTGTGATGGATCTTGAAAGAACCAGTCCCAAATGTCCACTCTGTGTGTCTCATTGGGACCTCTACTGACAGTTAATTCCCAGCTGCTTCGCAGAACTGGAAATTCCTTTCCCCTGTTAGATCTCACACTAAATTTCACTTTATAGTTATGTTATATCCTTAGTTCTCAACTCATTGAGACAAGTAATAATTAAAACAACTTACATACGATGAATATCCAAGGCTTATTTTGCATCCAGTTATCATGTCTGTCTGTTTACCCCGATTGAACATAATTCACTAGAGCAGAAGTGACAGGCAAGAAGAATGTCTACTGTTGAAGAAAAAGGTAACTCAGGGAAAACTAGTAACAGTTTTTCTATTGTCTTCCAACATCCTCTTCATTCTTAATTTTTACTAGAATCGTTTTTCTTTAACTTATTCAACAAATGCAGGAAACTGCTTCCATTTCCCTTCTAGAAGTTTCAGTGAATAGTTGAGAGAGAGTTGTAGCATAACTGGACAGTACAGGATGAGGACATTATTGGTTCACTGTGGTCATAGGGAGGGAGGATTGCCCTAGGGACCATCCCTGGCCCAGGGAAGATATTGAGGAAAGAGTTCTGTTACTAGAACTGGAGTTTTTATCTGTCTCCCGCACAGCTGCGGTTGGCCACCTACTTCTGTTTTCTCAAACTACTACATGAGTGTTATGGCCCATGCTATTTAAACAACAGTAGTCTCTGCAGCATGGACATATATACACTACCAAATGTCAAATAGACAGCTAGTGGGAAGCAGCCGCATAGCACAGGGAGATGAGCTCGGTGCTTTGTGACCACCTAGACGGGTGGGATAGGGAGGGTGGGAGGGAGACACAAGAGGGAGGAGATATGGGGATATATGTATATGTATAGCTGATTCACTTTGTTATAAAGCAGAAACTGACACACCCTTGTAAAGCAATTATACTCCAATAAAGATGTTAAAAAACAAACAAACAGTAGTATAGTTGAGAGATAATATATTTCCCTTCTTAGTGAAGTGAATCTGAAATAGAAATAATAAAATTAGGATTAAAATGTGCTCTGTCACACAAAAGTAACTACCAGTGAACAAGTGAGTAGAAACATGTCTACTTAACAGAGGAAAAAAAAAATTAAAGTTCAAGGTATTCTATCTACATATGTGGTTGTGATAATATAGAAAATAGAAATCCTATATATTTTTACTTAAATAGTGATTCAAATATTTTAAGAGGAAATATTTTCTAAGATTTTAAATTCATAAGAAAAATATTTATTTTCAGCTTCTCTCTACCCTGGCTGGCTCCAAAGTTTAGAAAGCCAAATAAATGTTTTTTCAAAGTAACCTGGGTTGACTCGTTATAGAGTCACCTAACTTATTCTCTTGAGGGACAGACTTCAATGTTCAGAGAATACAAAACATGTTTAGACCCAGCTTCACCTCACTCCAGAGAGGAGAGATACTTCTCACTCGTGAACTCTTTATCAAAGCATGTTTAGCTTCAGATTTTCAGATTCAGAGAAAAATGCAATATACGATTCTGGTATGTAAAATAATTATGTAAAATTCTGGTAGCTAAAATTATTCTCAGCATTCTGCTAAATAAAATGTCTGAGTTATTCCAAAGTGCCCTCAAATTTTGTTCCCTTTCACCTTTGTGACATGTTTTTTATGACAGTGGATTATTTCTACTCATACACTGGCATGACTGATGTAATGCTTCCTTATACTGATGTTGAAAGTTCACAAGGGAGGAGAGTATATTTCCAGATATTTTGAAAATATTAATCTCACAATTACTCAAGGAATTGGGAACATGGGGAGTGTAGATACTTAGGACAACAAATCATCCTAACTGCACAGTTCAGTCATTAGTAGCAAGTTCTTTCCTTATCATCTTTCATGGTCATTTTCACAAGTTGCCTCAGAAACTTTCACTTGAACCTGACTCATACTGTGGCCCTGCTGGGTTAATTGACCATAATGTTTCAGATTCTTATACATTAAAATAACAAATAACCCTTTGAATGACATCTAGGCAGTAGGGATGACAGGCAATCAACAATATCCTCGGCAATGACATGTAACTACAGTACCTGAAATGCCCAAGGATCACTGCTGTCATGAGTAACTACTATAAATGCTGCCTCCGGGAAATGTATTTATGTAAATCCGCACAAGAATCTACTGACAAGCAGCAGAAAAGTCAAGGCCTCCACTATTACATGTGGAAGTGTGTATACAAATCAAGAGAAAATCCAGAGTCAGTGTAAAATGTTATTACAGCCAGGGGGTCTAAAATTTTTCAGAGAGAATGAAGTCACTTCACAGTGAATTTCAAGTAATAGTCCATCCACTCATTGTAACAGAAAAGTGAAATAATAGAGGTCAAATAAAGGATCAAAGGTCAATATTATTTGGAAGTCCATTATAAATTGTGAAAAATAATGTATTGCATGAATCAAAAGGCTGCAATAAATTTATAAACTTCTAAAAAGTTAAAGTGACATGTTTCTCAGATAAGAATTAGAAAATTTATTCCCTATTTATTAATGCATTAAAGGAATAGTGTATAAAGTACTGTTCTCACTCTCAATTAGGCAAATAAATACCTTTATTTCCTGTTTAATACCCATACATTCCAGTTGTCTAAAAAAAGGTTTAAAAAGTAAAATATTATTTTTTTCTAACAGTACTAAGAGAAAAAGCATATATTTTACAGAATATATATATTTGACATTCTCTAAAAAAAGAAAGACAGGAATTCAATAAAGAAAGGAATTATTTCCAAAGTTTAAGATGAAAATGTTTTTGAATAATAATGGCACCTATATTTCTACAGTATTGCTATTATCACATTAATTCCACAAAACATTTAAACTCACTTCATTATTCACTCACACAAAAAATTTTGTTTTCTTATAATTCCCGAATCGAGTAAATCCTAATTGAAATAGGCTGTGAGTACCTTTGAAAATGCTTTGAAATTCTAACCTAGAATTAATGATCTGGTATCAATAGTACTTATTAAACTTACAAAATAAAACTACATGGTTCATTAAAAAAAAAAAAACTTAACAGATGTTTTAAAATAGCATATAATTATATTTAAAATTATGACATATGAAACAGTGGAAAAATAAAGTATGTAATTTAGGAAAATTGTTGAAATGTTGCAATTAAAATATTAAATGAAATATATATATCCTGAAAGGAAAAAATATTTCATGAAATATGTTTCTAAAAGTCTTAACAAAATATGGAAACTGACTAGATGAGTGTGATTTTCTCAGAAATCTGAGTAGTAGAAATATTATTTAATACATGATGTAGGCTACAGTATGTTAGAAGAAATGATCTATCGGGGTGAGGTCAAATATGGAAGGAGGGAAGTATATTAATTAAAGATATGGAACATTTACTCTGTGCCGAAAATATTCAGGAATATTAACTCATCTAAAATTGCAGCAACACTATAAATGAAAACATCCGCCAATTTACACATGAACTCAACTTAAAATATTCTAGGAAGATTTCCCTGACTAATGCTCTCTACATTTTCCTTTCTGAGATATTCATTTTGCCCTTCCCTTGTAGGTAAAGCTAGCTAGCTAGATATTTATCTACCTGTCTATCTGCCTACATACCTTCCTATCTATCACCTTTTCATTTTGTTTTATATTCTGCTCTGCTACATGGAACATTTATGGTTGTGATGCTATTATAAACTTATCAATATAATTATTCATACCGAATGCAACTTTTAGCTGCATTACTATTTATTCATATCAATCTAATCTGATTTAGAATATTAGTTAGGAAAGTAAGGACACTGTTTGTTCAATTCATTTTCTACAGCAATACTTTCAAACTGCGATCTGTCTAATATTTAGTGCCTATCCTCGGGGCTGAGGAATATGAGTGGGAAACCTGTGAGGCCCCGTCTGCCCCTCACCCTCCAATGGGAAGGTACCAGAAGAAACTATTTAGCATCATTATGTGTTGAGTATTTACTGTGTACAAAGCAACACCTGTAAAATTTGGTATATATAAATTAAAGAATAATAAAACACCTCCCCTTCCCTCTGCATGTGGTGAGGTAGTTAAGACTCTGGTGTTGGACTCCCTAGGTTTGAATGTCACCTCCGCTGCTTCCTAGCTCTGTGCCTCAAATTCCTCAGCTGTAAAATAAAGTGATAAAAGTACCAACCTCATTAGGTTACTTGTGCGGAATAACCACACCACTTTTTAGGTGTGTAAAATTCTTAGAACAGTTCCTGATACATACAACAGATAGTATTTTTATTATTGGTGTACAGATGAGACACGAATATAAACAAGTACAAGAAACAAGCTTTGACCTTAAATACTCTTAGTTTACCTTCTTCAGCCACGCGGTCACTTAACCTTTCATGAAAACATTTATTAAGCGTCTTTCTGTGCCAGGCCCAGAGTCATGCATTGGACTTGCAAATAAGAAGAAGAGATGAAGCATTCTACCACAGAGTTCACAATCCCCAGAAAAGACTCTAAAACCATATTTGTAAAATGTGGAAATTAGTCTTGTGCTCTGGATTGAGCGATACAGGATAGTTGAGGTTCTTCTCTCCAATCCAATCCAGTTGCCACTATTGTTCACAAACTCTCAGGCTCTGTCTTATCTTCCACGTACCTTTCAAGTCTGGTATAACATTACTTAAAAACGAGCATTTAGTTACCTGCTCCCCAGCCCCCACCCCACAGTACTCCTTTATTCCATGACTATTTCAATAGCAGATCTTTGTTTTCCTTCCCTTTAGTCAAGGAATCCAGATACAATTCCAGATGAACTTCTCTGACTAATTTAAGTAATGCCATCCGAAGGCCCAGGGCAATCCACAGGCAGCACTAACCCTGGCAGTAAATCTCATTCCTCCAAACACAGATTGCGATGGGTCAGCCAGATTGATTCATGCACATCGATCAATCCCTTTGAATAAAGCAACAATAAACAGGCTTTGAAAAGATCTAAAAGAAAGTCACTTAGCGACAACTGTGTCCTAAGTACCTATTAATAAATTCTGTCCCTTTGTAAATGAATGTAACATTAAAATTAGACTGCCACTGAATGTATTTAGGTGTCTGGCTCTTTTTAATTGTTGTAATTTTAAATGTTTATATTTTATTTGGTCAATTTTCAGGTGTTCGTCACCCAATTTTTGGGGTTTTTTTTCTTTTATATAAGGCTAACGAGAAAAAAACATTAAATCACATGGTATTGTTTATCATCCATATCTATAAAGAAGTATTCCAGAGAATTAGGCAAGAATCAAGAGATAACAAACTGGACTTCCCTGGTGGCTCAGTGGTTAAGAATCCGCCTGCCAATGCAGGGGACATGGGTTCGAACCCTGGTCTGGGAAGATCCCACATGCTGTGAAGCAACTAAGCCCGTGCGCCACAACTACTGAGCCCGCGCTGTAAAGCCCGCGAGCCACAACTACTGAAGCCCACGTGCCACAACTACTGAAGCCCGCGCACCCAGAGCCCGCACACGTAGAGACCATGCTCCGCAACAAGAGAAGCCACCGCAATGAGAAGCCCACGCACAGCAACAAAGAGTAGCCCCCGCTCGCCACAACTAGAGAAAGCCCACGCGCAGCAACGAAGACCCAATGCAGCCAAAAGTAAATAAATAAATTTATTAAAATTTTAAAAAATTTAAAAAAAAGAGAGATAACAAACTACAGTAATGTGACCCATGCACGGGCTTTCAGCTCCACTGGGAGAGGGTAGATTGTGGTAAGGAGGCTCCAACATGGAATTCCCCAGGTAAATAGATACACTCTTCCAGGTCTATATCAGCAAATGAGGTATGAATGGTGTCAAGGACATCCATGATTCCTCCCCATTTATTGGCCCTATTATCTATTTTAAAAACCTCACAGAGGAAGACACCCTCATAGCTATACTGACGTGTGCTTTATCAAATAAGTATGAAATCTGGTGGATTTATTTACTCATTTATTTTGCTACTCCAAGCTGGAATAAAGCATCTATTATATCACACCGAACACTCATTTGGGGGTGAAAACTATAAATAAGTCATCTTGTTTCCAGATGGGAAGAATACTAAAGAACTTTCCACTGGAAAAGCACTCCAACAGATTTATAAGCACCTGCCTGACTATCACCTGCTTAGTCTAAGTCCTGTTATCTTACATACTTGACATAAAGCATTGCATGGAAAAATCCCAACAGATTATACATGTTATCAGTTAGAAGGTAATTGCAAAAAGCAGTATTTCCCTCTTTATTTCATTTAAGCTCTGTCCTTTGGATGTTTTGAAGGTGAGCCAGTTCTCTTGGGTGCTATGGTTGCCAGCAGAACTAGACTCTTTCCCCTTTCCCTCAACCAAACCTCAACTATTTTGCGAAACTCTGCCTGAGTGCACAGAGTGCACATGATTACTCGGCAATCACTTTCTTTCAAAAGAAGATTTGAACATGATTGGAAATCTTAGCCCGAGGGAGTTTTCTAACATCCTTTGGATGAGGCACAATTACTCTATCCCCACACGTAAATGCTAGTACTGAAAACCACAGTTTTGGTGAATGTTAAGACACTACTCTAAAAATCAAAGAGAAAAACAAGGGAAAAAATCCCTATCATTATATTGTAAGCTTTATTAGGAAAAAGAAATATGAACCATACAAGAGAGTTCCACTCTGTAGAATGAACCCTCAGCGTTATCCAAGTGGACACATATTTCTAACATTTTCTCAAATATCTGAAATTCCCAATTTCTATCTCTGTGCTTCCAACTTAAAAACAGAGCAGATTTTGTCAGAGAGGTAAAAATGGATTCAGATTTGGTCCAAGATTTAGAGGATATTTGTTATTATTTTGATTCATCCTTCTTTAAACTTTATGTCATGATAACGCACACTCCAGTTTTCCTGGTTTTGTTTATTTTTTGTGTTTGTGAACCATATTTACTTTCTTATACTTCTCAATAATGGGATGATTATGATGATAATGCTAATAACAAAAATAATAATACCAATGGTAAACATTAAAGCTATGTTAAGTGGTTAATATGCATCCTTTCTCACTGTAACACCGTAAAATACACCCAATTATTAAATACCATTTAAAAGTTGAGAAAATTGAAGCTTAGAGGCATACACTTATCTCCAAAGTGGATTTTAACCCAGATATTCGACTTTAGCTCGTTTGAACTTAACCAGTACCCAAGTTTTTAAACAGTACCCACTGTCCTATAAATACACATGATTTCTACAGAAGTTTTCTTTCTGCCTGTTTGAAATTTAGAGAAAACATTTCATTCCTCTTCCAGTTTATTTTACCCACTTAGATTAATTAAAAGCAATTAAATGGACAGGAATCTTTTTAAAATGAGTTGACAGTTCTTTGAGCATTTGACTAGAAAGTAGAATTACTTTAAATGTATATGGTTAATGTATATGATACAGGATCAAAGTTGGGCATATAGAAAATAAGTTAAATCCTTAAAAAGTCTTGGACTTCTACTTAATAAGGCTTATTGAACATACGTATATATCCCTTCTCCTTCTTGAAATCCCATAAAATTATGAGAATAAAAAAAATTATAAACCCATAGGGAGAAAACAGGGAGACTAGAGTAGATGAGACATGGAGATGAAAAGTAGATGGATGAGGGCGGAAAAGCTCAAAATATCTGATTGCTGATGATGTTTGTCAGCTGCAGGGGTGGGTTGCGGGGGGGAGGCACCATGAAAAGCAAGCCTTTCTTCCTGTAGAACTAGAATGGACCGTTAGACACATGAAAGAAACTGTGCGAGCATTAGTTACACACCCCAGAACGTGTTCCCCACCCATACTTTTCCAGGATCAATGAAGAAGTATGCATTGCATTTATTTGTCATGTTTTCTTAATTCTAGAACATCCCCAGTCTACCTCATATTTTTTAAATCTCATGACTGATATACTTAAAGAGTCTGAGCCAGTGTTTTGTAGAATTTGCAACAATCCGGATGTGTCTAACCGGTTCTTCAGTGTTAGATTTGGATCACACAGTGAAGCTTTGCACTTCTCACTGGGCCTCACCGAAGGTGTATCCTGTCAGGACGTTGCATTATTGGCGACGCTCAGTTTGATCACTCAGTTAAGATGGTAACCTACTTTTCTGTGCCTTACTCTTTTTATTTTCTCTTAAAATGATTTTATAATTTGGGTAAGTTGACAAAGAAAAAAGGAAGAGATCAATTTTATTTTACACAATCAAGGCTTCCTTCCAGATGTTTATTTATTGAAAATCTGTCCAAATCAAATCCTCTATTCACTGTGGCACAAAAAAGTGAATAACATCTTTTCCCCCAAAGTTGAAAACATTTCCATGTTCAAACTATAGTGTCATTTCATGAGTCTGAATAAAAAGGAATATTCTGTCAATAACAACTGGAGTTGTCATCAAAATGCTCTTCTGACGGGTGTGCTTCATTCAACTGCTATGTGTGATGAGCAATGAAAGAGTAAAACGTTCTAGCACTTTCCTACCATCACTCCAACTTTTTACCCCTCATTCTGTGCCTGAATTCTAAATTCAGTGTGTTCTGAATGCCAAAGGCATAAAAAACATTATGACTTCCCAAACTCACAGTATGGAGAAATTATTTCCATTTTTTCCTAGATTGAAGATGGTACCCCCGTTCTCTAAATATATTTGATTTAAAGAAGAATATCCCTTCAATCACAACTCATGGAAATGTATAACATTAAAATGTGTTGTGGATGTATGCCTTACTCTTAATAGTAAACAAATCAAAACCAAACTAAACTAAAAGTCAATAGGCAAGTGCAGGTGCGTCAAGTGTAAAATATGAAAGGCATAGACCAAGATAAAAGGAAAAAAAGCACAGAAAAAAATGCAAGGAGCATAAAGTATTAAAGCCTTCAAATGTGAAAGAGATTTTAAAAATATTAATTCTATGGAAATAAAACAGATGTTATGAAAAGCAGAGAAAGAGAACAAACAAGAAAATATTCATATATTAAAATAAAATTTTTAAATACAAATATTTAAAGTTCTGAATAAAAAGTTGAGATGAACTGGACAAACGTTTGAGAAACATTTCCAGAAAGAACAGCAAAAAGACAAAGCTAGAAAACAGGACAGAAAAGATAACAGTAGAAGGTTGATACAGAAAGAATTACAAAGATGATGAGGATGATATTGGGAAGAAAAATATAATTCAAAAACATTTGCTAGAACTGAAGAACGTCAATCTTTACTATTGAAGCGGAAATAGTTGTTGCTTCCAATGATTAAGCACTTTACATTCTACCATCAGAAAAACACAAACATGTACCATTTTACACACTGAGATAAATCTAAAATAATAGGATTGTCCTGATTAGTTCTTGAATATTTCCCATATCTGGTTTCCTAATAAAAATAATTATATGCCTAAATTTTGCTATACTGATGTCTGAAAATAAGTCAGGCCCTCGGTGAATATGATAATCTTGTGAGAAAGTTGCTGTTTTCCACCATGTATAGACTAATTAAACCGATAATCTGAATATTTCACAGGTTTGTTTATTTTGTTTGGTCCTTTAAAACTTGTGTTTTCTATTTGGCAAGTTAGTTCTTCTGAATTCTGACTCCCCTGAACTCTGTGTAACTTCTTTTCTTTCTGAAATACTTATCTCTGTCTCTCCTTCTGACCCCAAATTGAAGGGAACCATACCAATATATACAACCACAAAATTTTAGATACTGTGGATCAAAAGAAAATACTAAAAGCTTTCAGACAACTCAGAAACAAAGAACACACACACACACACACACACACGTAATATATCAGGAACAGAAATCAAAGTGGATAGAGCATCTCAAAAATAAGATGCTAGAAGACTATAGAATGCCTTTAGTATTTTGAAGGAAAAGTATTTTCCCCCTAGACATCTAATTAGTCAAATTAACTAAGAGTGACACTAAACTAAAGGCATCTTTTTGACATACAAGTCTCAAAATTTATCCCCCATATACTCTTTCTCAGGAAGTTTGTGAAGGAGCTCCACCAAAACGAGAAATTAAAACAACCAGAAACAGATGCCAAGACACAGGAGATCTCATATGAGTACAAGAAAAAGAAAGCTCACAGCCTGATGGAGAAATTAAGTCCTACCAATGAGGCAGTGGGCCTAAGGAACAATCTGTCTGTTTTTGAATGTGCTACCTAAGTCTTCCAGAGTCATTTCTTCAAAAAGTGAGGAAGAAAGCAAGAAGAAAACACATGACTTCATGAATGTGACCATCTGTCCTACCAAGCAGATGAATTATTAGGAATCCTGGCATCCTCTTCCAAGGTCCACCAATCCAGAGGAATTAGAGAAGAAACAAAAGAAAGAAAAAAGAATGACCCAAACATGGTGAAAACCTTCTGGGGTCAGGGGGAATTGGTCTGTTCTAAGCTTGTTTCATGAATCACCTGGGGCAGGACACAGAGGACCAGGCTATGGGAGGACAAGAATCTTGAATGTTTGTTCCTGTCCCCTTAATTATTTGGGACAGAATAGTTCCTGCTGTCAGCTATGACCTCGGGTGCAGGTGTTCTGGCAGTAAAGACTAGAAAGCCTCAAAAGCTCAAAAAATCACTGCGAGAAAGTGAGAAAAACTCATGACGGTTATTCATTCACTCCTCATCTTCCTCAGAGATCCAGGGCTGGTGAATTACAACCTAAAGAATGTCGCCCTCAAATGCTGTTTTGCTGAAAGTGCAAATGGTGGATGAAGTCCTGAATTAGGAATACTTTTGGAGGGGTGGGAGTGGAGACTGGCTTTTCTGGTGCCTCTGGGTTCCCCACCCTAGAGGCAGCCATCCTCTGCCTGCTCCCTGAATTCTTAAGGGCAAACAGGACTTGGAGTGGCCTTCTTGCTCTCTTGAGCCTGACCTAGCAGTCCATAACCCTCAGGGAAAAAGACAAGCCGCTGGAAGGACATACTATTTCAAAAAGAAAATAACGTATTGGATTACAGGTGTTACGAATTTGATCATTCTCATAAGTATTTTACAGTTCTTCTGGAAATTTTGGAAAAAAACTAAGGATACAGAGAACATAAAACAAATGTGAAACTGAGGCAATCATTAACATCAAAGAGAGAAAAAGTTATAAAATACAGGACTTAAAATTATAGTCTGCTATGTGGTTAAACTTGAAGGAGTAGCTATGTCGTCAAAATAAGGTGAGCACTGAAAACTGATTTCAGCAAAACGTTTGATATATTCTATAATGGGAGACTGGGAGCACGGGATGGGGGCATGTGCGTCAAAGTGTTGGGCAGAAAGTAAATAAACATCTAAAATGGATACACTGAGAAATAGTAGTAAAAATATTCCATTTATAAATATAAGGGTAAACTCCAGAAGGAATAGCTAAGAAAATGCAAGCTATGCAGCAACATGGATGGACGTAGCGATTATCATACGAAGTGAAGTAAGTCAGACAGAGAAAGACAAGTATCATATGGTATTACTTATATGCAGAATCTTAAAAAATGATACAAATGAACTCATTTACAAAACAGAAACAGACTCACAGACATAGAAAACAAACTTATGGTTACCAAAGGGGAAAGGTAGGGGGGGAAGGGATAGATTGTGAGTTTGGGATTGACATGTACACACTGCTGTATTTAAAATTGATAACCAGTAAGGACCTACTATACAGCATAGGAACTCTGCTCAATATTCTGTAATAACCTAAATGGGAAAAGAATCTAAAAAAAGAGCAGATATATGTATATGTATAACTGAATCACTTTGCTGTACACCTGAAACTAATACAATAATTGCATATCAACTGTAGTCCAATATAAAATAAAAATTTTTTTAAAAAGCAAATGAAAGCTATTGCTTTGGGGAGCAGGACATAGGTTGTGGGAAAGGATGAGACTGAAATTTCTTATTTTCCACTATAAGCCTGGTTGTAGTACTATCTGATTTTTAAACTACCTATGTGTGATATGCTGATAAAAATAAAAATTCAATAAAGCTCTATTATTAGTTCATTAACCACCTGCAAAGCAGTTCTGTTTTTGTCTGTCTTTTAAAGTAGCTAAAATACAGTGACAGCTTACTACAGAAACCTCATCCAAGGAAATGCAGAGCGAAGTCCATTGTTGCAAGTATTTTAGAAAATACATTTTTACAACAGAAAGAAAACTGTTTTAAGTCTTATATGACAAGGAAACAGGCTGCTCTGAAACCCCAAGGAATCAGTATCTAGTGAAATTCCTACTCTCGACTGACTAGAAAGCAGGAAGGCAAGATCATCTTCAACCCTGAATGGAATGTAGAAAAGGAGGCCAAAGACATCTCATCCAATTTAAGCTAGAAAAGAGATTACTAGGCTTGAGTTTACATTAGCTTTTTATTTTGTTCCCTATTTTGAAATGATTGTATTTAATCATGAAATATAATGTGAATAAATTGTTCCTAGCTGACTTACAAACATTCATATATGTAATGTTAGTGGTATATTTGTTTTTAGTTATTAGTTTATTAGTTTTAAAACCAAGATAAGACCAAGATCATTTCCTGGAAGCAACATAGCCCAAGCACCTATAGGTAGAAATACAGTAGGGAGAGAAATCTGATCCCTAAGCAAGGCCTTCAGGACTTCTGCTAGCCCTGGAAAAGCATCAAGATTACAAGAAATAGGAAGTTATAAATCATGGAAATTGCTAGGATTAAGGAATTTTAGAGCCAGAAAGGAACTTAGAGATGGAAAAATGAAATCGAAATGGGAAAATATCAATATTCTACCCTTACATTTGGTGCAATCTAGGGATAGAACATCCATAGTCAAGGAAATTACAGAATTGAGTTCAGTTTAACAAGTGTACACTAAGCAACTTCCATTTACAGGCTCTGGTCTAGAGACCATGCATTGATTTGTCAAAAAGCTTCCAACAGGCGTAACCTGACAACACTTTGCTTCAGTTTTCCTTTCGCAGCAGAAGACCTTGGATGCTCAGAGCTTTTGCTTTGTCCCATCTGTGAAAGCCACCTGAGAGTAAGCCAAAGCTTTCTATGAACCACTGATGCTCCTTTCCACTACAACTGAAAAACAGGCTGAAGATGGGGTTTGTCCATTCTTTAAGACAGAAATAACCTAATTCATTGATGCTTTTTATGCTGCCAAAAAACCTGTTGAGACTACAGATAATAAAAGCCCTGAGTAATGATTCCGGATATGCTAACTCTTCCCAGAAAGACATCTCCAGCCTCATAAAACATGGAATTTAACATAAAAAAACATAGCTACTTCCCAGATGGTATAATGTGCTTTAATCCAGAATATCCAGGGTCAGAATTTATTGAAGACAATCAAAAAACATTTTTAAGAATGAGCCAATAAGAAAGCATGCCAATTTAATTTCTTACCACTAAACAATGAGACATTTACAATAAGTGTAAAGTTTCAAACTTATAATTTGAGAGATCGGGTCCAATCATGTCATGCTCAAAAATGAATCTGTATCAAAAGTATTCTACAATTTAGAAAGTATGGGGTACTTAGAGATCATGTAACTTGAATTTTTTGAACAGCTTTATTAAGGTACAATTAATATATAACAAAAATTGCATCTTATTAATATACAGGTATACCCCAGAGATGTTACAGGTTCAGCTCCAGACTGCAATAAAGCAAATATCACAAAAAGTGAGTCACACAAATTTTTTGGTTTCCCAGTGCATATAAAAGTTATGTTTCATTAAAGGTAGTCTATTAAGTGTGTAATAGCATTTTTATTACGTCTAAAAAATCACTGTACATAACTAAAAAATACTTTAGTGCTAAAAAATACTTTATTGATAAAATACTTTATCAATAAAATACTTTTATTGATAAAAGATGATATTGACCATCATCTGAACCTTCAATGAGTTGTGATAGTAACATCAAAGATACTGATTACAGATAACCATGATTATATTTCGTTAATATAATAATAATGAAAAAGTTTGAAATATTGCAAGCATTACCAAAATGTGACACAGAGACAAGAAGTGAGCAAATGCTTTAGGAAAAATGGCACCTATAGACTTGCTTGATGCAGGGTTGTCAGAAACCTTCAATTTGTAAAAAACCCAGTTTTTACAATAAAGCAAAGCTCAAGAAAGTGAGGTATGCCTATATATAATCTAAGGATTTGGCCATATGCATACACCCGTGACACCATCATCACAATCAAGGTAATACACATATCCATCACCTCCAAAAGTTTTCTTGTGTCTTTTGTGTGTGTGTCAAGAACCCTCCCAACAAAAAAGCCAGCTGCATGATTTCTACTTTAATGATCTTTTCAGTATGTCACACTGCTTGTTATACGATTTGTGTGAAACTACACTGAAGGGCTAATTTTAAATAGCTACACAAATCTAGTTTATAATTTTTGATTAATTGGATTAAAAGTGATTTGATGAACACATTTTAGCATGTCAAAGCTACACAAAACTAATCAATCTGTGTCAGCTACTGACGTCTTCCTTAAAATTGGCACTCTTGTGTATGATTCTTAAATTCCAGAGTAAAGTGCATCAACATCTACAACATGAACTATTTCACACCCATCCTCATTGTTTCCATGACGCTAAAGAATCACTGAGTTCAGTGAAAACACTAGCTAGAACAGATGACCTTTTAGCTACAGTGGAATTTCAAAAGAATAAAACAGATTTTGGGGCAAAATTATCAGTGAAGGGGGAAAATCATATTCCTAAACCAAAAAGAAAATCTCTTTTATTTTTGGAGTTAAATTCCAAAGATTCTATACAGTTGTTTCAAATTTTTCATCTATATCTTGCCACATATGCTTTAAGAATATTTTTCTCAAGCACTTGACTATAGCATACTTATTTCCAGGTTCATCCTAACTCATAACAGGACAGTTCCAAAAGCACCTAAGTGTAGTTCACTGCACTCATGAGAATAGCTAACTTTATTTATTTAAGCAGACCTTGATATGGAGATTAGATTGCCACCTTAGGTTTATTAGATGATTCTGTTTACAGAGCACTATGCATTTCTATAGCCAAGTTGGTTTAAAAATCTTTAAATGTTATTTATCTATTATAGTTGTTAAATTACTAGATGGAACTACCTGGAAAGTAATTATATGTACCCTAAAGGGTAATTACACAATTTTATTGATAGTAGGATTGGTGTAGCCTAATGAACACTGACATAATTTGCAAAAAACATCAGAAATTTCTACCTTGTTTTCAAGCAAACTTCCCTGTCAAAAGACAGGCATAAATGAAATGGCACAGGAAAGCATTCAGAAGGTGGGTACTTTCCCCACTAAACTACCGCCTTACCGTGTCCTTTTCCTGCCATATCTCTGAAAATTATTTCATCCCTTTCATCTCTCCAAGTAAAGTTGCCACCTTCCTTTTCCATGCACCATTTTTCTTGTTTTTCTCACTGTTCGCACCTCACTCTTCAATGCAAAGGTCACAAACAGTTGGAAGTCTGTGGCACCCACCTGTTCCCAAGTGTATCTTCTTGGTCCCTTCTTCCTATTTTCCCAGTCTACCTTTTAGTCCATGCATTGATTTGTCAAAAAGCTTCCAACAGGCGTAACCTGACAACACTTTGCTTCAGCTGTCCAGAAACTCTCTTGATATTTCCAATAAGTCTTTTCTGATGCCTCTGCAATGGCCAACTGGAGGAACCCAACCCCAAATCCCTTGTTAACAACATGTGATTTCCAAGGAAGTTATCATCCTAGAGTCAAACTCTGATCAATGAGGAATGGGAGCCAGTGAATAAATGCTCCTCCCTCATTTTTTGTGGGACAGATAGTTCTAAGGTCCAGTCTACATTGCTTTAGTCAAGATCAAGCCCCATGGACCACCAAGAGAAACCACTCTTGCATTTGGATTTCTCTCCATCTTTGTTTCATTTTCTCCAGTCCTCTACTTCTGACCCTGAGATTTCTTCCCAAAATAAAACTAATTCCTGTAGGCCTTTATCTTTGGCTCTGTTTCCTGGGATCTGACTCCTTAACTGACCGAGGTCCTTGAACTTTTGCAAGGAACTTGTCCTCATGAATTTCTCATGTCTAATCCTTGTCTATTTATCTGACAAATAGTTATGTAATACATGCAGCAAGTACTGTTTTAAGGATCATAAAGTATTAACTCAGTTAATTCCTCATAAACCCTATGAGGTAGGTACTACTATAATCACTAATTACAAATGAAGAAATAGGCACAGAAAGTTTAAACAACTTTCCCAAGATCATATATCTGGTCAGTGGGGCAGCCGTGGTTCCAAATCATGCAGTCTTACTCTAGAATACACAGTCTACAAATAAGCTGGAATCTTCTTGATTGCTGTTGCAACTCCGTTATAGTGAGTGATATGTCAATAAGGGCCTTACTCGTCTCAAGTATGTGTTTGTTCAACTTTCTGAACAAAATCTTATTAGATTTGATAGTCTTTACATGGCAACCTCAGGTCAATGATCAAAAAAGCACATCCCAATATGCAAATGCTCATCAAGTCTTTGCTTATGCCATGTTTGCTGATGTCCCATTGGCCAAAGCACATCACACATGGCCAAGTCCAGCGTCATTGTGAGAAAGGAATATATAAGAGCATGGATGCCAGGAAGTAGGAGAGTTTTGTTTTCTTTTTAATGTTTACTTTGAAGTTAATAAGTTCTTATGTGTTAATACAATAAAAATAATGCTAATGGAAACTAATGTTATACTGTTTGCTACCATGATAGACAGAGACAGATCAATGGAAAATGCAAAACAACTCACTGAAACATTTTGTTATGTTTAATGCACCAGACATTTATTATAATGACTAAAGAGAAGAGTAATTGCCATGATGGTCAGGCTTTTTAAAAGTCTTTTGGAAATTGGGTGAAGAATAATGAAGAGACAAAAGTAGAAATGTTTCAATAGTAATTTTGTTCATCTTCCCTTACCTAGAGAAGATGACATAAATTACTTTTAGCCAAAAAAACTACTTCTGCTACTTCTGAAATTCTCATTTAACAATTCTGAATTTACCTCATTTTTATTTAAGTCCTTCATAGAAATATGAGATATGACACTTTTACTAACACTTCAAAATGCTCAAATAAAGAGCACTACTAAACAGTAATTAAATGCATTGCATCATTACCTTTTATAGTTGTTATAGGCAATTTGAGTGTATTTTTTTTTTGCAGTATACAGGGATGTGCTCAGTTAAAAAGCAAAATCATTATAAGACTGATTGGTCTCAACATTTTCTAAGCAGAAATTTAAGATTTTTTATTCTCATTCAAGAAGTCAGCATTCTCAGAAAACACATTAAGTTCAACATATTCAGCTGTTTTTAAGTTACCTGAAAAGGGAAAAAAATGTACTTTCTTGTTCTAGAAAAAAAGAATTGCAGAAAGCCTGTACATAATTTAAAAACAGCCTACATTTATAACTTCAGGCTATCTAAGTGTTGATTATTCAGTAGGAAACAAATGCTTAGCTAAATTTGAAAGCTACAAAAAAATCCTATTATGAAAGTGTTTCCCTTTTATAAGGCTGACTCCTTTTTATATTTTTGAAATGTATACAAAATCTCAAGGCGTGACCCAAATTTTGGTCCCAAGCACTTACAAAAGTATACTAAGTGATCCTCAGGTGATTTTCTTGTTAATCTACATGTCGGAGTTTAAGGGGGGAGAGGAAATCTCTTAGGTGAGGATGTAATGTCCAGAAAAAGGCCAGTTTCAGTATTGGCTCTTCTTCAAACAGATGTGACAATGGAAGCCCTTTCTGCATCATCTTATAGCAACTCAAAATGAACAGCTTTTACTTTTTTGAGAAAATTCACTGGGGAGTCTGAGAATAGGAATGGGAAGAAGTTGCCATTAGTCAGATACCCTAAGATCACAACAGTATTTTTAGGGTCTCACCTCCAATTCAAGATTAACTCTCTACCTTCTCAAGATCAACGTGTCCACGTTATCTCTGGAACAGCTGATTGGTTCAAGTTACATGTACACCTCCTCCCACCAAAGATCTGCCTCCTAGTCATCACAGGGAGAACCTCTCTAGGGGAGCGTCGCACAAGCTCTGGAAATTGGAAGGAGCCCATTAGCAGGAGATTCCAAGGTCCTGTGTCCCCAGAGCATGCTTTCAAAGAGGGGTATGGAGGCACAACTCCAGAGAGACAGATCTCCTAGGTCCCATCTACTCTGTGCCACTTGGGGTACAGGCAGAGGGGAGTCACATAGAGTCAGAGCAAACCCCGCAAGAGCAGGGCTCATGTCAGTGGCTCTGACTGCTCAGTCTAAATACAGTAATCTTGCTCTACTGCAAATTTGTCCTCTTCCTTACACGTCTTTCTCTATCTCTCTCTGCTTTCTTGATTTCCCTAAAAGGATTACTTTTGGAATGTTCATATGACATTTGTTTCCTCTGAACAAAGTTTACTCCTTCATTTGCCGTATATGAATCCTATGTTCACGTCATTCGGCTGAGCAATATTTTAAAAATAACATTAAACACAATTCTACATTTAAACTATGGCTTGCAATATGTATCCTGTCATCATAAGTCAATGGTTAAGAGCCGAGAGTCACATGGCCTTCGTTTAAATACTGGCTACACTATGTACAGTTTGACTGATATTAAGAAAGTTATATATCATTTCTGTGCTTCATTTCTCTCATTTGCCAAATAAAGATAACAGTATCTACTCCACAGGGCTCACACAAAGGTAAAATAAGTTAAAAATATAAAGCACTTGAAATAGTTTCAAGTAAACAGCAGGTACTCAGTAGAGGGTGGTTGCTGTTGATAACACCATCATCACCATTATCATCATCATATCATCTCCATCATTATCATCTCCATCATTATCATCTTCATCATTATCATATCCATCATTATCATCTCCATCGTTATCATCTCCATCATTATCATCTCCATCATTATCATCTCCATCATTATCATCTTCATCATTATCACCTAAGGCCCAGGTTCTTAGCATTGCTTGCAAATTAGAATTAGCTCAGGGAGCTTTAAAAAAGGCAGCATCTCAAACCAATTAAGCCAAAATTTTAGAAGTATGACCCAAATATCAATAATTTGTAGTCTCACAACCAATAGTACTTTTTTCAGTTTCTTTCCCCGTTTCGTGACTGTGCCCTATTAGTCAGCCCAACATCTATTATGCATCTGTTACTGTTGCCCAGATTGCCCTCCATACTATTCTGTTATCAATATTTACTAAGTACTTACTCTCCATGCACTGAGCTGTATCTGGGATGTAGGGGTAGCTAACACAGGTAAGATGCATGCCCTTATGGTGGGAAAAATAAACAATTTACAGGGATAACAGACAAGCAAATACATATCAACATTGTGAAATTCCCATTAAGGAAAAAAAAAATGAGGTCATAGGGGTAACTGCAAACATGGTAGAGGGAACTTAAAGTAAGGCCTCATTTCTTTGCTTCTCTTCCCCTGGTAGCTTGTTAGAACTGCAGAAACTTGGACGCCACCCCAGGCCTATTCAGAATCTGCATTTTATGTTCCCCATAATCTAACTTCAACAATTATAAACTCATGGCCAATGTTTCTTTTATAGCCCTTGCTCTAATTATTTTGAAGCAAATCTTCAACATCTTATAAGTATATCTATAAATATTTTAGTGTGTATCATTAAAGATAGACTTCTCCTAGGTTTTTAATTTGAGTAACTGAGTAGATGCAGATACTATTTAACATGACGTAGAAAACGGAGAGCGAAGTTGACAGGGTGCTTGTGGAGACTGGCAGGAAATGATGAGGGGGACAAGGGTTATCCTTTAGACATAGTGCATATCAGACTCTTATTAGGCAACCCAGTAGAGCTTCAGGGATGCAGCTGGATGTATGATCCAAGAGATCAGGGGAGCCCTCAAGGTCAGGGATATACAATATCTAGGTGGTATTTAAAGTTATATGACAGATTTGAAGGAGAGGGTAAACAGAGAGTGAAGGAAGTCTACTCCTAGGCACTTGGACGTGTAGATGACAGGAACAGAAGACCAAGCCAATCAGACTAGAAGAAAAAGAAGTGTGGAGCTGTATGTAAGGCCTAAGACAGGAGAAGGATTCCAGGAGAGAATGCTCCATGGTATTGAATGATGCAAAATAAGATGAGTACACATTACTGTCTGTTGGATTTGGCAACTGGTGACGTTAACAAAAGAGGTTTGTGTGAAGAGGCCATAAACCAAAATGGAATGAGTGCTAGATTAAGCCAAGAGGCCAGCAGGGTTTCCTCAGAGTTTCACAACCTATGGATGTGTCCAGATCCATCACATGGTATGAGGAAAATACCAAAGTTTTTGAATTATTTCCTTTTTTCTATAAACTGGATAAAAGAATGACAATAAATGCAGATGAAATGGGAGAAAATAAAAAATAATCAATATAGACAACTCTTACGAGATATTTTGCCATGCGGGAGCAAAATAATGAGATAAGAGCTGAGAAAGTTTATGGTGTCAAGTAAAGATTTGTGCTTTTAACTGTTTCCTTTTGATTTGTTAGTTTTTCTTTACTTTATGGATGAGAGATAATCATAGCATGCTGTATCCTGAGGGGAATGATTATGTAGAGGAGAGATGAGCGATGCAGAAAAAGAACAGGAGTAGCAGATACATTAAATCTTTAAGAGTGAAAAAGGGCAAGGGATTCAGAGCCCAAGTATGGGATCAGACTTAAAAGGAGAAGTAGCAACATTTTTTTTCCCCCATTGGATCCAGAGGAAAAAGGCAAAGGTTATGGATATGTGTGTTGCAAATCTGTAAATCACGTAGTGGGAAGGTGAGGGTGGTTGTCTCTCGTAGTTTTGTTTTCACTGAAATGTCAGAAAAGTAGTTAAATAAAAGAGTGGGAACTCCATTTTATTAGGAAGAGGTAGCAACATGGCTTACGACGTGGAGTGTCAATTTGAGAGGACCTGCTCAAGATTTTAAAGTAAAGCCAGTCAACCAGGTTGTGGGACTTTCTTCACCAAAATCTATCTGTTTAGGCAAAAGCAAAAAAAAAAAAAAAAAAAAAAAAAAAAAAAAAAAAAGGTGAATCGCTGAGTTAGGTCTATGGGGGTTTCCCCAGTTAATACAATGTGGGGGACGGGTAATAGATTTAAAGGAAATTTCCTTGGAAGTGAATAAGAGAAGCTTATAAGGGTCTCACCAGGGGACCTTATTTAATATCATTCAGAGTCCTGCATTAGGGCCCACATAAAGAGAGATCAAATCTAGATCTGCATACTTCAATAAGTTTAAATGAACTGACTTAAATGGAAAATAATATTTCACTGTCTGGTTTTCTTTATAAGGGCTGTCAGAGTTTCTCCTGAAGACATGCCAAAAACGATAAAATCTGTCAGAAGAAAATATAAAATGGACTAATAACTGACTAAGATTTGGAGAATAGAAATAGAAACTGTTCTGTATGCCTCCGACTTTTCATTATTCTTTCATCTGAGGACTCTAAGACTGTGGTTCCGTGAAGACTCTGGTTATGTAAACATGAGTCACACCATATACAGCAAAAGACACTCACTAATCCCTGCCCTGACCTTGCTGAGGCTGGTGCCCAGTGTGTGGTTTGGCTTGGAAGAACATCACTGTTGATTGTGTGGGCGAGACTGCTGTGGTCCCCACAGGTCCCCACAGATGTCACAGGGAGGGTATTCTGGTTGGAGTTCACACGCCCACCACATGAGTGGTGACTGCTGCGGAGAGAATGCCAAATGGGTTCCTTTGAACAGACGAGGTAAAATCAATGGTTGAAGTCGTTCTTTTTTTTTCTTTTAACAACTTTATTGGAGTATAATTGCTTTACAATGGTGTGTTAGTTTCTGTTTCATAACAAAGTGAATCAGCTATACATATACATACATCCCCACATCTCCTCCCTCTTGTGTCTCCCTCCCACCTTCCCTATCCCACCCCTCTAGGTGGTCACAAAGCACCGAGCTGATCTCCCTGTGCTATGCGGCTGCTTCCCACTAGCTATCTATTTTACATATGGTAGTGTATATATGTCCATGCCACTCTCTCACTTCGTCCCAGCTTACCCTTCCCCGTGTCCTCAAGTCCATTCCCTACATCTGCGTCTTTATTCCTGTTTTGCCCCTAGCTTCTTCAGAACCATTTATTTTTTCTTTAGATTCCATATCTATGTGTTAGCATATGGTATTTGTTTTTCTCTTTCTGACTTACTTCACTCTGTATGACAGACTCTAGGTCCACCCACCTCACTACAAATAAACCAGTTTCATTTCTTTTTATGGCTGAGTAATATTCCATTGTATATATGTGCCACATCTTCTTTATCCATTCATCTGTCGAAGGACACTTAGATTGCTTCCATGTCCTAGCTATTGTAAATAGAGCTGCAATGAACATTATGGTATGTGACTCTTTTTGAATTATGGTTTTCTCAGGGTATATGCCCAGTACTGGGATTGCTGGATTGTATGGTAGTTCTATTTTTAGTGTTTTAAGGAACCTCCATACTGTTCTTCATAGTGGCTGCATCAATTTACATTCCCACCAACAGTACAAGAGGGTTCCGTTTTCTCCACATCCTATCCTGCATTTATTGTTTGTAGATTTTTTGATGATGGCCATTCTGACTGGTGTGAGATGATATCTCATTGCAGTTTTGATTTGCATTTCTCTAATGATTAGTGATGTTGAGCATCCCTTCATATGTTTGTTGGCAATCTGTATATCTTCTTTGGAGAAATGTCTATTTAGGTCTTCTGCCCATTTATGGATTGGGTTGTTTGTTTTTTGATATGGAGTTGCATGAGCTGCTTGTATATTTTGGAGATTAATCCTTTGTCAGTTGCTTCGTTTGCAAATATTTTCTCCCATTCTGAGGATTGTCTTTTCATCTTGTTTATGGTTTCCTTTGCTGTGCAAAAGCTTTTAAGTTTCACTAGGTCCTATTTGTTTATTTTTGTTTTTATTTCCATTTCTCTAGGAGGTGGGTCAAAAAGGATCTTGCTGTGATTTATGTCATAGAGTGTTCTGCCTATGTTTTCCTCTAAGAGTTTCATAGTGTCTGGCCTTACATTTAGGTCTTTAATCCATTTTGAGTTTATTTTTGTGTATGGTGTTAGGGAGTGTTCTAATTTCATTCTTTTACAATGTAGATGTCCAGTTTTCCCAGCACCACTTATTGAAGAGGCTGTCTTTTCTCCATTGTATATTCTTGCCTCCTTTATCAAAGATAAGGTGACCATAGGTGCGTGGGTTTATCTCTGGGCTTTCTATCCTGTTCCATTGATCTGTATTTCTGTTTTTGTGCCAGTACCATACTGTCTGGATTACTGTAGCTTTGCAGTATAGTCTGAAGTCAGGGAGCCTGATTCCTCCAGCACCGTTTTTATTTCTCAAGATCGTTTTGGCTATTCGGGGTCTTTTGTGTCTCCATACAAATTGTGGAATTTTTTGTTCTAGTTCTGTAAAAATGTCATTGGTAGTTTGATTGGGATTGCATTGAATCTGTAGGTTGCTTTGGGTAGTACAGTCATTTTCACAATGTTGATTCTTCCAATCCAAGAACATGGTATTTCTCTCCATCTGCTGGTATCAACTTTAATTTCTTTCATCAGTGTCTTATAGTTTTCTGCATACAGGTCTTTTGTCTCCTTAGGTAGGTTTATTCCTAGGTATTTTATTCTTCATGTTGCAATGGTAAATGTGAGGGTTTCCTTAATTTTTCTTTCAGAATTTTCATCATTAGTGTATAGGAATGCAAGAGATTTTTGTGCATTAATTTTTTATCCTGCTACTTTACCAAATTCATTGATTAGCTCTAGTAGTTTTCTGGTAGCATCTTTAGGATTCTCTATGTATAGTATCACGTCATCAGCAAACAGTGACGGCTTTACTTCTTTTCTGATTTGGATTCCTTTTATTTCTTTTCTTCTCTGATTGCTGTGGCTAAAACTTCCAAAACTATGTTGAATAATAGTGGTGAGAGTGGGCAACCTTGTCTTGTTCCTGATCTTAGAGGAAATGGTTTCAGTTTTTCTCCATTGAGAACGATGTTGGCTGTGGGTTTGTCATAAATGGCCTTTATTATGTTGAGGTAAGTTCCCTCTATGTCTACTTTCTGGAGGGTCTGTATCATAAGTGGGTGTTGAATTTTGTCAAAAGCTTTTTCTGTATCTATTGGGATGATCATATGGTTTTTATCCTTCAGTTTGTTAATATGGTGTATCACATTGATTGATTTGCATATATTGAAGAATCCTTGCATTCTTGGGATAAACCCCACTTGATCATGGTGTATGATTCTTTTAGTGTGCTGTTGGATTCTGTTTGCTAGTATTTTGTTGAGGATTTTGCATCTATGTTCATCAGTGATATTGGCCTGTAGTTTTCTTTCTGTGTGACATCTTTGTCTGGTTTTGGTATCAGGGTGATAGTGACCTCATAGAATGAGTTTGGGAGTGTTCCTCCCTCTGCTATATTTTGGAAGAGTTTGAGAAGGATAGGTGTTAGCTCTTCTCTAAATGTTTGACAGAATTCGCCTGTGAAGCCGTCTGGTCCTGGGCTTTTGTTTGTTGGAAGATTTTTAATCACAGTTTCAATTTCAGTGCTTGTGATTGGTCTGTTTATATTTTCTATTTCTTCCTGGTTCAGTCTCAGAAGGTTGTGCTTTTCTAAGTATTTGTCCATTTCTTCTAGGTTGTCCATTTTATTGGCATATAGTGGCTTTTAGTAATGTCTCATGATCCTTTGTATTTCTTCAGTGTCAGCTGCCACTTCTGCTTTTTCGTTCTAATTCTATTGATTTGAGTCTTCTCCCTTTTTTTGTTGATGAGTCTGGTAATGGTTTATCAATTTCGTTTATCTTCTCAAAGAACCAACTTTTAGTTTTTTTGATCTTTGCTATCGTTTCCTTCATTTATTTTTATTTCTGATCTGATCTTTATGATTTCTTTCCTTCTGCTAACTTTTGGGTTTTTTTGTTCTTCTTTCTCTAATTGCTCTATGCGTTAAGTTAGGTTGTTTATTTGAGATGTTTCTTGTTTCTTGAGGTAGGATTGTATTGCTATAAACTTCCCTCTTAGAACTGCTTTTGCTGCATCCCATAGGTTTTGGATTGTTCTATTTTCATTGTCATTTGTTTCTAGGTATTTTTTGATTTCCTCTTTGATTTCTTCATTGATTTCTTGGTTATTTAGTAGTGTATTGTTTAGCCTCCATGTGTTTGTATTTTTTACAGATTTTTTCCTGTAATTGATATCTAGTCTCATAACGTTGTGGTCAGAAAAGCTACTTAATACAATTTCAATTTTCTTAAATTTATCAAGGCTTGATTTGTGACCCAAGATATGATCTATCCTGGAGAATGTTCCATGAGCACGTGAGAAGAAAGTGTATTCTGCTGTTTCTGGATGGAATGTCCTCTAAATATCAATTAAGTCCATCTTGTTTAATGTATCATTTAAAGCTTGTGTTTCCTTATTTATTTTCATTTTGGATGGTCTGTCCATTGGTGAAAGTGGGGTGTTAAAGTCCCCTACTATTACTGTGTTACTGACGATTTCCCCTGTTATGGCTGTTAGCATTCATTCTTAAGAGATAGTTTGATAATAGAGAAGCAATGAACTAATAAAAGTATTGCTTAAAAAAAAAGTGAAACTAGAAAAATGAAATTGCTATAGGGAGTTTTCTGGTTTTTGTTAACACAAGTGAAGTTTTAAAACTAAAATTTTTAGTGTCTTTTTAAAGGCAATATGAACAAACAGAATGTGTGTCTCCTTTTGTGGTTCTATCAGTAGCCAAAATATATCTTTGATGTATTTTCCCTAGAACTAGGCACTTTTAAGCTAGCATATCAACATAAATATCTGTTAATAAGGCTTTATGAGATTTAAAAGAAATTCTAGAGTTGAACATTCACTCTCAATTGTATATTCCATTTACAGAGTCATCATACTGTTGAAAAGACCCTTAAAATACACCAGAATCACAAATATTGAAATCTTAGCTACTTTAATATGCACGAATGGTAAGACTCACAAACAGATTTGAAAATATGCCTCTGTTTCATTACTTTTATATGCTTTAGGAAAAACTAAAACACATTATTTAAGTTCCACATCCCCTCTGACCCTAATTACCAGCCCAGCGTATTTGCTTGTATTGTAAGCATCAATTAAAAAGGTTCAGGTCACATTAGCTATGCATTTATTCTGCTACATCAAAGGCCTTATACTAAGGACATGCTCTTCCTTTAAATCCTTCCTTGCAGCTAAAGTGAATTTTTAAATTTTAAGTTTTTAATGATAATTTTTAAAGCTCCTTGTGAATATCTTTCTTGTCATTCCCTTCTCTCAGCTATTTTGGTGTATTTGTATATTTATAAGGATAAATTGATCTTTTAACAGCAAGTAGATACAACAGATTGAGTGAAAAGGCCTTAAGTATGTCTATGGCTATTGAGAGTGATAATATTTGTAAATTAGGTTCTGATAAAATAAAATCTATGCACTTCATAAATGTTTTTAATTTGGAGGCCATTTACCATGTGTGATTTTAGACCTTTCTAGTTAACTTCTTTTTTAAAAAATTTAAACTTTGACATGTATTTTATTATTTTTCATAGTCACAAACAAAACTTTAAAAGTCATATTTGATTAAAAACATATACAAAAGCAAACCCTTGTTCTCTGCCCCTTCTCCCTTTTTCTACTTTGCTACCCAGAAGCAGCCTTTCCTCTTTCTTGATATAGATCCTTTTTTAAATGAAATATATCATCAGACAAGAGAAAGTATGTAAATTGTTAAAAATTTGCACAATTGAAAAATTTTAAAATAAATTCTCACATCGATTTGATAAGGTGATTGAAAAACCATTTTCCTTCAAAAATTTAAAGGCTTTGCTCCATTTGCTTCCAATATTCAAGATGGTGATTCTGACACAATCTCAGATAATTTATATGGGATTTTTTTCTTTCTAGAAGCTTTTTTTGAGTTTTCTCTTTATTTGTTAGTAGTATGAAATTTCTCAATAATGTTTTAAATCTGGAGACTTGGGTGTTCCAGTTCTGGGATATTTTCTTTATTATATTTTTGATAACTTTTCACCACCATTTGCTCTCTTTTTCGGAGGTTCCTATTACTTAGATTGGTTTTAAAGTTAAATTCAAAATAAAATAAAAATTTGATCTCTATGTACATTGAAATTATAGTTGTGTAAATTATGAATTTATAAATAGTTGAAAAAATTAAGTGTCTTAAAATTAATACCCTGTATACAGAGCTGGACTTGGGTAAAATTTCATAAGACGTCTACTTCGTAGAGTCTCTGGGGCTTTTTATAGGGTATAAAACAATAAAAGCAGTGAGATGTTTTGTTTAGCCCGGGCAAGACACATAGGTGAGCGTACTGTGTATTTCAACTAGATTTCTCTGCAATCATCAGAAAAAGAACCTTCAAAAGTTGCTCAAGTGTTCTGTGTACAGAGCTGGACTTGGGTAAAATTTTATAAGAAGTCTACTTCATAGTCAGAGTCTCTTGGGCTTTTTATAGGGTATAAAGATGGGTTGATACTCCAAGTTTCTTATCTTTTCTTCAGATGAGTCCATCTCTATCTTTTTGATCTACTTTATAGGAGATCATCTCACTTTTCTTTAACATATCTATGATGTTCCTATTCATGAATTTTGTATATAACACCATCAACATTATACATCATTGTAATACAACATCATATTACCTCTTGAAGGATGAATTTGGTTTCTTTGAAGCTTTATCTTCCTGCCTGAATTGTGAGTGTGTTTTGTTTTTGTTTTTATAATTTCTATCTCTCCTCTTATGTCCAAGGATTTCTTCAGATTCCTGGGGATATCTGGGAATCTGTTTCTGGTTTAGGGTGAGGCACTAAATAGCTAAATAGAAATTCTGTGATACACAAGAGGGCCTTGCTCATTTCATAGTTTCATTCTTGTGCCATTAGTTAGCTATTTACATTTTTGCAGAAGATCCCCAAATGTCTGTAGTTAAACATCTTTTCTCCAGGGCAGATCTAATTACCCTGAGAAAGATGTTTTAATGTCTGCCATGTCTCTGAAATAGAATGGAATGGGCAATTGTACCATTTGGCATGCTCGCTTTTCTTAAGATATTAATTTTCTTCTACGTGTATTACCATCCTGTTTATCATATGTCCCTATATCCACAGCCTGTCACATGCTTTTTTCAAATACTATGTGACCTGTCTCACAGACAGCTGGAAGAAGGGTAGGCACCTGACTGAACCAGGTTTGTACTGAGAACCTAGGAGTCTACTGTCTCTTATACAAAGTTGAAAAAAAAATCTCCCTGCCTCACCACTGCTTACAAAGTACCTTTTTTTTGGTGTCTTGTACCCCTTAGCTTTTTTCAAATGGTCTCTTGTGCTTTTCTCTAACTGAAGAATCCTAAAATTGGGCCCCCAATTTCACCCACTCTCTGTCTTCATTTAAAGTTCAGAATTATAGATTTCTTCCAGGTTTACTGAGGGTGCAGTTTATATTTCTGCTTTTTATTCTCTTCATTTGGGATGATTAATTGGGAAAATGAAAATAACTCTGCTGAAACTAAAAGTTAGGTTCAGTTACTTTTAAAATAGGTGATGAATTTTTCCATACACATTTGATGAGGTAAATAAAGAAAAGGTAGTGCAAGGAACTGAATAAATAAAAAGTAGATAAATCCTGAGAGAACTTTTATCCAAAAACTTCCAAGTGTTTTATTCATCTAGCTTTGGTTTGTTCCCTTTGTTGCTTCCATAGAAACCTTAGACAATCTGCTCTTCTGGAAACCACTTACAATACATAGTAAAGCCATTTTATGGCACTAACTAGAAAGAAATAGGAATTTGTGAAGTTTCTTTAACAAATCGCTATAGGTGGCTTTATACTCATTACTTACTCAAAATAAAGATATGCTCAATGTAAAGATGAGTATTGAGAGCATCAGAAATGGATCTTTAAGGGTGCTTCCTAACAGAGATGGTTTATTACATCTGTCCCTTGCCCTCATTCTGTCCTCAATCAGTACCCTTTTCACCAATCCTGTAAATATAGGTCTTTCCAATTTTATCTCTCTCTGGCTTCTCTCATTAGGCAGTAACATTTAAAATATTTATATATGCAATATTTGTTCCAAAAAATTTATAAAAGAATTAATATTGGCATGTGTAATACTGCATAATAACTACAATACAACCAGTAAAAAAAGAATAGATATTTGCACTTGTATATGTATATGAAAAGTTGTATTTTAACATTGTGCTTAGTCAAAGTAGCAAAAGCATTCCTATAAAAGTCCACAATCACTATTATTAAACATTTTGCTATAAGTAATAACTTCTGCATATGTATAGGCAAAATGATAGAAATAGCAGATGCACACAGGCAATGGATAAAGTAGAATTATACAATAATAATGATAATTATAGTATGATTACCTACTCAGAAAACTCAAAAGAAGTAGAGAGATCATTATTACATCTTACAAGAGTATTCAGTATGATGTTTAGTATAAAATTAAAATTTTAGAAATTGTTAGCTATCATATACTAACTACATTCACAACTTCAACATAATTAAGGAAAAATACTGTTTATAGGATAACTGTACTATCAACTTTTAAAATTTACAAGAAATGTACAAGATCTATGTAAAGATACTTTAAAACTTTACTGAAATACATATAAAAAGCCATAAAAAATGGATTTTTATCCATTTTGGATAAGATTTAATATTATAAAGTAACAATTATCACCAAATTATTCTATGAATTTACACATTCCCCATATAAATATTAGACAGTTCTTTTGTTTGTCTTCTTATTTTTGTTTTTGTTTTGGAACCAGTCAAGCTGACACTAAAATTTATATGGAAATTTTAACATTTAAAAAAGAAAAAAAGATTAAAGAGTGGTGACTAGCACTACTAAATATTTAAGAATATTTTAAGATTATATTAATTCACAGTGTGGTGCTGGTGTCTGAATAGACAAAAAAATTTGATACAAAATATAAAGCCCCCAAATACAATAAAATGCACAATATTTGCTTAGTTGATAATAATGATGGCACTTAAAATCATTAAGAGAAAAGAAGTTTTTCAATAAATGCTCTTCACATGACTAGAAAGAAATCTGGATGAAAATCAACAATAAAACAAAATAAAAGCAAAGTTGAAGTTATATCACTTCTTACTCCGGAATAAACCCAGATTTAGCAAGGATTTAGACATGACAATAAATAAAAATACACAAAAATCATTGTTTAGGAAAAGCTTTCGAAGCATCACCCTAAATCCATAGGCTAAAAAAGACAATACTGGTGTAGAGAATAAATATTAGCAATCTGTGGATGTTACAATTTACAAACACAGTCAAAGGTAAACAATAATTGTGATAAATGTGATATATTAAAAAATCCTTTTTTTTAACAAGGAAGAGACTTCAAAATCAGTAAAAGAAAAAATAACTAGCAGTCAATAAAGAAAATGAGTGAACAAGGAACTATAGAAAAATAAATGGTTCTGAAACCTATGCTCTATGTGCTATTACACTCATATAAAAGTAAATATTTATTTAAAATATAACATTGTTTTTCAGCATTCATAATGATAAAAATTGTAAATTTCCTTTCGCTAATAATGTGTAGATACAGGAAGTGTTGTACATTTTCGGTGAAAACATAAATTCCTATAACTTATTAAAGGATAATTCTGCAGCACCTATCAAAATAAAGAGTGCTCACGCCATTGACCTTAAATTTATTAGAACATGTCCACAGATATACTTGCCAAAATGTGTTCTATTTATTGCAACTCTAACTATTGTACAAAATATCAGAAAATGTCTAAATGTCCGTGAAAAGGAGAGAAAGTGAATAATCAGATCCACATCATAATTGCCTGTGGGAAGGAGAATGAGAATTTAGAGTTTAAAGGTGGGAAAGGGACATTTTCACCAAATTGTTCTCTTTGTTGTTTGATGTTTTAATAAGTGCAAATATTACCTTTTAAAACATACACACACACAAATAATGCTGGTAAAGGAAAGTAGTCCAAAGGGAGAGTGAACAGTGCAAATTACATGTAATGAAGCCAACAGTGAGACTGACTAAGAAACTGTAAGAAAATTTATTATATGAGGTCTACATATTTGCAAAAGGTGGGACCCAAATATGTCTTTAATGTGATGATAAGGGCATAGCCATATATATAAATTGGTGACAATAAGATTAAAAACAAAAACAAATTCTAAAAGAAGCATAACTATGTGTGATACTGAAACCTCTCAGTTGGAAAAGATGATACACAATACACTTAACAATATCCTCACATTAGAAAGTGACATAATTTACAAAAAGCTCTCTTTCTATAAAATGTTATTTATCATTCCAAAGTATATCTCAAATTTTAAAATATATATTTTATAGGAGACTATTATGATGGATTTCAGGCTTTCTGACTTTACGGCTTAATTCAGTAATACAATTTTGAATGTTTACAAGCTTGGAAGAATGGTATGCGTGTTATTTTTCTCTACTGAGGAACTGAGTGATATTATACTCCCTGAATATAGCAATTCTGTGTTCTAGGTAAATGCAGAGCTGTACAAATCAACAAAACTGGGGAATAGGAGAATGATTTGTCTGCTAACACTGAAGAGCCACTAGGACATTTATCTCAATGAAAGCCAGTGCTATCTTGGATCGTGTAAGGTTCGTACAGTTTGTAAAGCCCTCTAACATAAATCGACATTTTATTTTTGACTGGAGAAGCAACTCTGAGTGGCAAGGGAAGCTATGGATGAAGAAACTACTTTGTGTGATTAGGTCAGTATCAAAGGAATAGGTAAATGGCAGAGACAGGTCTTAATGCTAGTCCTGTTTCCCTCATACTCAAGTCATCGACCTCATTTATATTACTTATATATATATATAATATTTACATATATAAATATGTACATTCCCTCCCCAGGGTATTTTGGTGTATTGTTTTTTTTTGCTATTTATTTTTTCTTACTCTAAATCTGATTGATTCTTTTATGATTTCCAGGAATCTATTTTTTTGCTTGGCTTGGACTTTGGATACCTAAAAAGCAATAGCTAGAGAGGAATATGGGGTCAAAGAGGATACACATACCTACCCACCCCCACCCTTCACACACACACAGGCACAATCATGTGTAAGGATAGAACATATATGATTGCTGTTGAGGAGAAAGGAAGATATTGGAGATTAGAGAAGAGAAAATGAACCAAGGACCTACTGTCTAGCACAGGGAACTATACTCAGTATTTTATAATAACCTATAAGGGAAAAAATATGAAAAAGGGTATATATACATATACATGTATATGTGTGTGCACATATATGTGTGTGTGTGTGCATATATATGCATAAAACTGAATCACTCTGCTGTACACCTGAAACTCACACACTGTAAATCAACTATACTTCAATAAAAAAAAAATGAAAGGTAAAAAAAGAGAAAATGCTATCTAATATATAGACATACCTGAGAACACAGAACAAGAGATAATCAGAGAAGAAATGGAAGGTTCAGCCTTTGAAGGAGGAGAGACTTTTCTTACGCATCATAGGAGAGAAAAGAAGATGGGTGGAAAGAACTTTGGCCAGTCGGTCCTTACTATGTTTTCTTTAAAGGTGGGTACCAAGCCAATGTTCAGATTATACTGAATCACAAATTCATGACAAATACATTGTATTTCATCACATAATGATATTGAAATAATCATTTATATATATTCATTTATATTATATATAAACCTCTATTACTACTAAGGAGGAAGATGTAATCAAAATGTCTGTCTTAGTTTTAAAGTTTTAATGGATTTATTAGAGGGATAAAAAGGCAATCAAGCTATGTTCAGAATGGACTGAGAGGTATAGAGAGCTTAGTGATGAAAATCTTTGATACGGTTAAAATACAATTAAACTTCTGAAAGAACTGTGTAAACTCTTAAGTCTTACAGAGAGGAAGAGTTGTGTTGTGAACATGTGTGTACCTGCTTTATCCCCAGTGCTAAACTGCAAATATCCTAAGAGTGAAAACCTTCTTTTCCATCTCTCTATCTTCTTATAATACATTGTTTCACATATGCCCATGTCATGTACAACCTTTACATTCTTACACTAAAGAAATTGTTTTTTGATATATAAATATACCAAAGACATATGTTTGTGTGTTTGTTTCCTGAACCATACAGTCATGAAATGAAATGTTTAATTGCATTGGCTCTGCCACCTACAAACTGAATAGGTTGTTTAACCTAAAATAAGTTTAATAATAATTATCCCATGGCTTTTTAATGAAGATTAAATTAAATAATTCATGTAAAGCACATAGTACAATGTGTAGCCCATGGTAAACCTGCCATACATGTGAGCGACCATCACTTAGTACTCCTCATCAACTGATTGATTGATCAATTGATCAGCTGATGATGACCTTGCCTAAAAGAAGAAATCATGCTCACTCTTTCAAAACATTGGAGATGGGAATATTCTGCTTGTTCACTGGGTCTCATACAATGCTATAGTTTAGTAATTCTCAAAGCAGCTACTTTTATATACTTTATAACTTTGAAATTAACTACTATATAGTCTTTCAAGGTAAGATACAACTGAGAAAGCTTACATCAGGTTTAGTCTCATGATTTGACCTGACAAACAGTTCAACTCTGCCTAAAAATGGACTCAGGGTTTCCTATGAATTTTATGTCATTCTCCAAAAGCAGATCTGAGCTGCAAGGCTCCAGAGCACTGTGAAGTACAACTTTTCTCTCAGAAACAGGATGTATTTTGGCTCCAAATTGCTTTTTACAATTCTTACCTTCAGTACATGACTGAAATAAAGATCAATTCAGACTCCAGTCTCACTGCAGGTAAATAAATGATGGGCGGTATCTCCAAGACAGGTGGAGCTCTTGATGGATGGACAAGCTGAATACATAAGCACGCATGAAAGACCAGTTTTGAGCACACATCCTAAATCCCTTTGGTTTTCTTGGGCACATCACCTGATGTCAAAAATTCTTTTTGTGGAAGAATTTTCTTTGAGGTTTTCAAGGTATATGTAGGTTTGTTTTCTATTATTGTTGTCTAAAGAGTAATGTGATACAAGATTCCTGTGGATTCAAAGCAACTGACTTACCTGAAACATATATATGATTTTTTCAGGATAACTTTTATCAAAAAATATTACAAGTGCATTACAAAACTCTAAATGAATTGATTATTCTGCGTTTAGAAAATTCTTGATTGGTTTTTTTGGATAAATTCATTTTAGAAAAAATTTTCAGCACTAAATTCTTACTGTGTCAGAAAGTATGAAAAAAATAATTAAATCCAACAGAATGTACGTTGTCACTTTTTATATATGTAAATGACTACCAGTATGCAAATATCTATCTATCTATCTATCTATCTATCTATCTATCTATCTATCTATCTCTGTATTATCTGGTTCAGATTCAATTTCATGATGAGAAAAAAACTGAAGAAAAAATAAGGACATCCTCATTATTGTAGATAGTGACAGTGTTAGTTCTTCAGTTAAGATACAGCCCTGATGTAGGTCATAAGCTTTCTTTAATTTAGTATAATCTGGAATTGCCTGCGGGGTCCTCGACACAGGAAGAGACACACATAGCTGTTTACCAGGTAGTACAGGACAATGACTAATTCATTCTCAGGCTTATGTTTATTTGTAGCACAAATTTAAACACTTATTTTGCAACCTTTCTCTCATTTCTACTTCTGATGAGAGCAGCTCATTCAGTTTAAAGTTGTCTTATTAAATGAACAGACATGTCCTCACAGTCTAATGTTAGGCACCAAACAGGGAAAGGAATTGACCACGAGACTGATTTAAACAACATAACACAACTGACTCATGTTACCATATTATTAATTATTAATTAGTTCTTAATTAGTTCATATTTTCCTCATTTTTGCAGAAGGAGGTAAATGCCAGTATCTTAAACAATCTAAAACATTTTCTTCTAACAACACAAATAAATGTAGACAAGTAGGTGAAAAACATTGAAATAAAATTGTATGTGTGCGTATGTCTGAATGTTTTAATAAAGTGAGTTCAGTTCGGGCTCTTGGATGTGAAAAATAAGGACACATGTGCCTCTATTCATAATAGCCAAGACATGCTAACAATCTAAATGTCCATCAACAGATGAATGAATAAAGAAGATGTGGTACATATATACGATGGAATACTACTCAGCTATGAAAAAGAACAAAATAATGCCATTTGCAGCAACATGGATGCAACTAGAGATGATCATACTAAGTGAAGTAAGTCAAAAAGAGAAAGACAAATACCATATCATATTATTTATATGTAGAATCTAAAATATGACACAAATGAACCTATCTATGAAACAGAAAAAGAATCAGGGACATAGAGAACAGACTGGTGGTTGCCAAGGGAGAGGGGGTTGGGGGAGGGATGGAGTGGGAGGTCAGGGTTAGCAGATGTAAGCTTTTATATACAGAATGGATAAACAACAAGGTCCTACTGTATAGCATAGATAACTATATTCAATATCCTATGATAAACCATAAAGGAAAAGAATATTTTTAAAAAGTACATATATGTATAACTGAATTACTTTGCCGTACAGCAGAAATTAACACAACGTTGTAAATCAACTGTACCTCAGTAAAAAAGACATATGTGCCTTCTTTTTATGCTTCTGCAGATAGAAATTTAATTATTGTCAGTGTGCTAGCCTGGGGCATGCCCTTAGTTTATTTGGGAATGCCATCCCGGAGCATGTGTGAGGAATGAGGGAATGAAAGGGAAGGAAAACCAAAATGGGTTCCTATTATGAAAGGTGGCTGATATTTTGAGGGACAGGTGTGCAATCTTTGGGACTTTCATTGGATCCTTAGAGAGAAATTTAGTCTGCAGGGTCTGAGATGCTGTTAGGTTGCACCTGTGATAAGCTTTTTGCTGACCATGTGAAACTGGCCACCACATACACACTGGCTGGAGTAAAAGACGTGCGTATTAAATGGTTCATTAAAAGGAGTCCAGGGGCTTCCCTGGTGGCGCAGTGGTTGAGAATCTGCCTGCCAACGCAGGGGACACGGGTTCGAGCCCTGGTCTGGGAAGATCCCACATGCCGCGGAGCGGCTAGGCCCGTGAGCCACAACTACTGAGCCTGCGCATCTGGAGCCTGTGCTCCGCAACAAGAGAGGCCACGACAGTGAGAAGCCTGCGCACGGTGATGAAGAGTGGCCCCCACTCGCCCCAACTAGAGAAAGCCCTAGCACAGAAACGAAGACCCAACACAGCCAAAAATAAATAAATAAATTTATAAAAAAAAAAAAAAAAGGAGCCCAGAAAAAAATTAAAACAAAAGTTGAGGATGCCACATTAATATAACTAGACTGAAACTATACAATAAATAATATGATTGAATGGAAAACATATAGTTCCCATAGAATACTGAATGTAAAATTTCTCTTGGCATTTTATAGTAAGAACTTGCAAATTTGACAGCGATTCCACTAGAAAAATTTTAAACAGACATCTCTCTCTGTTCTATAGGAAAAAATATGAACAAACACACACATAACCTTTGAAAAATAGCCACTGCTATTTTAAATCAGCTCTGCTAAATGAAGAACTGTTAAACTTTCTTTAAATTGCTTCTTTGGTGAATGTGTGTTCAGAAAAGCAGAACACTGCCTTTCACTGCATTTTCCCTTATATAATCAGGCTGTGTCTAATCACCTGAGTATCCTGATTAAAAGTTAATCAGGCACTTGAAAAATTCTTTTTAAAAACTAATTGTATATACAAGGAGCTCTCATTAGGAAAACCTATGCCAGTCACACGGAGTCCTTTGACTTATTTTTCATCTTACAAAACAATTATATCTGATTTTCATGATTTAAATGGTTACAATCTCCACCGCAAATTCCACTAAATTTTCAGTGAACAAATTCATAATCCGTAGTCATATATTTTATTTTAAAGAGCCTCCTGCCTCTAAAGCAATGGAGAATTACGTGGAAATGTTGGGGAAAAAAGCTGCGCAGGGAGTGAAAAGACAGGAGTTCTACCCTAAGCCCTGTCGTTCCCCGGCTGCACACATCTGGGAGGCTGCTTGAGTTCTCTGAGCGTCACCACTTACTGACTGGTGAATAAGTCAATTTCTAGCTCAAGAATGAGTTTGGAGCCAGGCTGATTGCTCAGATTTTATCTCCAGCAATTACTGGATTTTTGATTTGGGGCAAGTCACTAAATTCCTCTGAGTCTCAGTTCCATCAGCTGTTAATTAAAAACTAAAAATACTGATTCAGAGTTTTTGAGAACTAATTGAAATAATATATGTAAAGTATTTAGCATAGAGGTTGACTCATTTTAAACAGTATTTAGCTGTTTCTCTTTATTTGCCCCTTTCCAGAATACAAAGCAAGAACCCACTGGCCAAAGTTCTCTACTAGCCTAGCACACATCTTTTCTCACATATGCTAAGAAGAGGAGCTCCCTCCTCCATCAAAGGCTGAAACTTCCTTTTCTTCCCTGAATCCTCTCTTGCTTTGTTTCCTCAAAAAGGCTTGTATATTGATATTGTTTTCCCTTCTGCATCCTCAAAGGCTCCCTTTTCTCTCATCCTCAAAGGCTCCCTTTTCTCTCCCTTTTCTCTCCTCTCCCTTTTCTCTCCTTTTCTTTTCTCTCTCAGCATAGACATATGTTCTATTGCTCTATCTGTACCCATGTGTGTGTGTTGTGTGTGTGTGTTGTGTGTATGTGTGTACTTCTCCCTGACCCAATATATCTCTCCAGCTATTTCTCTCTGTTATCACCACAAAACTCTAAAGAGCTGTCTACATATTCTATCTTGATTTTATCTCTCATTTACTCTAAGAAAAAAAAAATTAACATTTTTTAAAAGATTTCATTGAAGTATAGCAGACATGCAATATTATTTTCATTCACTCAATCTCATCTGTCAGGGTTCTTTTCTATTGTACTATTTCATGGGACCTTCTCTTTTCAGGGTCAAGAACAATTCCCACGATGTCATCCTATGTCATCTTATTCACCTCTTCGCGGGACTAGGCAGAATACACCCCTCATTTTGTCTTAGGACACTCCCCTATCTTAGCTCCCTGTCAACCCTCCATCCTGAGTTTCCTCTTATTACTGGTTCACTGATGTTCCATCCCCTTTGCTAGTTGCATCTTTTTACCCACCTGCACTGTTGCGGTCACTCATGGCTCAGTCCTGGGCTACTTCTCTCAAAACTTATTCCCTAAAAAACCCTCATATATTCTCATCTTAAATGCCATTAATGCTGCTTATACACAGCTTTTAAAAGATAGAAGATAGATGTACCTAGCTAGCTAGAGATATATAGTTAATTATTTAGGGCATACGACTGCTTGAGTTTAAATCCTAGTTCTGCAACTCGGTAGCTACACAACTTTGGCAAGTCACGTCACCTCTCTGTGCCTTACTTTAAATCTACTTCATCAAATTATTGACAGTATTAATAAATGTTGAGTCCTTAAAAAAGTGGCACATAATGTGCTATGTAAATAGTTAATATCATTGCTATTTTTACAGTAATTCAGATTTTGTCACTCCCCCACTTAAAACCCTTCTTTCATTGTACTTAGACTAAAATTCAGCATCTCTGTGTTAGTTTACAAGGCTCTACATCATCTGACCCCAGATTTTCCCTCCATCTCAACTCACACTCCCGCGCGCCCCCCCGCACCACCTCCTTCTTGCCTTGTTCACTAGCCTCTAGTCACATGGGTCTTTTTTTTTTTAGCTCCTCAGACATGAAAACATCTTGTCTCTGGGGATTATGCACACACCTCAGTCCACCCTGCTCTCCTAGGCAGCTCCTTCACGTCCTTGGGTTTAAGTGCAAGCCTGTCTTCTTATTCCTTTTATGCTTATTCCACAGTCATATATCTGTGGCTGCGCCCCGCTTCCATACCCCAATTATTTTCTACCTTGGACCCTTCTTTGTTTCCTTCATAGCCTTTATCACAATTTAATAGATAATGCTAACGCTTTTGTTTTTGTTCTTCCCTGCTAGAGCATGAGTTTGAGAAGGTGAGAATTCTATCTTTCCCTTCACAGTGTCTCACACTTACTAGGCACTTAAAAGTATTTGTGCAATAATGAGCAAAGGAAGATATAGGAAAGTAGTTTTTAACCTCAGTATAAGATAAAACTGTCTAACAGACCCATCGAAAAAGCATCTTACAAAAGCAGTAAGTTCAAGCAACATTACAAATCCAAGGGCTGGAGTGAAAATCTTCTTCATTTCTGTACCTTGATTTCTGTATCTTTCAATGAACAAAGAAAAGGATCAATACTGTTTTGTAACATTTTTGTGTACTATCACAAATAGTCCGTGCTTCTGAATAATAATGACAGACAGTACCACCTTAATAATAAAATTCAAGTACCTTGTTCTCACTATGCTTACAAAATTTTACATATTTTAAATATTCTAAATATTCTCTTCCATGTCGTTATATTTACCTATTGGCTTTTCAAGCTTTCATTGCAGGCATTTAGAGCTTGTGATAATCCAATCATGACTATTGCATGACACTTTTGCCGAGCGTTAGCCTGCCAATCATATGGAATCTAATTTCTCATTTAAAAACGGATCCTGTTTTACAGAGAACCACTGGGAGTAATCTACTTTCTACCAGAGAGCAACTGAAACATTTGAGACAAATTCAGTCTTTTAGAGCAGCAGGGTACCATTTAGTAATTTACCTCCTCTGGGGCATTAATTGGTACCCTAAAGTACTGTAAGAGTTAATTTACCTCATACAGTGAACACTTGAATCCTAGGAAAGGATGCTTAGTTTAGCTCAAAACAAAGCAGGATTAAGACAGAAATTAAAAGTAGCTTAAATCATGTACTATAACATATTTAGGTAAAAAAACTACTTTGGTTAAGGTGTCATTTTTCTTTCACGAGTATTTTAGGAATTTGTAGTTATTAAGCTCCATGCCTCTTTCCCTTGCTTGAAAAAAACAGAATTCCTGTTGCCAAATATTGATACATTTGCAATTAATATAAGGTGTTGAGTCATTCTCAAAGATCATGATGCTAGAACATAATTTCTAATAAACACTCCTGTGAAATTCTACTGAAAGCAAAAAGAAAAAGAATCATGAATGCACTCAGCAAGTGTATAGTATTCTGAGTGGCCCTGGTATCACATATGGCCCTAAACTGATGAATCACTATTTCACTTCAGTGACTTGGGTAACAAGTGCCACTATCAATTGAGAAGGTCCGCTTTTTATCCACAAATTTCCTTGAAAGTGAGAATCAATTTGAGAATTCCTACTAACGCCACAATGCACTATCATTCCAGTAGAAAAGACCTGTGGTTTGCAAACTTTTTTAAAGCCATAGAAAGCCAGGGGAATTACTCTGAATGAACTGGAATTTGGAGATCTAAGACGTGCGCCACAACTACTGAGCCTGCGCTCTAGAGCTCGCGAGCCATAACTACTGAGCCCGCGTGCCACAACTACTGAAGCCTGCGCACCTAGAGCCCGTGCTCTGCAACAAGAGAAGCCACCGCAATGAGAAGCCCACACACCGGATCAAAGAGTAGGCCCCACTCACCGCAACTAGAGAAAGCCTGCACACAGCAATGAAGACCCAACGCAGCCGAAAATAAATAAATAAATAAATAACTTTTTTAAAAAAGAAATGATTATAATCTCCTTCATTGAAAGTCAAATTTACCCAGCTGAAACCTGAAGGAAGAAAAGGATTTTGCTGGCATGAGGCAGGAGAAGGGTATTTCTATCAAGGGAGACAGACATGGTAAAGGCTTAACACTGGAAAAAAAAGAGAGATTTCAGGCATCTGAAAGTAGGTCAGCATTCCTGGAGCTTAGATTGTGTCAGAAATAGAAATGGTGGTGGACATCAAGCCTACAGATGTTAGCAGAAGTCTGGTATTGAGGAACCTTTTATTTCAGGTTAAGAGTTTTGCATTTTATCCTAAAATAATGTGGAACCCTTAAGCTGAGACAGATCTTTCCAGATCTGTAAATCAAAGAGATCAGTCAGACTACAGAACTTTATGTTAGCAGTGAAGAATACTGAAGTCACTGAATTTGTTTGTTTTTTTAATGATGTATTTCTTTTTATTTATTTATTTATTTTATTTATTTATTTTTGGCTGCGTTGGGTCTTCATTGCTGAGTGCAGGCTTTCTCTAGTTGTGGCGAGCGGGGGCTACTCTTTGTTGCGGCATGCGGGTTTCTCACTGCGGTGGCTTCTCTTGTTGCAGAGCGTGGGCTCTAGGTGCACGGCTTCAGTATTTGTGGCTCGCGGGCTCTAGAGCGCAGGTTCAGTAGTTGTGGTGCATGGGCTTAGTCACTCTGCGGCAAGTGGGATCTTCCCGGACTAGGGCTCGAACCCGTGTCCCCTGCATTGATAGGCAGATTCTTAACAACTGTGCCACTAGGGAAGCCCACTGAATTTGTTTTTGATATCACAATTCATATTGCTGCTGCACAACTTCAAACGTTCACACGTGTGTGTGTGTGTATGTGTACAGACATATACACACGTACATTCAAATAGAATATCTCTTATAAAGTCATTTGGGATATCTATAAGCTACTGCCTATAACAAAGTTAATGTCTACATGTTATTTATCAGACCCTAGGTCAATTTCAGAATCTTTTAGAAAAAGAAACATTGGACTGTTCATAGACACATGTTTTTCTACAATCCTACAAAAAAAATACACAAAACTCTACAGCTATATTAACATTCAACTGCATGGCATCTGTGGTTAGTCATGGCAATATGCCAGTGAACAAGAGTTCGCTCTAACGAAATAAAGGAAATAAAGGAAAAATATTGTACAAAATACATTCTAACAATACACTGTTAGAATACTGTGTGGTTACAAAAAATTCAAGAGTTAGAATCACAGCATGATGGAATTGACAGACCTTAGTGATCATGGAGCCCAATCTTATTTCCACAGATGAGATGACTGAGCTCTCTGGAATGAGAGGAACTTGCTAGAGTCCTCACGTCTATTCTTTGCATATGGAGGAGAAAGCTTTGAAAGCCTTGAGAGATTTCCCAGATCCACCACATAAAATGACCTACCTACTGCCTTATGCTGTTTGGTGGTGCTCCTGTGGCTCAGGTTGAAACACAAGAGCTCTGTTTCCAGCCTCACATATTCTCTTCTGAAAACTCCTATTCCTCCTAAATTACGGGGTCATTCCTCTGATCTTAGAATTCCTTATGTAATAGAATCAGAATAAATGGGACCATAGCTTCCTTCTACCATAAAATAATCTTTTTAATGAGATCAACCACAACCAAAGGAAAATAGCAGTAGCTGCTTCCCAGCCAAGATTTAGTGACTCACAGCTTCTGTTGGCAACGTCTTAGTGAGAGGATGGAAAAAACACCTGATTTTCCTCACCTGTGGAAACATCACCAAAGACCACCCCTAGCTGCACAGCCCAGGGAGTGAGAGGGATAAACCACTGTCTTCCTTTCATTCATTTGTAGAGTCCATTTCTTAATCTAAAATCACTTTGAGTTCAGTTTATTTTAAGCGTAGTGATTAATTGAGCATCATTATTTTAGGTTTTCTTTTTTCCTTATTATTTTTGGAAGTATCCAACTCTTCTAACACTGGTAACACTCTAGAATAATGAAATCTAATCAACAATCTTTAGCCTGCTGTTATCAAAACTCTGTACTTGTTAATACCATCTTTTCTCAAAGTTCATCATCCAGCTGTAATGATTTCTTTTGATCTTCCTTTCATTAGATGCCACAGATCTGTAACTCTTCAATATTACTCTTTTTCCCAAACTCATCCTGGCTGTCAGATCTTTGGTCAAAGTGTTCTAAAGAACTCAGTTTTGCTTACCCTGAACAAGATGTTATAATGACCTCGATCACTGCTGCTGGATGTTGTTTTTGCAAGAAAGGAGGCTGTGCTTGATGAGATGAGGGAAACATGGCAGAACTGTTTTCTGTGCAAAAGCTGTAACCATAAGCAGTGACCTGAAGAAAAGTCACGTATAGGCGGCTTCTAAGTTGTCATGCTTAGGAGCGTAAGGGAACACTGAAAGTAAATGTTTAAAGAAAGTGTGTGTATGTGTATGTGTGTGTGTGTGTGCTTGTGTGCATTTAAGGGGTGGAGGAAAGGCTTGTCAAGATCTAGCAAAGCAGAAAAATCATATGAACCAATGCTCTACATGAAACAGTAGTTCCACGCCCATGTACACACTCCATAGAGAACCTCTAACTGTAAGGCTAGGATGAAATAAATAAAATAATGTTTAAAAATTGGCACATTTATCCATTTTGCATAATATCCTGTCTTGATAATAATTAACCTTTTTCACATTCAAATTAGAGATCAAAAAAATTGACTTTGTATTGACTTTCATTAGCTTATTGCTTTAAAAGCAGGTACTATTTATGTTTTTCAACACCTAGGAATGAGACAATAAATTCTTCAAATCCTTAATACCTAGTTTCTAAATGTGTGGTTATAACTCTTTTTGGCTGGCATAAGAATACGTAATGTCTTCTTTTATCACCTTGTTCAGTGATTCATTCATTCACATTCATTCCCTCTATCCTATACTTTCTTTTATTTTCATGTGAACGTTTCTGAGACAGAATGTTCCTATGCTACTTCTCCACATCGCAAATAAAGAGGGAAGTACCTAGAGGTTAGTTATGTCTGATGAAACCAGAGGCTATTACTTAGTAAGCAACAGGGGCACAAAATAGTGAAGGACAGCAGCTAAGGTTGTTGGTCAGACATCAGGAACATGCATTCTAAATGCACCGATTGTGAGAATTATAAACTCGGGTTATAATCCCAGAATCTCCTGTTGAAGGTCTTGAAACAAAAATGTAGACTTTGAGACATAACCTATCTGATGTCAATGGACAGAGCTTCCCAGGAAATATCATTTGACTTTGCAAAACTCTATAGTGTGTGTGTTTACGTGCATACTTTTTTATATGTTTCCTCAATTGAGACTTTTAGCTAGAGAGGGTTATTTTCTTGTTTGAAATACACAGGTAAATCATGGGACCAATTACTGACTCTGCAGTAAAAGTAAGGATATTCATACACCCCTTGTCCTTGTGTTGTACAAGATGAAAGCAATGTTTTAAAACAAACAAACAAAAAACACCTGAGAACTCAAGAAACCCAATGGGAGAATGAAAAAAGTGTAAAAAGTACTACTTTGATGAACACCTATATATCTGTTCATCCCTCCACCAGCTAAGACATGCAAGAGTTAAAACGTGCTTAAATAAGAAAACAACAAAATATATTAATTAAAATGAAAAGACTTTTGACAAAGGTATTGTGGACTGTGTAAATTAATGTCATTATATAATCTAATTTTATTTAAGTAGAGATTAAACAGAGAGCAGAACTGAGAACTCCTCTGCATTCTTTTCTGATGGGCTCACTACACATCACCTGCATGTGTTTTAGAGATTATGGGAGAGATTTATTATCACAAAACAGGCACAAAGAGCTCACGACCAGAGACAGTTTTGAAAGGTGACCAATACCCATGAGGAACATGATTAGCTGACTTTAAATAATGCAGTGCTGTCACCATGGGGGTGCTTCCTAGACTTGGATGAAATCATGCCTAGAAAGTTGCTCCAGTGTTACTGGAACCCCATGCTGTTAAGTAACATTTACCTCAGTTATCTGGCGCTATTAGCATTATCCCCCATTGGTCAGCTAATTAGACATAAACCTATTAAACAAAAATAAACTTTCAGGTACACTCTATTGCTTAAATCAAGCTTTTGCATATTTAAATTGTCATCTTGTTTATGATGCAAAATACATTCTGATTCTTCTTTATGAATTTTAAGAATGGATGAAGGCAACAGTTGATAAGGTTTATTTGTTCTGATATACATGGAATTTGAATAAAGCAAAAAAAAAAATCTTAAAACTACAAACACATTCGTACTGTACTTATGTTTAGAAACCACCCGTCCCCTGAGAACCAGTTTATATTGTATATTTAAATATGCAACAAACTTCCACATATAGTCAACTGCTTAGACTTAGCGCTGTTGCCGATAAGACACACCTGAACCTACTGCCAATCCTTCTGCCCGCTACATCATTCCATGAATCCTCTTTCCAAACACAAATTTATGCCACTGATGTGCCTCATACTTTCCTCCTTACCCCATTGAAATCATGCTGCTTTTATGTTACCAGAACATGCCCAAAGGCCCAGCTCAATTTCTTTTTCCCCCCTTAATGGTCTGAAATTGAATCTATTGAAAAAGAGACCAGGTTGCCCATTCAATATAAGAAAATCATATGATTCCTTAAAAAACCAATAAAACAGGAACTGAAGAACGAAATATGCATATAGCTACAATGATATGAACACTGACAATGCCTTAACTTTAGATATTATCAAAACAGTTTCATTTAAATCTTACAAAGCCCTGAGAAGTGGACCAAGCTATCAACATTATACTTATTTCTATATATAGAATCTAAAGCTCACAGCAGATAAGTGTCTCATCCAAGGTCACGTAACTAGTAAGTAGCAAAAAATGGACAAACCTGGGTTTTTCTGACTCCTGGTGTAGAATATTTCCTCTACAAGAGTAGCTTTCTAACGTGCAGTACAAACTGTGTAGGGCTGCAGGTTACTGCGTTAAGTGTAAATATTCCTCAACCAGCACCAGCATTCAACTGAGGAACAAGTGTTCACAAATATTCTCACCTGGTTTAGGGTCACAGCATCTGGGGTACCAGGAGGTGGCCAAACCTTCCCCCTTTCCTTTCTCTCCCCAAAATGGTTAGAAGTCAGGTCTTTGGAGTCAGACAGATATGAGTACATATTCTGGATCTACTATTACTAGCTTCCTTACTTTGGGCTAATTACTGAATTTTTAGGCCTAAGTCTTAGTTTCCTCAACTGAAAGTAGCAGTATATGTAAAGGGCTTAGCATCACTTAGCTAACATGAATTAATATTACTAATTATGATAGTAATGTTTTTAATATATGCAGTTGGTGTTATAATAATACAGTATAAATTTAAATTGTAAATTAATTTAAATAAACTTTCCATTGGTATATACCTTATTCATAGATACCAATAATACCAATTAGATACTAATTTAACTCTATTCTATAGAGTCTATTATTATTATTATTACTATTAAAATAGGCCATCATAACCTAACATTTTATGAAATATTCTTCTACCCCAAAGCAGCTACTACTTTTTTCATGTATATGGGTACATACTCTACTTTTGATATGAAGGTTTCCAAGTAGCTCGACTGCCATGCATAGCTGTTATTCAAAGAAATTTTCAAAATACCTCAGTGGTAAGGCATAAAATCTTGATATAAACTTTCAAAGACAGCAAGAAGTTGGCAATGCATATCACTCACTGCCAGAATTATCACACCAAAATCATGCACTAAATAACTGTGGGATAGATACTTGAAACCTAGCTCAATGTTTTGTGAAAATATGCAGAAATTCTCAAACTGCTTAGTGAATTTTCACCCTTGCAACATAACAGTTCACAATATTCTAGGGGAAAGCTGATACTAAGGTTCTGCGTGGCTTATAAATATGAAAAGAAACATATTTCTGCAGACTTTTTGGGATTGCCAGCTAGTATGATGCTAGCACTTTGGTGGATAAACATTTGCATATTCTTCTTATGGGCACAAAAACGAATGATTGATATTCACTCATTCAACACATTTATTTAGGATGTAATATATGACACAATGTTGTAAGCAATAAATATATAGTAATAAAAAACATCACGAAAGTCATTGCCTCATGGACACTATATACTAGTGGAAATTGGATAAATATGTAAATAACTACACATATACACCTTGGAGTCTGAAAAAAAGCTACTGATAAACCTAGAGAACAGGTGAAGTAATGTTGGCAGGGGGTGGAAAAAGGGGTGGGCCTAGCAATTTTAAATCATTGGTCAGGGGATACCTCACTGCAAAGATGCTATTTGAGCAAAGATATTAAGGAGTTGAGGGAGGTCATCATGCACATAGCAGAGGGAAAGGTGCTCTGGGCAGAGGAAACAGCAAATGAGGCAGAAACATGACTGGCATGCTTGAGGAACAGCTGGGAATCCTTTATGGGTGGAGTTGAGTGACCATGTCAGAGAACTGAAAGATGTTCTCAGAGGGGTAGCAGGGCCAGAACAGGTAGAACCTTGCAGGTCTGAGGGTAACAGAAAGCCACTGGTAAGTTTTCACAAGAGCAGGGACATGCTCTAACACTTAGTGTATAAAGTATCATTCTGGCTGCTGTCTTCAGCACAGACTGAAATGAAAATGGCAGGAACGGAAGCGAGAGGGTGACTTTGGAGGTTATAGAAAAATTATAGGTAAGAGGTGATAGTGTCTTGGTCCAGGGTGGCAGCAGTAGAGGTGCTAGGCGGTGCTTACCTATTAAGGAGAGAGAAAGGATTTAGGGATGGTTGGGATGTGAGCATGAGACAAAGTGGAATCAAAGATGACTTCAGTGTTTAGATCCTGAGGAATGGAAGGGATAAAACTGCTATGAACCAATATGGCAAAGACTGTGAATGGGGCAGATTTTTAAAGGACAAAGAAGATCTCGGATTTGAACATTTTAAGATTATGATGCCTATTAAACATCTCAGTAAGTGGTGATGTCACATAAGCAGTTGGGATACAAGTCTGGACTTTTCAGGAGAAGTCAGGAGGGGAGACAGACATTTGGGAATCATCAACACATGCATGGTATTTAAAAACACAAAACTGTACGTAATCCACAAAAGTAGATAAAGAATAGACCCAAGGGTGGAGAAGAAAAGCATTTAAACAATTCAAGGCCAAGGACACTGGGGAAAAGAGTAAGAAGGAGTGAGCCATTATATAGAAGAGAAATCGAGGTCAAGAAATGTCTGAAGCTACATACAGAAGGTGTTTCAAGGATGAAAAAATGTTCAAGAAAGAAAGATGGGTCAAGAAAGATGAGGACTGAGGAGGAAGCATTAATATCTGTAGCATCAACAAGAATAGTTTTTGTAGAAAGCTGAGGACAAAAGCCTAATTAGAGTGAATTTTTTTTTTTTTTTTTTTTTTTAGTGAGAGAGGAAGAATTAAAACCATAAGTGCCAACCAAATGTTTTTCTGAGTTCTGCAATAAAGGTTGCAGAGAAATAAGAAAATATCTGTCATAATATTGGAAGCAAGTAAGTTTTGGTTGTTGTGGTTGTTGTTATTTTGAAGATGAGGTCACTTGAAATGTGTTTATCCTGATGGGACTTTCCATTAGAGACAGATTGAGAAGACAGATTGGAGAACCATACTCCTGTGTAAGGGAGAGACGAAGGAATGTAGTACATTCACTGAGCACAGGGGCATTCTTCCAGAGAGACCAGGAAAAAAGTCACACTGTAGAAGCAAAGATGCAAATAAATGGGTGCTATGATATTCATCTGAGGAAGTTCTCTGCTGATTCTTTCTGGGGTAGAGGATGCAAGAACGTCAGCTGAACGTAAGGATTGTAGAGAGAAGTTTAGATGAAAGAAAATTCCATATCCAAATGAAATTTAATTTTTTCAGATGGAATAAACACATAACCTGAACAAAGCTAATAGAGAAAAATATTAAGTCAAAAATATTTGACTGGCAAAAACAAAAGCAAAAACTTTTAAGAAGTAGGGAAGATGTCCTTCATTATATATGAAGTGGTGATTATTCATAAAACCTATGAAATTTTTGAAAGGGTCATCCATTTGGTCCATTCAAGTGAATTATTAGTTTGAAAATGATGGCCAAAAATTAAATTCAAATAAAATTTAGAGGACAGTGGTTAAGAATCAGCTTGCCAATGCAGGAGACACGGGTTCGAGCCATGGCCCAGGAAGATCCCACATGCCACGGAGCAACTAAGCCCGTGCGCCACAACTACTGAGCCTGTGCTCTAGAGCCCACGAGCCACAGCTACTGAGCCCATGTGCCACAAATACTGAAGCCTGCACACCTAGAGCCCGTGCTCTGCAACAAGAGAAGCCACCGCAATGAGAAGCCTGCGCACCTCAACAAAGAGTAGCCCCTGCTCACTGCAACTAGAGAAAGCCCATGCACAGTGATGAAGACTCAATGCGGCCATAAATAAATAAATAAATAAATAAATAAATAAATAAATAAATAAACAAACAAATAAATTTTTAAAATAAATAAAATTAAAAAAATTTTTAATCTCAAAAAAAAAATCAACACAAAGAGCATTTATGCGAAGAATCTGTCACACATTCTGAAAATTAGTAAAGATCATACATTTGTCCTGATCTTCCAAGGATCTGGGGACAATGACTGAATATGAGGACAACATTAATTAACAACAATGAAATATGTAATTCAAGCAAGATTTTAAAATAAAATGAAAATATCATAGACTATTAAAATATTTTCATATGGAAGAACTTTGCTTATCAAAATTATAAAAGAACACTAGGTCTATTACTTTCTTTGAATTCAACTGTCATTGTTGATAATTAATCCATCAAAGATGAGGATGGTTTTACATACATTTTATAGATTTTACATACTCTTTATAGCACTAAAGGAGTAAACCATGTTCTAATGACTGTAAAATAGGAGGAAAAAAAGCAATTTATTATTCAGCTTGATTATATATTTTATGTACCGTATCTATTCTTAATGACTTAAGCTCATTTCTAAAGATCAAATTTACATTTGAAGATTGGAGACTTCACATACTTTTATGTAAAGTAAAAGTCAGAATAGTCTCTGTAGGAGAGTATTCTGAATGGAACATTTTGAAAATTATTAAAAATGATGATTTTGTGTAATTGTAATTCTAGCCATATTATAATAAAACTAAAAATACAATAAGGTACTTCAATTAAAAAACTGTGGTGCTACATTATGAATACTACACAGCATGAAAATACGTGGAAAAACAAAGAACACACCATTAATGTAATGTAAACCAAACCAACACAAGAAGAAAAACTGATTCAAACTATGGACTCTAAAATTATGTATTTGAGCTCCAACTCTGCCATTTCCTAGCTCTGTGACCTTGAAAATGTACTTAATCTCTTGAAGTCTACCTTTTGTACTGGCTCTATTTTGACACTCACCAGCACAGACCAGTGTTGGACAAATTCTTTTAACTTCCCCCAAATAAATTAACTTGTTTTAAAGCCTGAGAAACTGATACAGGTTTTACTGAAGCTTTCATAGAGGGGAATAGATATGATTTTACATCACATACTGCACAGCAAAGAAGTTAAAATACTATTTAGATAGCAGTATCCCTTTCTCTCTGACATCCCAGTAGTAAAGTTCAGAAAAACTGAGATAATGCTAACGAGCAAGACAAAATAATTTGGAAGCCATTCAACTTACAAAGAGTATAAAGTAAGTTAAAACAACAAACAGGAAACAAATTTTTGTGTCATAATAAAAGACTATGATTAATTCGACAGTCTGTACCTGAGGTAAAAAGGGAAAACAAATCGGAAAAAAGGTGGGTTAGTAAAGGAGTTTAATGAAACCGGTAAACTTTCCAAAACATTAACAAGTTAAAAATTTCCGTCTTACCTGGTTAGAGCTCTAATGAGTAATCAAGTATCATTTAATTAAAGTCAATTTAATGTAAGTTGTATATAAAACATTTATGCTGTCTTGAATTTCTTACAAATTGATATAACATTGAAAAAACAAAGCAAACATAAAACCCCACTAAACGAACTCTTAGACTAATATAAACTTGGTAAATGATAATTCTGCATTATTTCCTTTAAATGCACATTGTGTTTTTTATTTGATGGGCCAGTTCTTCTGAAATCAAATTTTATTACAACTTCTTTTCAAATCAACTTATTTATCTTCTCAATTCTTTTGACTCTGAGTCTTCCTTTCATATAGTTGAAAATTTTCATACATGCACAGGTTTGCAATTAGCTTTTCCTTTTCTTCTTTATTATGTCACATGCAATTCAAGAAATAAAGAAACTAGAAATGAGAGATACTATTAAGGGTAAAAGGCTGTTGCTAAGTTATCCCATGTGTGATAGACAAAATTTTAGGATGGACTTTGTGATCCCCACTCCTTGGTATCCACACCTACGTGTAAACCCCCGGCTTCCCACACCTTACCTGGGGTGCTAAAAGAACCTGTAACTTATTTCTAGAGAACGGAATATGACAAAGGTGAAGAGATTTTTTTTAGATGTAATTAGGAGCTCTCTACAGGTGACTTTGAATTAATCATAAGGGAGATGATCTTGGATGGGTCTGACCTAATCAGGTGAACTCTTCAAGTAAAGGTCCAGGCTTTTTGGCTGTTTGTCAGGCAACAATTGAAAACTAATACACCATGATTTTAATATCTTCTATATTTGAAATTCCCTACCAAATCAACAACATAATTAAAGCAGGGGGAATGAATTTAAGATTACTTTGAAAGTAATTGATGGATACCTAGAGATTCACTCCACTATTCAATTTTTTATATTTGAAAATTTAATAATATATTTTTAATCATGAAAACAAATAATTAAAAAACCTTTTTATCTTTTTAACATCTGTTTTGTTTGGTGCTATTGAGATAAGATATAAAGACCAATCTGTTACTGTTCCTACTGAGAGCTGATAAAAAGCAGATAATTTTAATATATCAAAAGGTAAGTGAGAGATATGGGGATATATGTATATGTATAGCTGATTCACTTTGTTATAAAGCAGAAACTAACACACCATTGTAAAGCAATTATACCCCAATAAAATTTTTTTTTAAAAAAAGGTAAGTGAAATAAACCTGATTCCAAAGGTGTGTGACTTTAACATGTTATACAATGATGATTAACAGCATAAATAAGAAAAGAGATACACACGCCAGTAAAAGTTTTCAAAAGAAAACTTCGGAACCAATTAGATTAATTTACGATTGAGGGAACATCAAAGGATTTGCTAGAACGGATATTTAGAACCCTAGTTGGTATTAATTTTGACTAAGATTGTGTTGGAAGGGAGGTTGGGAGGGAGACGCAAGAGGGAGGAGATTTGGGGATATATGTATGTGTATAGCCGATTCACTTTGTTATAAAGCAGAAACTAACACACCATTGTAAAGCAATTACACTTCCAATAAAGATGTAAAAAAAAAAAAAAAGATTGTGTTGGAAATTTTGCTTTAACCAATGTTCCTGTTGCTTCATATCTATTAAGAGCCAGTCAGGAAAAAAATACTACTATATTCTGCTAGTAAGTTTATGTGTTCAATAAGTACAGTTTATCTCATTCCCAGTTCACTGAGCCAACGCTAAAGGGCCACAGAGTTGTGTTTATTCTTCCAAAATCGTAAATAAAAGTCTACCATCTGGTGTTAAATGCTTCAGGTGCAGACTTTTAGTAAATCTGAAGCTCAAGGTAAAATAACTTCCTATTGTGAGCATTTAATGGTCGACCATGAAACAAAGAAGAAAAGCCGATGCTGACTGCGAAATTTAACAGAGAAAGAGAACGTCCTGTATGTTTTTTGAAAACTTCTGCGTTGCCCATCCAGGGAAAATTTTGCAGACTGACCACTTATAGGATCCAGGAGGTTAAAGACAGAAAAAAGTCTCGGAAGATTGACCAGATGACCTCTTCCAGCCCTCCCAATTTCAGGAACTTTTGATTCTAGTATCTGGTTCAAGGTCTTTCTTCAGCCGCTGGGAGTCGAAGGCCTGAGGCAAGTCTGGTTTGTCTTGGTAATATTGACTACAGTGCTCTCTGCTCTCCCCTTGGTCTCTGACTGAACATCTCCCCTGTTTCATTTCTAGCTTTGAACTCCTTTTCCCCCATCCATCCTTTAATAATTATAGCATCCGAAAGAACTGAATGTAATTGAAGTAAATGACCAAGGCTGGTTTTAGAATGGAGTCTGGGTTCCTAGCCACACCCTACAAGCTTTCCATTGTGAAGTGTAAACAAATGCTCCAAAATACAGCCTCTTGCCATTGCAGGAGCATGCATCCTGCATTGCTCTGTAAATTGTCTTTGCTGGAATGTAAATTCCATCAAAGACAATGTAGACAAAGATGGAATGTAGACTCCATCTCCAACTTCATAGTCATGGTTCCTTGTGCTAAGGCATTTTTCATCTCTTCCCTTCCTCCTTGCCTAGCAGGGGCTCCACAGAAACAAACAAACAAACAAACAACCTGTATTCTCCCCTGGTACAAATTAGTGGCCTTATCAGCCCTCCGGATGAATTCATTAACTCTTTATTGTGTTTTCTATAAGCGTGTCCCTTTTATGTGCATCTTGCTTTAATATTTTCTCCAGCTCCCTAGAACCCCCACTGTGAGAGTGTCTTTATCTCACTCCTTTTTACAGAGGCAGAGCATCGCTGAGCTCTTAGTAGGCACTCAATAACTATTAATTCATTGATAATCCTCACACGGATATCCACTACTAGATAAAGCTCACTTTTAAGTCATGCACCCCGGGACTAGTGACAAGTCTGTGTTTTACACATTGTTCCTGGCCCTCTTCCTCTTCCTCAGCTGTACGACTGGGAAAGAGTTCCCTTTAAGCTTACTTTAGTATCTAGAGCAAAATGCCGTTTTCTTTTGATTTCCCTTTTGTTCACATAGCAGTTAGAAGACATTTTGCGCAACTCTGGTGGTAAAAACTGTGATGTCTGAAATCGCTTATTAAAAGTGGAGTGGAGTGGGAAAAACAAATGACTGGGTCTAAGGTCCCATGCTGGTCCTGTTATTAATAAACTGTGGGAACTGGCATTTCAGAGTTCTCAGGGTTGTGTGTGGGTGTAAGTATGATTGTACGTGTGTGTGTGTGTATGTGTGTGTGTGTGTGTGTTCTCACTTTAACATAGCAGTTTGTGCTATAAAGACTGTGGAGAAGCTACATCTGTCTGAACCTTTGCTCACTGGAGTACTGAAATTGGGAAGAAATATGAACTTCACAATGACCCCCAACAGTCTTATCAGGTGTTTCCGGCCAACTTCGTATAATTAATCCAAAAGGACCCTAATAAGCCTTAAGAACAAAGCCTAGATTCCACCCTTTCACCTAACATCTTGAATCCTACAAAGGACAGGAGGAAAAATGCAAACTCATTAGGACCTACGAAATGGAAAAAAAAATCTCTGGTAACACATATGCCATCAAAAAAATGCGTTATCATTATTGGAACATAGTACATCATGACGGACCATTTATCAATTTCATAACTTACTATCTAGTCCACATACAAAGTCCATCACAGTCAGGCACAACTCCACCAAGCCACTTAGAATGTATGTTTACCTGCCTTCCTACACCATCTACACTTAAAAAGCGCAGTCTTTGCTAAATTTTAAATCCATTCCAATTAGTGTCACCATAAAAATGGAGAACCAGCTGTTCATTGACCTTGCATTACAATGTTCAAACTTATTATTCTCCAGACTATTCTCAGCATCTCTTTTTCATGTTCATTAACGTCAGACTTTTATATTTCTCACAAGGGTATTATTTTTGCTCAAACTTTTAGCAATCTTATTGTGTTTGCTCTAAACTTTCTTAAGGTATATAATTATTGGATTCAATTGTTTAACTGCCAGGCTGAAGGTAATATTCTATTAAATGTTAGTCCAATGACGAATGGGGTAGTAGAGTTACCAGACACCAGCCCTGAATGAGCAGGTTTGTTTGAAATATCAGTTTAAGACACCTATGAGAAACTCATTTTATTTTCATGATTTTCCTTAAATAAATGACTTCTATTTTTCTACATGATCACTTAGGATGCCAGAATTTCTATAGTAAGGACAATTTACTTTGGTGAAGATAACATACTGGAATTTACATTCCAGCAAAGACAATTTACAGAGCAATGTTTGATTGACCTTTGGTTATGCTGATGGAGGTATTGTAGCTTGAAACCATTCTCAACCATTCTCTTCAGAACATGAGTGATATAGTGAGGAATTATTGCAGAGGAAATAATTTTTACAGTTTTGAAGTTAAATAGTAGAAAAACACTGCTCTTCAAATTTTGTACAATAGCATGTTCTCTATACCCTTCCTTTTTATATTTTAGACATTTATGATTTTTTTAAAAAAATTGGACATCCACAAAAATGATGTTTTGTTTTTTTTTTTCACAGTGAAATCGCATCTTTAACGGATGACCATTTGGGAAGTTAATTTTTTTGGCATGAGTCTACAAATGAATATTACTGATGTTGTATAGTTTTAACGGCATGGAATTAAAATCCTAGAAATGTAACAAATCCCAGCAAAAATGACGTTTTGAAAACTACAGAAATATATAAGAAAATATTTATATTGCTCATAATTTCAACAGAATTACTTGTACAACTTAAAGAAACATCATAATATCTTTTGCTTTTAATATCTCACTTTTTAAGAGCCTGCAGAATCTCAGTTAAGTATTTTACAGCATTTATTCCAATTTACCAATTATGTATAGATATGAACACAACTTTGGTCTGAAACACAGCTTTTACTTTTTCCTAAACTTTCAAAAATATGCAATTAGGATGAAACAAATTAAATATCCAATTTCCTATATAAATTGATAATTTAAAAACTCTAAATTGCCTTTCAATTTCTTTTAGTTCACTTACTTCAGATTGTTTCAATTGGGCACATATTTTTTCTTTTAACAGCATGTTTTAAGAAATCATCTGCTTAAATGTTTCAAATATTACAGCAAATTCCTCGTCTCTTTTTAAAAAATGGATTACGCTTGATGATTTATTTAACTTTTTAAAAGACATTTTAAAGAGTTTCCATGAACAACTCTAATATATGAGGATAGTTATTTTTGCCCCGTTCAGGGTCATTGTAGCAAAGGATAAATATATCAGATAAGTCAAACATACTACACATTTATGGGTTTAAATGTGACAAACACATATGTAATATGTAGGGGATCATTTTCTTTACAAAAAAAGTGAAGTATGAAATTAAATCATTTGTAATTTCATATCCAGCTTCAGATTTACAACCTAACCAGAGGTGCAGTGTTTAAAGCTTGTGTTTCTCGAATAACCAAAGGCTAACACTATATATACCAAATTGAACCCATTTATTCCTATGAAAATCTTCATAGAATGTATTGTTCATCGTTCAGTAACAGAGGAAATCATCTGTTAGAGATTAAAGTTAACAAGAAAGATACGTAACCTACATTAAGGAAAAAGAAATTTTAAAAAAAGGTTCTTCATCAAACAACGTAAAACACAATTTGAAAAAATGGAAAGTCATCTTGTGTCTCCAGATCCCATGTTTGCAAAATACCAATTATTCATAACTACAATGTGATTTCACTTTGTTGGGGGGGGAGGGACTTCTTGAAAGGGAACTTGACACAGTAAATCTGAAGTTAAATTGGAAAATTAACAAGAAAGAACAGCCAAATAATTTTACAAATAAAGAATAATGAAGAAGGCAACTCTTCCCCTAAAATGTTAGTAGGTGCTACAAGCATAATAAAATTTAAATGTTGAGGTACTAGTACAAGAATTGTCAAATAGATCAATGGGATAAAGCAGCTCCAAACCAGAACTTTACTAAGGATACTAAGTATTTAGTACAGTATTACTCAAATCTAAGACATCACCACTTGGTAGATATACCCCTTAAGAAGGGAAACATCCAGCCAATTAAAGTATGTGCTTTCTAACATCTAGAATTTTTACATATATTGAAAGAACTTATTCACCCTTTATTAAAGACAGATTTTATCACCCACATACATAAAATATATAAGCAAAAATAAATTAATTAACATTCTATAATTTCTTCACATCTGGAACTGAACTCTCCTAAATCACTTTTAGATCTAGAGTTCTTAATATTTTTGCTTTTCCACACAATGACATTCCCTGGGCTCTTAAGAGCACTGGTTATGTGGTATTTCTGAAGAAAAGCCAGTGATGCTGGCATTTGAAATGTGACTTTGCAACTACGTGGAACTAGCCATATTTTGATTTCGACTTGAAGTATATTGGTAAACATACCTGATTCATGATCTTCTTCACATGTTACTCTATTTGGTTCCTAGGGATTAAAAGACCACTCCACTATTGTCTCTGGAGAATGATTTCCACAGGGACACACATTCTGCACATTTTAATGCTGGGGCTTTCAAAGTTTGCACATGCACAGGTAATGGCAAGCATAGGCTGACTCTGCCTGAGTGACCATGGTTTTTAGATTTCATTGTTTGCAAATGTTCCAGTGAAAGGTAAGGTATCACATAAGCAGTGAAATTCAGTGTGTTACAGACATCAAGAATTACTGCTATAAATACAGAATTATTCAAAAAAGTACATAAACAATTTTTTGAAAAAAAAAATTCCACCTCTTATCTAAAGTAATGAATGATAATACCTGCCATACCTACCCCAAAAGATGCTTTGAAGATCCAGGCATGTGCATAAAATTTTTAAATTATGAAGCACTATACAGTACTCTAAAAGTGAATAATTTTTAGACAATTTAGCAAGTCTTTTTTTGTTTTGTTTTGATGTTTCTTTTGTTTTCCAAAATTAACACTAGAATTAAACACTAAAATTGCTTTCTCATAAGTGGTTTTTCAACCTTTTAAGTTCGTTATCAAAATCCTTTCTTGCTAGCAATATGGTAACATGACATTATTTGTGATCAAATTATTTTATTTATATACCAGAATTGCAGTATTACTGTACAAAACTGTTCCAACTCTTTGTATATCTTTCTTACATTTGACATACTGATACATTGCATGCATTTCCTTTGTGCTAATATATCTATTAATCAAAACTTGTTCAGTCAAAGGCACTTACAATTTTTACTCAATCTTACACTTACAAGTTTTACTCAATCTTAATTAAAATGAAAATAAATGTTAAAATAATTTAATTAGAGATATGTTGGGATTTAAGACCTGGAGTTTCTGCATGATACATCAACTTACTTGTAAAATTTCTTAACGATACTTTACATTCTTAATGTCATGTAAGTTAGTGGCATTACATTACTAACTTATAACCTGATCATTTTGTAAAAATTGATCAAACTTAGTATAATAATGTCAATAAAACAGCACAGTTAAAATAAGCATGAAACAAGCAAATGTCCTCAAATGTTTCAACAGAAGGATAGATAAGTTGATTTCAATCACTGTTGAACATTACAAACTGAACTCTTACCCCTTGCAGAAAAGGAAAAGAGAAAACATACTGAATTACACTTTTCTTGCTGATAAAAGTAAGCTCAATAAATCATCTTGAAAGAGATATTTCCTTCATGGCACTAAGCTCTAGACAGATTTTCTGGGAAAATACTAGTATCTTCAACCGCCTTTTGTAAAAATGAAGAAATATTCTTTTATTACCACTTTTATATTCTCATCAATAAAACATTAAAGCATAGAATTATATCTTACTTTAGCAAAGATTGTCCTACTCAGAATTCATAAAACATAACATAGGAACAGCTGTGAGACCAATCCACAAGGCTAATATTTGTCAGGTAGAAATAAGAATGATAGTAGACCCACTTCTACTTCCTTGGGGCATGATCATGACAATTTAAAAAAACTGTTATTGTGGTAACATTGGTTCATAACATTATATGAACTTATAATATTATGTAAGTTTAATGTGTACATTATATTTTGACTTTTGTATACGCTGCAGTGTGCTGACCACCAAAAATTTATTTTCCATCTGTCACCGTACAGTTGACCCCCTTTACCTATTTCACCCCTTCCCCTCGGGTAACCACTACTCTGTTCTCTGTATCTAAGTGTTTGTTTTTGTTCGGTTTGTTCATTTATTTTGTTTTTTTGTGCTTTTGTTTGTTTGCTTTTTTATATTCCACGTATGAATGAAATCACACAGTGTTTGTCTTTTTCTGTCTGAAATTTCATTTAGCACAATACCCTCAAAGTCCATCCATGTTGTCAAAAATGGCAAGATTTCATGTTTTTTATGGCTGAGTGGCATTTCACTCTGTGTGTGTATGTGTGTGTGTATGCATAGGTGTGTGTGTGTGCGTGTGTGTACACCACATCTTCTTTATCCATTCGTCTGTTGGTGGGCACTTAGGTTGTGTCCATATCTTGGTGATTATCAGTAGCGCTTTGATGAACATGGGGTGCATGGATCTCTTCTCTCTGTCCTTTCTCACCTCTGTCATCTCAGTCAAGATGGTGAAAGGGGTTAACAAGGTTACTTTTGATTTGGAAGAAAAAAATATCTTTCAGGTTACAGATTGCTCAAAAATGTCTTACCAATTAACTGCATTAATTCCTGTTTTGAAGCTCCAAATACCTGTCTTTGGCTTTCAATGTGGAGGTTTGCTGTTTCATTATTTCAAGTCCATTTATGTGTGAGGCACCAGTGTGCACACCACGCATTCACACACAAATTATAAAAACTTTAAAAATACTTGTAAATGGACCAATGAATAAAATAATAATCTTGTACTTTCCAAGGTAGAATAATTAAATATCATTTTTTCTTTAATATGTTTCTTACTTACTGTTTGGGATTTAGTCTGCCTTGAGACTGACAGTATTTTCTTCTCACTTCTGTAAAAGCTTAGCTGGGAGTGGGGGACAGGTAGGGGGTCTGTATTAGTTGGCTAGGGCTGCCATGACAAAATACCCCAGAGTATGTGGCTTAAACAACAGAAATTTATTTTCTCAGAGTTCTGGAGGCCAGAAGTCCAAGATCAATGTGTCAGTCAGTTGGATTTCTTCTGAGATCTCTCTCCTTGGCTTGTAGCCTTCTTGCTGTGCCCTCACGTGGTCTTACATCTGACACACATGCCTGGTGTCTCTCTGTATGTCTAAGTTTCTCTTCTTATTAGGAAACCAGTCAGATTGGATTAGGACCCACCCTAATGGATTCATATTCACTCAATTACCTCTCCCAAGGGCCTCACTCCAAATACAGTCACATTTGGAGCTACCAGAGACTTTGGCTACAAGATACGAATTTTGAGGGGACACAATTCAGCCTATAACAGGGTGTTAGAGCAATTATTGTCTAAAGGTTTCTGTCTTACTTGTCTACTCTTCCTGATCCATTTATATAAAATGCAGGCTTTAGTAGGGTATTCTTTTGTCCACACTCACTGGCATTTCTGCTTTGCCAACTTCTTCACCACTGTGTTGTTCCTTGGACCCCAAGATCCCTATCCTGTTCACCTTCATCTTCCACCTTTCAGAGCCTTCCTTCTACTCGTTTCGTATATAATAACCAGGGTTGTAGTTGTACTTAGCAGGAAGAAGCTACTCCACTTCTCCACAATCAGGATTCTTCCCCTGGTTTTTGTTTTTGTTTTGTTTATAAATTTATTTATTTTTGGTTGTGTTGGGTCTTCGTAGCTGCATGCAGGCTTTCTCTAGTTGCAGCGAGTGGGGGCTACTCTTCGCTGTGGTGTGAGTGCATCTCGTTGCGTGTGACTTCTCTTGTTGCGGAGCACAGGCTCTAGGTGCATGACCTTCAGTAGTTGTGGCACGAGGGCTCAGTAGTTGTGGCTCGCGGGCTCCAGAGCGCAGGCTCAGTAGTTGTGGCGCACAGGCTTAGTTGCTCCGCGGCATGTGGGATCTTCCCGGACCAGGGATCGAACCCGTGTCCCCTGAATTGGCAGGCCGATTCTTAACCCCTGCGCCACCAGGGGAGTCCCCTTACCCTTGTTTTATAAAAAACTTTCTAAGAAACAAATGATGATTAGAATCAGAAAAGAACTGCACTGAAATATAAGACAATAGAAAAAGTAAAGAGAACTATAGTCAAACATAGTAACTTAGTAAAGCTCTATTTTCCATAAGAATTTCAAATGTCAAGATCCCTACTTCTTTCTTCCACTATTACAGCCCCTATGCTTTACTTGAAGCAACATTAGTGACATTTAAAATAACTGATCTTCCATACGTTTGGCAAAACAAAGATGTGTACAAATGTTACGAGCCAGAGATCCTCAAGACAAAGAGAGATAACTCATATCCTAAGATTTTCAAAATAAGTTCAATTTCCAAGTATAGAATTTGTTTCCCCTTTGCTCACTCCATCACTTGAAAATGAATCAATATGTTATGTGCCACTTTGCTCCAGTTTAACCTAACGATTTCAGGAACTGGCTTATTACTCATCTTAACAAATACTGTGTCAATTCACACCAAACAGACAAAGTGTACCTTACCCTCATGACACTAGGATGGCAACATTCTATAATAGAAAGTGACCTGAAATTTAGTCCTGTTTCACCACTAATTTGGTTCGTAGCTTTGGGTAATTCTTTTTTTTCCCCTCATACTTAAAAAATCAAACAGCGATATCAAGCTACAAAAATATCGCTTATATTTTCACCCTTTTTACTAAACAGCTTCTAAAACCTTTTATATATATCTCATGTTTTTCATACATATCCCATGGTAAATGTACTTTTTAAAAAATATACTTATTGATCTTCTGCAAACATGTGTTTTGCTGTTATGACAATTTAGCAGAACTCATTTCTCCTGCTATGACATAGTTTCTAGGCCTGCCTCAGGACTGTTATACTGAACAAAATGCCAGGAAGGAGACAATATGAAGCAGATAATGAGAGCTATGAATGAATAAAGGAGATGTAGTAGCACCTCTCAGAGACAGCAAGAGGGTATAAAAAAAGTAGCAAGGCCATGAGATCAGGAATAGGCGTCATGTGGTCCCCAAAGAGAAATATTGCAAGAGTATAAGGGAAAAATCTGTGAGCACTGCACTCACCATGAAACTCAGCAAGATGAGGCTTCAGACCCTTCATTGCTCTGGCTTTGTAAATGCTGGGAGTTCTAATATCTATAGAAAGTTCTAGGTGAATTATGCTTTTTTCCATATACCTGCACCCCAATCTTCATTGCAGCACTATTTACAAATAGCCAATACATGGAAGCAACCTAAATGTCCATTAACAGATGAATGGATAAAGAAGATGTGGTATATATATGCAATGGAATATTACTCAGCCATTAAAAAGAATGAAATAATGTCATTTGCAGCAACATGGATGGACCTAGAGACTATCATACTAAGTGAAGTAAGCCAGACAGAGAAAGACAAATATCATATGGTATCATTTATATGTGAAATCTAAAAAAAAAAAAAAAAAAAATGATACAAATGAACTTAGATACAAAACAGAAATAGACTCACAGACATAGAAAACAAAACAAACTTATGGTTACCAAAGGGGAAAGTGGGGAGGGATAATAAGAGTTTGGAATAAACATATACACACTACTTTATATAAAATAGATAACCAGACCTAAATGGGAAGGAAATCAAAAAAAGAGGGGATATGTGTATATGTATAGCTGATTCATTTTGCCATACAGTAGAAACTAACACAACATTGTAAAGCAACTATACTCCAATAAAAATTACTTAAAAAATAGATAACCAACAAGGACCTACTGTATACATAGGGAACTATACTCAGTATTCTATAATAATCTATAAGGGAAAAGAATCTGAAAAAGAATACATATATATATATATATATATATATATATATATATATATATATATATATATATATGAATCACTTTGCTGAACAACTGAAACTAGCACAACACTGTAAATCAACTATACTTCAATTAAAAAAAAAAAAAAGAAAGTTCCAGGTGAAATGGAAAATCTATGGTTCAAAGAGTATTTCCACGTAAACATTTCTGGTCAGTTACCTAGAAATCTCAGAAGCAAGGAAACTAAATCTCCAAGGCTCTATATATTTGTTCTGCTTACCTGTCTCATTCAAAATAAAAATATTTAATTTCATATCTGATTTCACATTTCCAATTTTGCATTCTTTATCTTAAAGCATAGAGTCCCCTTCCCACCAACAACATTATATAAGCACCTAACATCTAACTCCCTGCAAATGGGAATCAGAAACATTCTGATGATATGTGGAAGTGTACATTAACTAAAAGTACGTGTGGGGCTTCCCTGGTGGCGCAGTGGTTAAGAATCCACCTGCCAATGCAGGGGACACGGGTTTGAGCCCTGGTCCCAGAAGATTCCACATGCCACGGAGCAGCTGGGCCCGTGAGCCACAAGTACTAAGCCTGCGCGTCTGGAGCCTGTGCTCCGCAACAAGACAGGCCATGATAGTGAGAGGCCTGCGCACTGCGATGAAGAGTGGCCCCCACTTGCCACAACTGGAGAAAGCCCTCGCACAGAAATGAAGACCCAACACAGCCATAAATAAATAAGTAAATAAAATTAAAAAAAAAAAAAAAGTACATGTGAACGCTCGTGGGAACAAAAGGCCATGAAGAAGCTGAAGAGTTAGATTACAGTGTTGGAAGGGAGACCAAAACAATGCAGAAGCAAATAAAAAAGTGTCCGTATTTTCTTCTACTAGATCTTCCTCCAGAAGGATGACAGAAACGGTCAAAAATGGAGTCATGAAAGAGACTCATTGCAGCTGCTCTGCAGACAGGGCTCCAGTGCAAAGAGCTCCTCAAAGTAAAATCTAAAGCTGGGAGTCACCTTCTCACAGTGGAGGGCACATAGGACAGCAGTGACCCTGCCAGACCCTGATTCTGATCCATGCCATAGCAAGGATCCCAAGGGGATTTTTTTTTCACACTTGTATTTACAGGATTTCTGTAGCATTTTTGTAATCAAATTTATTGAGGTATAATTTGCATATACTAAAATGTATCCATTTCAGGGTACGGATAGATGAGTTCGGGAAACTGTATATACCCTCATAACCAACACCATAATCAAGCAATAGAACAGTAGTGCCTTTTTGTTATAATTGGAACTCTCAAAATAGGGGTTTGATGGGAATTTCAGAGTAGGGTAGCCCAGAGTAGTCAGGGGAGGACTTCACATCATTTAACAATGTTTTTCTGAGCACCTGCCCACTGCCAGACCTTTTGCAGGGTGCCCAGGATGCAAGCTGACAATGAAATAATCCCTGACTTCAAGTTGCTCACAGCTGAGTGGGTGAAATAAATATGCAGACACCAAATGTACTACCAGTGATGGAAGAGGAGGCAGTCTGAGATGTGATCAGTGAGGTTTGGAACCTGTGTAACTTTTTGTCTGGATGGAAGGGATGCAGGTAAGTGAGCACGCAAGCCGGCACGAACAGGGAAGTTATGAGAAACGATTAGTGCATGAGCAGGTCCACAAACATGCATGAATGTCATCGTTCCAAATCATAAGAGAACACATGTCAAGTCCTTGGTGTGTGGGGGGCAGTGGAACACTATTCCCACTGAAATCCTCTCTTTACCACCCTTGCAGATGGGGAGTGGAAATAGTGACACTCAAGTCACACGAGGATCTCTTAGACAAGGCATGATGTCTATTGGTGTCAATAAACTATCTTTGACGGTTTTAGACACACAATACAGAATAAATGACACACACTGTCCATGTGCTTTTATTTTTCAAACTGTCAATTGTTACCTGTGCCCTGAGAGAGAGGGCGGAGGAACAAGCTATGGATAGATTTTAGTTCTATGAGATGCTCAAAAATAATTCTTGATTACTGGGGCTTGATCAGAGGCTTCAGTGAGTCTCCTCCCGGACCTCCGGGCTTCCCTGTGCCTTCTGTCCGTCTACTTCCTTTTGTTGATCTCTGGGTCCTAGACAGAATGAACTTTCTCTGTTGCGGCAGAGCCTGGCCAACTTCTCATCAAAATCATTGTGCCTTCCTTCTGGGCATACACCTGGACTATACTTCCTGGGCTACTCGGCAGTGAGGTATGACCTGTGAGTTTTAAGTCAGTGCATTTCTTCCAGGACTAGCCCATGAAATTTTTCCAGGCATGAGTCTCCATATTTTTTTCACCTGCCACAGACATAGGAAAGATAAATATAGTGATCTGAGAATTCACTTGGAGGATGGCGTAGACATTGGGTGAAATGATCTGGAGTCCTTGAATTATTGCTTTGAAAACAGTTACCACTCTGGTGTACCAGTTTTGTACGTGAGCAAGAAATCACTTTCTATTATGCTTGAGTTCTGATACATTTAGGAGTTTACTTTTTAGTAGCAAGTTGACTTAAATAAAATACCTGCTATTTGATATTAATATTGTGATTGCTAAAGTATTCTCTGAGTGAATAAATAGGATTTCAACTTTGAAGCCTGATTTTTCTATCACCTTATATATGAAGGTGCGCTGTGGGAAATTAATATTCAATAAGAAATATAATGTATATATATTGTCAAGAAGTAACATATTTAATCCATACAATTTTTTTTCTAGGGCATGAGAGATGAGGCACATATTTCTACTCTGATATTTAATATGCTTTCGCAGAAACTGACACCTATGAGCAATGAATTTTAGGTCAATAAAAATTATTTGAAAATGCAGAAGTAAATCACCACCAACCCCCTGATCATCCAACAACACTGGGAGGGAGCATAGCCACACCCCCTTGACTCTAAAGAACTTTGAGGTTGTCATAACCTATTCTTTTAAATGAAGGACTTGACCTTGGTTCCTAATCACTCTGGGAGCCCTCCAGATCATTCTTCATTTACCCCTCACGGTGTATTTGGGCATGCATACATAAGATACCTCCTATGTGAGGGACATGTTTCAGAGAAGAAAATCAAACAGAAATCTAGTATCCTAAAACGTAAAACAGAGTAATCATTTCCATGTTTAGTGATATTTATTATTTGCGTCACAAATGAAACATGTTAGTAATAATTCTCAAATGATGATTGTTACTAGATAATGAAAGCTTATATTCACAATTTACTTTCGCTCTTTCATAGATGCAGCTTTCCATGTGGAAACTTCTCTGAGATCTCTCGATAATTCACGCTTGGAGATAATTGAATATACGGCACATTTTGAAGGGTAACTGCTGATTTCTGATTGAGTAGATAAATAAATTATTCAATGAAAAGAACAGTTGGCTCAAGGTCACTACAATAAAGGGCACACATTTCCAGATTCATTACTCCTCACAAAATATTCAAGACATTCTAATTAATTTAAATTTTCCTTTAGGCCATCGATTTCCTGATGTTTTCAATTCTGTTTTTCAGCAAATATCAGCAGTGTAAATACATGAGAGTTTTATGATTGTTTTCCCTCCCTATTTACTTCTTGAGTAAATACCTCTAAAATAAATTAAGTAATCCTAAAATAAAATTATGCATTTGATTATAAGATTTAAGACTTTGAGTCACTTTAGACCTTTAGTAATACAAGTATTATTACATTTTTAGGAATGTAAATACCATACCACTTTATTTGTGGGATGTATGTGTGTGAATGTGTGTGTGTGTGTGTGTGTGTGTGTATACACATATACATATATAGTAAACTATAACTGAGGAATAAAAAATTAGTTTATAATTTTGTCAACGAAAACCTTTTTAAAATATGTGATAACCTGTTTCCTGATTTAGTAAACAAAGTTTTTTGAACATACTTTAACATTTTTCATAAAGATTAAAAGCATCCTCATGTAGATCATCATTATATTCTGCAAGATTATCATTATTAAATTCTGCATTGTCTGTTTGGCAGATTAAAGGTGGCTGCAAATGCTTTTGCAGTCCTTCCATCGGCAAGTAGAGTCTAACTCCTGTTCCTTGAAACTTGCTTCCCCAACGGAATGTGGCAGTGATATGGAACACGAGAGACCCTACAGCTCCTTGGGAGGCCTCTTAGAATGCCGGCTTGGAGGCAAGTCAGCCCCCATAGAGGAAGTACAAATACCCGGAAACCATTATCTCACGAGAAACCCAAGCCACGTGGATGAGATGCCACATGGAGAGGAGAAGATCAAAGAACATCCAGGGCTTCCCTGGTGGCGCAGTGGTTGAGAATCTGCCTGCTAGTGCAGGGGACACAGGTTCGAGCCCTGGTCTGGGAAGATCCCACATGCCGCAGAGCAACTAGGCCCGTAGGCCACAATTACTGAGCCTGCGCGTCTGGAGCGTGTGCTTCGCAACAAGAGAGGCCACGATAGTGAGAGGCCCGCGCACCGCAATGAAGAGTGGCCCCCGCTTGCCGCAACTAGAGGAAGCCCTCGCACAGAAACAAAGACCCAGCACAGCCAAAATAAATAAATAAATAAATAAATAATAATTAAAGGTGCTAATAATTAAAAAAAAAAGAACGTCCAGCCCACCTGACCTGTCACTGATGAAGCCCTCCTCCGGGGAATGGATCCTCCCATCCTACCTCAGCATGAATCAGGGGTGAATAGCTCATATGAGCCCTTTCTGAATTTCTGACCCCCCAAATCATGACCAAATTAATATTGTTGTTTTAAGACATTAAGTTGGGGGGACTTTGGTATACCACAATAGACAACTAGAACACGATAAACAAATTCAAGGTGACTAGGATAAACTGAGCTTAATTAACTAGAGATCAGTAGACCCTAATCTGGGAGCTGTGGTGTTTCTATTCCTCACCCAAGAAAAGACAATTGAGTTTGGCATTTACAAAGTTTTTTTAGGAGGAGAGGAGGTCCTTCTTAAAATTTTCTGTTCCCTCTGATGTTCAAAGCTGATTTCTGCTCACTCTGAGCTTGAGTCTATACTGTGAATGACAGAGGCAGCTAGAAATAAATCACGCTGCCGGATTAATGGAGTAAACCTGATAAAGGACAGAATGAGTTATGTGACACTTGGTTATTGAGTAACACCTTCTGATTATTGCTTATATCTTATAGACAGTTTGACCATATTTTAGACCTTGAAGCCATGAAATCGTGATACTATTTTTTTCTACAAACCACAGCACAATCATATTTGGGGTAACTGAAAAGAAACAATGAGGATCTACTATCCTGGGTCTATAGTGTATTACTCGTACATAGTCACTAATTGGTAAATTACAAAGTTGATGCTGCATTTAACATTCTTCCTCACTTTGGGCACCACTACCCTCATCCACGCCACCTTGTTACCTTTACTGGCTTTTCCTCCAGTAGCTGAAGATGCTCTAGCCTCAGGATCTTTGCTCTCGATATTCTTTTAAAATGGAAATTTCACTGACCCGACACCATGTATGGCTTGCTCCTCACTTCATTGGGGTTATTTATAAAATCAGAGAGGGTTTCCTGGAGCCCTCTACATAAAATAATACTTCTCATCCTCCTCAATTCTCCTCATTACTTGTATCTTACGTTATTTTTCTACATTCCACTTATCCCCATATGACATATTTTAATTTTTATACTCTCATTTGATTATCTGCTCTATGAGCAAAAAGTTTGCATTACAGCCATCCATTCAACTATTCCCCTCACACACACACACACAAAATGATACAGGAACGCTGCAATATTTCCAGAATCTTGAACAGTGCTTCTTTGGAACATGATGGGTTGAAGTTCATGTAAAAAGTGGTTTGTCAAGGAGGAAACATCTGGACATTTTGGATGGCATAGCTAAGACCAAGAACATTACTTTAGTATTTATGCATACCCTATGGTTACTAGAGTCTAAAGCGAAAATCATCTTGTCTTTAATAGTTAGGATATCATTCTGTGATTCTTTCCAGCAATGGCTACTTTCCCAACTCTCTTTACAACACCCTTTTAATATCCTGGATATCAGCGCAAAAGTCCTAGATCTCAGGTCCTGCCCATTTATTGCACAAAATAAAGCTCTTAATCTTTTCACTTAAGGCAGGGCACGCATAATATTCTTTTTGTTTCTGTATCAAAAGTTCACTTTAGTTAAGAGGCCATTAATTCATTCCTTTTTATTACAATAACCACTGAGAATTATGCTCGTTTAAAATTATGCAACCATAAAAATTGACCTTCAAAATGCATTGAGCATTTATAACCTTCTCATTTGTTGATAAGCAATGAAAATATGAATGGACTGCTTGCTAGATGAACCGTAAGTCATAGATGTGGGGTTTCTTAAAAATTTAATTTCACTTTAAGTATCTCAGGTGTTATATTGTGTTGTAGTCGCAAAATTTTGCAGAATGAATAGGCCAGTGTTTTCGAGTATTTATCAAAGTTTCATTGTTTTTGTGCGACCAGATACGCAATTGTTTTTATTATTTAAAAGGTGCCCTCTCCTATCTACCGGATGCTAATGTTTTCAAAATTTAGTGTTTAACCAACACAGTTGATCCATCGTGTACAAAAAAGTATACAGCATATTGTTTATAGTACCCCTATTATTCGGCTAGCTCAGATTGCCCTTAAATCAAGATTTTGTGTAAACATGGCTCAAAGAAATGGAACCATAGAGAACCATAAATATTAAATGTCTTCTTTTCTCTCTAAATATCCTTGAAGAATTAAGTTTAAGGAATAAATGAAATTTCTCTCTTGCTCACTCCATCCCAGGGAGATTTCACTATCTATCTTATCATCATGTCACTTTTTAATGCTTTCAGTATAAAATAAATTGTTCTATTTTTATACTTTTTCCTAGGGGTGGAAAAGATATATCAAACTACTTTTATATATAGGATGGGAAATAATTGATTCTTCATACTTGGCATCTAAACACAAATAAAAGCAATGAAATATGACTGTCTTTCCACAAGAAAACTGGACGGGCCATCCAATGGGCAGCATGTCACCCAACAGGCCTATTTTTTACACTTGGTTAACACATCTTGGATCAAGATGGTTCAGTCACAAAGTGAAGAGCAAAATAGTTCTGTGAGTTGGATGCCAGCAGTACTGTCCACAGCTGTCACAAGTTCAATATGAAAAGTTATCACTCTAATCTATGGGGCTTTTCCTTTTTTGTGGCAGAGGTTTGATTTGTGCATATACCTCTCCCTGGGCTCTTTACTAGTCCCTTGCGGCTATGATGTGTCATCAACATATATAAAATTGTAAATGGGATAATAAATTCTGTAATCCCTCAATTTATAACACAAAGAATAGTACCAAGAGGCACATCACAGTTTTGTCCTACATGGATTGAGGGTCCCTTGAATAAATTTGCTATCAGCAAATGACACCCACTGTCAAGCAACTGATTCATCACAGCTCTGACAAGAAGTAAAGACTCAGGAGCTTCAGGGAGGAGATGTGCAAGGTAGGTTTCAGGTCTTTGAAAGGGACTGTGTTCATTCTCTTTGAGGACTTTGAGAAAACAAACAGAAATCATACGTTGTTGACTTTCTGAGTCATGTATGTGCAGGTGTGTGAAAAATTAATGTAAGTGTCCTTCACCGGCCTCAATACAAATATCTGTTTTTCCCTCTTCATTATGAGTTGTGTGTGTGTATGTGTGATCTTCAGTAAAATGAGGATTCTGAGAATGATAACAGTGAGAGTATTTGTTAAATATGTCCTGTCTGAGCATATTGTGGAGCACTTAATAATTACATATCGTTGTAGACAGAATCATTCACTTAGATCTTAATACTATTTAGCCAAAATACAACCTCCAGAAGTGAAACAACATTAATTGAAAAGTGTGTCAAGATTTCCCAGTCTGAACAATTCTTTTGGAAATTGGTAAAGTCTGTGGCCAGAGGAATACCTAGACAAATCTAAATAAATATGTCTAATATTTTCATATCAAGTCGTATTTAGACTGGGCATTAATTATTGTTACCTGAACTGTGTTCACATGATCTGTCTTGGGGACCCAATATTAATAACATTAGAGATTTTTATTTAAATTGTATCAGGCAGGGGAAGTAGGAAGGAGAGAAGATGGGAGGAAATAAAGAAATGAGGAACTAATTCTTGAAATGCCCATCATGTGTTAGTGCTATCTTATGTTCAGTTCATATTCACATTTAATTTCTTGCTGCCTCTAACGTGTGTGTGTGTGTGGAGGGGTGCATGTGTGTGTGTGTGTGTGTGTGTGTGTGGAGGGGTGCATGTGTGTGTGTCTCCCCCCTCATTCTCTCACCTGAAATTCTAAATAGGAATTATATACAGAGCTCTAAGAACATATATAAAACAGGAAAAAGGAAAGACAATATTCTGTAAGCCATGTAAGTCTGGTATTACAGGTCTCCTTAGGCCAGGAAAACACTCATACACAAAAATGAAATAGGGGGAAATATAAGTGAGTATGTTTGCCTTAAATTCACAAAGACAGGAATATGACCTTTTGGATTACCTCCTAATATTTTACATTTTAGGACATCATTTTTTGTTTAATTTAAATTCTCAAGATTTTTCTATTTTCTAATATCTTACAAGTTTAGTGTTCTGTGAAAATGAATTAAGGTATGTTACCACTTTTATTATCTTGTTTTATTAATAGTAGTCCATGAATTTTGACTTCTTGACTTATTATGATAAAATTACATGTTAGCATCTAATTATTTTACAGGTTGTTTGAGTTCTGTTTTGGGGCAAATAAATTTTTTTTTTATATTAGCACATAACTATATATGATTACCTTTCCAAATAATTCTGTGCCTCTCCCTACTGAAATGAATTAAATTGGGGAAAGACAAAGGAAAGAGCTCTTTCAAAAATTCATGGTATCATAAGAAAAGGGGAATATATTTATATATAAAACACCAAGCCAATTAAAAATAGAATAAAAGATGGTTCAATTCTAATCAAGGAATCCTAGCTGGGAGATGGTAGGACTGTAATACTAAAAGGAGCTAGACAATCCCCTGCCATCTAAGTATTCATACTATGAATATAAAGAAAAAACACCAGACCTAAGTATTTGAAGGGCAGAGATTATATCTTTGTATGGTTAGTATCTAAGGTCTCATGTAGATGCTCAATAAATGTTGATTGTAGATGTAAAAACAAAAAAACAACAAACAAAACAACAAAGTGTTTCTCTCTGTATAGTAGGAATATCTAGGTAGTATTCCTACTAACACCTAAGTAGTATTCCTACTATATTAATACTTCAATTTAAACAGAAGCTATAGTATAACCTTATTACAGAACAGAATTACGTGTGTGTGTGTGTGTGTGTGTGTGTGTGTGTGTGTGTGTGTGTGTGTGTAATTCCCTTAATTTGCCTTCATGGTCTGGACTGAATGCATCCACAACTGGTTCTGACACCCCATAGTAACTCTCTCCATTTAGGTTTCTGGATATTAGAAACCTGAGGTTAAGCATTTTTCTCCTTTTATGGGTATCTTAAAATGCAGCTTATCCCTGGAATGGCAAGGCATGAGATCAATTTAACTCTTTTGATAATTACTTTACTAAATGCAGTCCTTAGAAGAGAAAGTTCTTTAGGAAATATGATAAGAAATAAATAACCAGGACAAAAGGGGACTGGGGAGAATAGAAATGAATGTGCATCATATCAAAGACAAACATCATTAACTTCATAAGGTCAAGTGGTATAGGGAGAGAAACACTTTCAAGAAATGGTGCATTTATTAAAAAATAAGGAATTCTGTCTTTTTAGGATTCCAGGTTTCCTCAGAAGCTTTAAATTCAAGAATGGGTAGAAGCTATTCCTTCAGGCTTATCTTTTATAAAGTCTATTTTAATGCCTTCCTAGGAATATGCTTGGCCTGTAGCTTCTCTTTAAAGGAGCTATATCTCCCTCCTGGACAGTATTATTTATGGATCTACCATGGATTCATATTATGGATGGTATTAAGAATCTACTTTTGGATCTATTATTCATGGATCGATTTATGCCATTTATGGATACAAGGGTGCTTAGAAGAAATGCACCCAGCAGAGTTTTATTTTTTGGTTTCGATTTTGTCATTTTCATGCATTTATAGCAGCTAATTTCCTTATCTGTTATTATGGTCTTGACCAAAATCAGTGCTACAGTTTCTCTCTGGTCAGCATGATATTCTGATTCTTTTGATCAATGATAAAGATATTACATAAAAGCAAGAGGCAGAGATCAAAAGATTTTACTCTCCTATTCTCTATCAATTACAATTTCAAATACTAGACAGGGTTTCGACAAAGAACTGTTACATGAGCATAATTAATGAAGAGGAAAGAAAAAAAACTCTCAACAAAAGACCTTTAGACATTTCATTATCTGTAAAACAGGCAGGTGGACTCTAGCATATTTTGCTTAACCTGATGATTTTTACCTCATTTATTTCCCATAAAAAGAAAAACTTCTAACACGGTGTTTTTAAGGAACTTTAGGTCACACATAGGGAATTTTCCTGAAAGTTTCCCAAACATACGTGATATAAGAAGTCTAATTTGATGGTATACAAACTCCTTTAGCTCTGAATATCCATGGACTCTGCCAATGTCATGTTATCTGGAACAGTAGAAAGACCAGAACAATATATTGCAAGAAAACACTAAAGTTACTTATTTCCAGTATTGTTTTCTAACGCTTATCAACTCCTCTCTTTCACTATAACAGAAGTAAATTCATATCCTCTGATTTCCAATTCATATCCTATTCTGTGTATTATACAGTAAACCACTCGCTAAAATCAGATTTTCTATTTTTCAAATTCAACAACCTGTAGTCACACTGTCATTAGTACCACTTCCGTCTGTGTATTTACCCTGTTTACATTCTCCATTGTGCTTTCGTGTATTCACTGGAAAACCAGTGAATGAAGCCCTACTCAGTGCCAGTGACCATCATAGTCATTAGGAGTAAAAAGGATGAATACAGCGGTCTTATCTTATTCTCAGAGAAAAAGGGTCCTTGAAAATAAAAGACGATCCAATAGATTTCCCGAATTCAAGTGTATATATTTCATTCTGAGACTGCACCATGGATGAGATAATTCCAGAATACGAACAACAATGCCCTAGATTGGAATAAAACCTTTCCTGAACATTTGGATAACTGCTAAGTTTCCAACGGAAATATTATGCTTCTAAAAATGATAATTTTCCGCCAAACATCATGAAACTCTGGGTAATCACCAGTTCAATCCATTATACCTGTAACCAGCCTCCACTGACCCTTTTAATTGTTGCTACAAAAGACTTGCATGTCCTCCACGCAGCAGGAAGCCTAAACAGTAAGATGTTTGCCCAAGTTGTTGTCCATGAACTTGGACGCATCTGTGCCTAGTTCAAGCTGAGCTGGTGAAGACTGGATAGGACCGCCAACCCTCCAGCTGGGCATGCGCGAGTGCCCACCAGGTGACCTTTTGACGTCAGAGGGCTGAAAACTCCACCCTCAGATCATGCAACAGCCACCGTTTTCTGAACAAGTCCCGTGAAGAATCCTGTAGCTTAGTGACACCGGGGCAGAATGACAATCACCTCACCTTTTTCTTATTTCCAATCATCTCTCCCCAGGCTCCCCACGCCTCGGACCACCCTGCCCCTTTATCCCCTAAATACCTCAGCCCCTCGCCTCCAGGGAGGTGGGTTTGGGATTTGCTCTTCCGTCTCCTGGCTTGGCTGCCTCGTGAATAATCCATTTCTCTGCTGCAAACCTCAGCACCTCGCTGCACGCTGGGCAAAGGAACCTGGCTCAGTAACAGTCATGCACATTGTTAACAGGCCAGCTGAGGTCCTACCAAAACTCACACATCAGAGTTCGTTAGTTGATGGTTAAGAATCAGAAAGAAAACTTCAAGTGAAGCGGATAATGGTGTTTATCTCACAGCACAAATACTGGCCCGGTTGCTGAGTTTACTCACATCGAAAGCTAGGTGCTGCCGTATCTGTGTGCTGAGCTGTAGAAAAGAAATAAAACCTAGTGATCAAAACACATGAATATTTTAGGTAGCTATCAGGGACAAGCTCTAAAATGTGCTGTAACTTGGACATCAGCTGGGTTGTAACTATCAGCACCAGCCGTAGGCAGCAAAGAAAAGGGAAGGTTATCTGTCTTCCTTTTTTCCTCCAGATCCTTTTCTCTACGGCACCGCCCTCCCTATGAGTTTATTTCCATGTGGCCTTGCCATCAAGTTACCCTTGAAGGCCTATTAACTGTGCTAAAGCAATGGAATTCTTTTTCCCAGATGTTTTTGCATACTGAAACTGTACTTTTAAAAAAGGAAAAATTGTTGGTTGCAAAGGGAAGAATCTCTAATATGTGAGAGCTTCAGGTCTTGCGTAAAATTGGTGGGAGAAAATGAACCCAGTAATCCCACATGGAGGCTCCGATCCATTCTGCATGTTTTTAAGCCTTGCCTTTATGACCATAGATGAACATTATTTTCATTCTTGATATTTTAAGCACCCACAGGCAGGAGAGAACCACTCTGTGCTAACTGTACGTAGAAGAGCATCTTTCTTCTTGGCTTTGTCTGTTACTCCCATGCGCCATGATCATGCCGTGTCACATAACTTTAATTCGGGGGCGAGGCTACCCTGAGATTCCGTCTGCATTCCACGTTTCCTCCTCTCTGCTTTTGAGGCTGCGGCAGTGCCTTGTGATTCTGATGAAGGCTCCACTCTGAGAAGCCCAGTTAGGCAAACTGAAGATGAGACCTGAGCTCCACACAGGGGCTTCTCTCCTCTCAGAAGGTTCAGAGAGAAATTCTGCTTTTCCAACTTTTTGAGAACCAGGCAGAAAGCCACTGAACTGTAGGTAACTGAAAAAGTAGAACAAAGTTTCCCCAATTTCCCCATCTTAATTATTTCACATCTGATTCTATGACAATCAAATTACTCAAATGGAGATAATGGCCCTTTGAGTACTTGATATCTTTGAGTTTGCTTTTATCTATGTCTTCACTCTAGCCCCCTATTTTTTCCTGTGTTTTCTAAATGAGTGTGTCATCATACTTCAGGCAAAAATATTACCAACTGAAGTCTCACTATACTCAGGTACTTGATAATATATTTCGGATAACTATTTTAAAACTGGCCTAGTCATCTTTTGTAAACACTTCTTAATTATTACTTGACCTTCTAAAGATCAGAAAATCTTTCAATATGATTGCATTTTTTTCTGCTCCCTGGAAATCAAGCCCTTTAGAAAAGGACTTTTATTTTCCCTCTTTGTCAGTGACTTTTTTAACTCTAATGTTTGAACTCAGCAATTCAAAGAAACTTGAATGAATTGAATAAGTGGCAATAGAAAATCCCCTTCTACATGATTTCATACTTGTATTATCAGTTGACTATTCCCTGCTAAATCTTGGTCAATTAAATCAATTTACCACTTTGAAAGCCATATGAACTATTCTTCAAACCTTCAGTACGCCCAAAGAAGAGGAAAAAATATATTTCTGATCATCGAGTCAGATCTTGGAGAGGGGGAATGAAGATTAATTGCCATTGCAACCTGAACATGAAAATAAATAAAACATTGTAAAAAACTCTATCTAATCTGGTGCCTCTTTCTTCTTATTATGTATAATCTTCTGCCTGAATATAACTTCGAATTTATATACCTGTTTCTCTATGGAAAGGAACCATTGATAGCTGTCCAACTCCAGGTATTATCTCTTTGTATTAACATCTTTATTTGAAATATGTTGAAATCACCATCACTCAAGAACAAATAAAAACAAAACCTAAAACTGAGATATAATATCTGAAAAGTGAAAACTATACCAGAAAAATTTCAGAGTTGTATTTATCGTGTTTTATTATTGCAACAATAACCATTTGGAAACATGCTATATACTTTCTGTATTACATAATTGTCATATATTTTAAACAGCTTATACCCAGAACTTTCTTGCTGTATTCACAGAGAAAATATTAATTTAGATATTGATTTCTATATAAAACCATTAATGGAGTTGTAATCGTTTATGTACTAAAACTATGAGGAAACTATTTTAAGCGAAAATGGAAACTTCATGTGAAATCAAAGGAATGCGCTGGCCTCTTCCTCCCTTCATGTAGTAGGAAGTGTGGCGTCACTCAAGAGCGAAGTTAATCAGTAACTGACAACATAGCCACGCCCCAGCGATGAAAATGCCGACACAGCCCCGGCACCTGCTATTCTGCTGTCCGCCTAAATTAGACAAGCCACACAGAGAACTGTTTTTATTAAATTATGCTAAAACAAATAAAATATCAGGTTCAGTGACCACTCAAGTTATTCAATGTTCATAGACATCAAGCAGAATAATCAATTCATGTTAGAAGGGAATTGAGTCCTAAATCTACAAACGTATGTCAAGTTTGGCTTCAGAGTGTAAGAAAGCAAAACAATGTGAGTCCAAATTCATGAAAGATACACTTTTGACGAACTTTGCTACAGCGGTGAGTGGAGATTTTGTGTACAGTGTTATTTTCTAACCTTTGTTTGTCTAATCCACACCCTAAACTCTTACAATCCCTCTGGCTTTATGGGAAAGTCTTCCCTGAATGTATAGATTAAGGCTTTTACTACTAAGTTTAAAATCTTACATTAATATAATAGCCTATACAATTTGATGACAAGAAAAACTGGAATTCCTTTATCAGTTGGTAATGTGCTACGTCTTTTTAAAAGCATCTTTATTGTTGTGAACCTATATAAATGACATAGGGTAGAATAGATTTGATATATTCAAACTCGCGTCTGTGCCACGGAAAAAGAATAATTTTTTAACTCTCAGAAAAACATTAAAAGCCTAAGAACAGTAAAACTTATCTGACCTAGAAGATAAAGACGATTCTGTGACACCACACCTTATTATGGGGAAACAACAGAGCAAGACATTCAAGGGCAATGCTTCTAGAACCAGACTGCCTGGGTTCAAAACCAGCTTTACCACATGTTACACCTATGACTGTGAGCAAGTTACCTTACCTTTTGTGCCTCAATTTCCTCATGTGTAAAATGGGATAACAGTAGTATCTGTCTCCTAGGGCTCCTTTCAGTCTCAAATCAATTAATATTTGCAAGCATAACAGTGTCTTGCACAGAGTAAGTGATCCAAAAGTATTTGCTAAATTAATAAACTAAAGATTAATTCATTACCATTAATTTTTGTAACTTATACTTTTAAATAAGGCAATATATATATCTTAAAATTCACAGATAGAAATATTCAGATATTCTCAAATGTGTTTTAAAAAATGTTTACACCACCCATCCCTGCCCCATCACCACTCAGTTGACGTAATTCTACAATTTGCTATTGTAGATGCTTTCCCCACATCTCTTTTGAAATGAGACCAGTTCATTCTTTTCTGAATACCTGCAGTTTGCATAAGATGTGTGCTTTCCAAATATAGAATATTTATAATTAGGGAGAGAAGACATTAAGATAAGTTGTAAGCTTATTCTGAATATTGAGGTTTATCTGTTTTTATTTCATAGAAAAAAGTTATAGCATGTGTATAGTGAATTTCAGAAGCCTCGACTATAATTTTTTTAATGTAATTGACATATGTATCATGTCATTTCACCTGCATAATATATTGAGAGTGAAGTAACATGACATTATTATTGGTATGGAAATAAGACCATCTATAATGACAAAATCTGCTTTGAGATGAGAGCTCATGTTTTCGACATTTAGGACTTCTAAATATTTTAACCTTCTTTTCACTCTAAAATATATAATTAGAATAGAACTAAATATGGAAAACCAGGGTCCATTTTGCTACTAGTTTCAGAATCATGATAATCATCATTGTACCACCACCAGTACTGTGATGGAAAATGTTACATTCATCTTTCTCATAAAAAAACCTCAAGCCACTATTACATGATTTTGAATAAGTTAACTGTACTTCTTCAAATAAAGTTGACATGTGCAACATGAGCTTGATCTTTTGGAAATTCTGTCCACAAGTATGACAGCATCAGCAATTACATAGCATGTTTTTGTTTAACACAAAGAACCATTTAGAAAAGAATAGCTTCATTTCAAACTAGTGGTGGAAAACAGAGAAAGTTGGAGACCTCCTATTTCAGAAAACAGGGGTGCATGACTTTGGAAGCAGAGCAGCTTAATTGTATTTGTAGCAGACTGAGAAAAAAAATCAGTACTTTCCAGATCATGCAATGAGTGCCTGTTTACCAGGATAAATTACTACTGCTGAAAGAATTGTTCAAAAGGAGTACCAGAAAAGAAAAGAGGGACTTTTTTTCTTTAGACCTGACATTATTGTCTAATTATACAAGGATTCTCAGAAAGACTGGAGAAAAAGGCAGGGAAGTATATTGAATGTGTACTTCTTTGGAATTTAGGGCTTAGTTTATATGATTACCATTTTGTTTGTGTTATCTTAACAACTATACATTTTATTAATAAGTCATAAAGTCAACTGGTAATTTCTTTGTGTGTGATGAGAATTTTTAAGATCTACCCTCTTAGCAACTTTTAAATATGCAACACAGTATTATCAACTATAGTCACCATGCTGTATATCACCTCCCCATGACTTACTTATTTTATAGCTGGAAGTTTGTACCTTTCAACTCCCTTCACCCATTTCACACTGCCCCCTCCCCCACCCGGCAGCCTCTGGCAACCACCAATCTGTTCTCTGTATCTATGAGCTGGTATTTGGCTTTTTTTGTTTTTGTTTTCTTACATTTCAAATATAGGTGAGATTATATGGTATTTGTCTTTTTCTGTCTGATTTGGCATAAAGTCTTCAAGTTCTATCCATGTTGTCACAAGATTTCAATTCTTTTTTTTATGGCTGAACAATATCCCATCATACAGATATAGATATAGACATAAATATCAGTATCTGTATCTATATCTATATATACACACACTTAATGCCACATTTTCTTTGTCCACTCATCCACTGATGAACATTTAGGTCATTCCCATATCTTGGCTATTGTAAATAATGCTGCAATGAACATGGGGGTGCATATATCTTTTCAAAGTAGTGTTTTTGTTTTCCTGGGACACGTGCCCAGAAGTGGAATTGTGGTCAGACAGTAGTTCTATTTTTAATTTTTTGAGGGACCTCTCATTGAATTTCTAATTTCAATGTATTACAGTTATAAAGAATCTTATACTCAAAGGAAATCCATACATTATGACAATCAAATATTAAAACTTAACATGAATACATGAAAAGGGATTAAGAAAATACCAACGTTATCAATCTTTACCACTCTACAGGATAGGAAGGCATGGTATTATCCACAATGTAAAGTGGTAAAGCAATAAAACTGTCCATCTGATTAAGAGATTGCAGTCTGACTGGTTTGTAAATGTATTAAAAGAATAAATGAATGAATGAGTGAATGAGTCCCTGTTTGAACAAGGCCTACATGCCACTGGATTTGGTGCCCTTCCTCTGATGGGCTCTCTTAGTTGGGCAAATAGGCCAGCAGAACAAGAGCAGCAGTGCCATTCTGATAAAAAGAGAGTTCAAGCTCTCGGAAAGAGTAGAGGAGCTTCGGGGAGCCATGCAATGGTTGGAGTGAGTTGTTTTTCTGAAGAATATATTCCTGAACACATCTATAATGTCTGTGATATAGAAAACAGTTACAAATATATAACATCCTGTTTATCCTTTAAGTCTACAATGGGATCTAATGTTATCTTATAGACAAACAGTCGTGAAATCGCTACCTCCTGTCACGGGTCGATTTATAATAGGATTTTTAAATATATACTCACCTTCTTTCCCCTCTTTGTTTCTAATTACCATCTCTACACTTTGGTTTAAGTCTCTTATCTGAATGACCAATATTACTCTTGCCTTCTCTCTACTTAGCTCATCAGGATCCCCAGTAGTGAAATATCAATGGAAGAGTACAGGGCACAGCATTTGAATAAAAGACTCCAATAAGACACATATCTGACCTTGAATCAGTCATTGAACCTCTTTCCTCTCTCCCTTCATTTTTATAATGACAACAAAGTAAAGCACCAGATTTTAGCTCTTTAACTTGAAGGTAAAAAATAATAAAACTGTTATGATGTAATGAAGTATATAGAAAAAAGCTGTTTTAAAAGCATATTATCATTATCAACTAATAACCACAGATCATATGATAAAAACAAACAATTAATAAGGAGCGCAAATGGCCTCTTTAACTTAAACTCAAAAGATTAAAAGGCATTGTCAAAAATTAAATCTTGAGACAAATGATCATATATCTTTTGACTGTAGTTTACTTGATTTGTTTGAAAGAACTAAGAGAAATAAACAGTTATGTCTTAATTTAGAGGCTGTTTATTATTTCAAACAGGCAGCCATGTCTCAACGTATAAGCGCTTTTTTGTTTTGTTCTTTATAAAAAGAGAGAACAGATGAATTTCTGTCTGGTCCATTTCAATCTGTTTTCTTTTGTTACTAGAATTATTATATTCTAAGGCAATTCGAAGTCCCAAGAAGCTCTAGTTGTAATAGGAAATTAAACATAGCAATTAACCTAAGGCTACTCATAACTGATAGCATAAAACTGCATTCTCGCATTGTGACATTACTAACTAAAACACAAATGCATAAACAAAATCTAAATAAACACAAGTCAAAAATTCCCAACACATTGGACCCTAACAGTAAAATGATGCTATGTTGCAAAAACGTGTTACTGGTTACTTTGGGTTACTCAAAATTCAAGTCTACTCATCAACTAACCCTCACCTGTTGGCACAAGTTTCTAACATTTAAGCTCATCTCATCAGACACTTCCTTTGCAGTAAATTAATGTCAAAAATTTCTAGAAGTTGCTCAAGGTCATGGAGGTTAAAAAAGAATCCTATCATAGCCCCTTTTGATTTATCTTAAATTTTAAGATTGCAGATAATGTGGTTTTAAAGTGCTGGCAGTTTATTTGTTGCTCAGTCTGTTAGAGATAAACTCAGAATAGGGTGGGGAGTACGGCACCCTCTCCTCTCATTGAGAATCTTTGTAAGAACTTAAACAGATAATACCAACCAGCTTTTGATTAACCGAGGTAGCTGTTTATATAATATATATTGATTATCTTTCCTCTTTTCTCCCTAGGTGGTATATGCCATGTAAGGGACGAATAGACAAATAGGCATTATTTGTATGTTCTACTTTCTTTTCCAAAAATTGAGTGTTTTTTAATAAACAAGTTTGATTTGTCATAAGAAGCAATCACTGGAGTCAATGATTTAGAATCAGTTGATTTTCTCTCAACAAAAAATTAAGTGATGCATGTATTTGCTATTTCAGTAATTTGCTGTGTGGAAAGAACCTGGTCCCTTGCTTTTAAGTTAAACTGAACTGCACAAACCAAACTTCAGTATGGATTTGAATCAGAGAGATCTGCTTCGCCTCCATTTCTCCAATTAAAAAGATGTTTATTCTTAAAATTCATAACCACATTTTATGGATTTCAAAAATTGTGCCATGTTATTGCTTTGTTATCAATATAATACTATCAGTCCTAAAGAAAAAACACTTCAAAATCACAATGAATTGATTTGCTTAACTTAGAAAGACTAGGACCCTGTAAACCACTGATATTTCTTCCTGTTTGACCATACTGAGTGCTATTTACTAAGAACTAAAACTTAAATAAACATTTCTGCCTGAATGATTTTACATAGTATTATGTTGAGCTGCATTAGTCAATAGAAGCAACTGTTAAAATACCAAGTATCTGGAAGTTCTGAATTGAATATTAAGGGGATTGAACTGCCATTGGTAAAAGAGAAATTTATAATACTGAACTCCAGTTAGCTTTAGTGTGAGTTAGTCCTGGAAATCCACAGTACCTGACGGAGGGAAGAATAAATGGGTGGATGGGTGGATGGATGGATGGATGGACAGATCATGAACACTGCCGCTCTACTGACTATGATTGTAGAAAGTTAAAGTAATCACAACACTAATCACAAAATGGAAGACTAGACAGAGGGATATTAATAGTTAAAAAATATCAGTGTTAGTTCAGATACTATCAATAAAATGTAAATCGACAACAGATACATTAAAAGCACCAAAATACCTAAAGAAGCCAAAAGGGAAAACCAGGAAAATAGTATACAACTACAGTTACACAGAACTACTCAATTTCTACCTCTAACTCTTCAAAGAAAAGGAAAACATGCTGTATCCATGCACAAGGCACTAGCTTCTACTCCTTGGCTTTTTAAAAAGCTGAGTAATCAGAAATAATTCAATTCATAAAAACAACTGATACAAATCCAATCACAGCCTAATACGATATTAGAATAATATCAACATAAACAATAGCTTCTGTGTAGTACGTAACAATGATAGGTAATTTCATTTTAATTAAATGTCAGGATGCAAATTCTATTCATATTTTTCACACTAACTATGCAGATCATGTACGAAAAGAATCCAAGCAGCTGTTTGAATGTGGTATTTTCATTCAGAGATATTGTACCTGCTGGCATTCTGATTAGTGTTTACTCATTTTAGCATTAAAAATACCAAGTTTAATTTCTGACATACTGTGGAGTACTATCAATATGATATAAGATAATCATACAGAAAACCACTTTGCACAGTCATTACCCAATGGCATATTTGCACTAGTACTTTGTCACAATTACATGTCAAATACCAGCCAAGAAATTTCTTTGAATTTGGCTCTGATTGTCAAATTACAGTTCCCCTTTTTTACTAGAAGTCTGATATGGAAGCAGTGTGAAGATTAGAAGCCCTGGGAAACGCCTTGAGTTCTAGCTGCTGCAGTAAGGAGAAGTGACCTTTAAGATATCTTGCTGCAAATCAGAAATGCACCCCCTGCCCCGTGCTCTTGGGGAAATAAGCTTCTGTTCCATTGCAGCTCACACATATTCCCTGAATCAGGACCCCTTATTTGGGGCACAAACTACATAAACAAGCATGGCAGCCATGAGAGTACTGTTAAAACAATCACACTCTGGAGACCCAGCAAAATGCCCTCTAATGGCTCTCTCCAAAGTTAAAGTAGGAAATGTTTCTAAGATTTCAATGACCAATGGAGAGAGGTCTTAAAACTATCTTAACCGAAACAATGCCCTCAGTCATTTCCAATGATGGTAAAAGTATTTCTTCTCACTATCTAGTTCTCTAACCTGTACTCAATATTTAGAATGAGGCCCAGTGTTAATATTGGATGTGAAAAGCAGTCTGCTGTTCTGTATTTATTTATTTTCCTTATTACTAATATTTTTTTGAATTTTTATTTTATTTATTTTTTTATACAGCAGGTTCTTACTAGTTATCTATTTTATACGTATTAGTGTATATATGTCAATCTCAATCTCCCAATTCATCCCACCACCACCCCCCCCTCTCCACCACTTTCCCCCCTTGGTGTCCATATGTTTGTTCTCTACATCTGTGTCTCTATTTCTGCCCTGCAAACCGGTTCATCTGTATGGATTTACTTTAAAATAATATTTTTAAAAGTTGAGGAAGATATATGATTTGAGACTGGTAAATTGCTCATAACTTTATCATGCTCTCAATCATTTTATGTTTGAAAAGAAAGAGATTTAACAATTATGCCATGGGACTTCCCTGGAGGTCCAGTGGTTAAGATTCCGAGCTTCCACTGCAGGGGGCATGGGTTCAATCCCTGGTCGGGGAACTAAGATCCCACATGCTGCACAGTGCAGCCAAAATAAATAAAAAATAAAGATTATGCCAAAGTTTTCCTTTTATTTCCTAAATCCACATCCCTCTTGTTTTTCTCAAACCCCTTGTGCATCCCCACTTCCATAACACACACACACACACACACACACACACACACACACGGACATAGCTGCTTCCACCTCGAAACCCCAATAGCATTAGTTTAGTGCCTATTACTCTAGATTATATTTTGTGCACCTACCTTTCTCTACCCTTAGAAGCTATAACTTTTGAGGTCAAGACCAGCCCACAATAACAAGTATCTGCTATACTACAGAAAATTGGTAACTTTTTGTTGCATAATAAATTTACTACAAAGGTCATATCTATATTGGGGAGAGGAAACTTTTTCACCTATTTAAACATGAAGTGTGTTTCTAGAGATGAATTTCTAGGGACAGAAATAGAGGACAAGGCTATAAAAGCAAAGAAATAACAACAGTAATGATAATAATAATATAATGATGATGACAAAGACCTCCATAGCCATGGTCTTCCGTTTGGGAAATGTATGGTTTGGTCCACAGATCCACAGACCATCACTTTATCCTCAGGCCATCACTTGTGTACTCGAGGCAACACATCATACTGTTTAAGAATTCTGACTCCAAGGCAAACTGCCTTTTCAAGTCTCCCCTCCAACACTTATCAGCTGTGTAATATTGAGCAAATTATTTAGCTTCTTTGAGCCTCATTTTCCCCTTCCATAAATTTTGGAGAATAATCTACCTCAAAGGCTCCTCACGAGAATTAAATGAAAATATGTAAAACACTTAAAAGCATGTCTGGAATATAACAGATTCTATATGTGTTCGCTATTAATATTTCTGTCATATAGCAAGCACTCAAATTTTTTAAGAAGTGAATAAGTAAATGAATGATCACATACATAAACCATTTTGACTTAGTTAGTTGAAAAGTTATGTCATTAAATACTTCCTTCCTAATCTGATGGACACAGAAGTTGAGACCGTCAAAATGCTTTAAAATCATCTATAAATGACAATAAAACAAACATCTATTACCTGAGACTGTAAGGGGATTGGGTATTTTTTATTTTAAATCCTGATATTTTGTCACGTAGCAAAAAGTTCTATACTATGTCTTAAAATGTTTTGCTTTGCAGAAAACACTTGTCCAGCCATTTCATCATTAACTGTACCTTTTTCGGTTCTTTAAAAATTATCCAATTACCACTATAACCACTTGAAAACTACCCAGGACAATTTTCTTCTATCCTTGCAGAAAATAGGCTCCCATTAGTTTCTCAGAAAGAGTGAAGGAAGAATGGTCCCTTTGCCAAGCCCTGAGTTTTTGCCCAAAAAAGAAATTGCTGGGAAAGACATTGGGGATAAGACTTACAACGCAACCAAAATCATTCCCCTTTCTTCAGCTGAGAAGAGGTTTACCATCAGCCTTCATCACAACCACACTGATTTTCTTGTCTGCTTCCACAACCAGCATGCAGGCTGTACCCTCCTGTGTTCGTGTTTATTTCTTCTAGAAAGTTTTTAGCACTTCTGTGTGTATATATATATATATGTATATTTATTTGAGATCACCCACCCAGAATTTTGGACATTTGTAGGCACTCAATCAATGTTGTTAAAATGACACCAGGTAGACCTTCTGTATGAAAAGGAGACAAATAATATTCTGTAAAAAGGGAATATGGAAGAGATCATTTTTTTCTTCCATTCCCATATGAATCCTGAGGCAATATCACTGTCTGTCAAATGAAGCTTCACAGAGCCCAACAGATTTCAGAAATGTCATTAAAATTTACTACATCTACCCCTAAAGCGCATTAGTTATATACAATATTAACTTTGATTTTGTTAACCTGGAATGTTGGGATCTTCTACTAGCTTAAGGAAATGTTATCACTGAAGTGTAGCCTCTTAACTTTTATAAAAAATGAATGTATTTGTTGTCCTAGTGTGTCTGTGAAATTCAAGTTAAAGATAATCATCTGTATGGTGAACAATATGGATTTGGATACAAGCACAAAAGTCTCTGTGGATCAGGTCTCAATTATTTTCACAAACATTATAAAATCCATAATACATTTTTCCTTTTTGTCTTAGCTGTCAGGAAACTCAGAGTTAACATCAGTGTGCAATGATATTAAACTCACTGAAAAGTCCTAATGACATATTTTTTCTGCTGACTTTCGATAGTGCCTATATTAATTTACTTAGTAATATCTCAGGATGCTACACGTGCAACTTGTACGTTTCTAAACTCTGTCTTGAAGCAGGTGAGTATAACTTTTAAATACGTAAATTCATTGTTTTTTGTTGTTGCTGTTAACTTGATAACTTGAAACTCTATGGTCCGCCTAAAAGGCTCTGATTATTTTTCTCCATAAAAATCAACCAGCCATACCATTTCTAATATTAAAAAAGATAACATTTTTGTACAATATGGGGGCCCTCAAGTCGGTCTGTTTTTAGGAAGATGTTCTCAAATTTTAATGTAGTGGAACTCTCAAAAGTATATCTTTTTAATGTTCTTTCTCTTAATGCTTCAAGCATAGGTAGCATTATTTACCCAGTAGTACCAATGTCACATTGGTTAAACTCACACAATTGCTTTCACTTCGTAACATAAGATGTATGCGGTATTTATTAACTAATCCTTAGATTCTTCAATAATAAATTAAGGACACTTGATTTAAGTTTATGGCTGAACCATGCTTTTCTTTTATTACTGTTTTACCTATAGCATTCTTATTCTTTATTCTGTACATATGGATTCCTACAGATTCTTCCTTCTTTTCTTACAGACTTAGAGCTTTAATATAAAAACTTATTTTACTTTCAGTCAAAATTATTCCAAGTTCTCCTCACCTCATTCCTTGATAACTGCAGAGCCTTCTGGCTGTCGTTTCGAAAAGAGTCTTTGAACTTCAGTCCCTCTTGCATAACACAATTGATTAAACTTCGTAAAACCAACTTCTATTACATCCACATTCCCAAGTAGATAATGGTTCCTTCTGACCTGTCCTATTGACCTAAAATTTTCCTGAAGTTCAAGCTCTGCCATAACCTAGACCCATTCTTCATACTTAACCTTATTTCCTGCCATCACAAAACTTCTACCTCGAATTCCAATCAGGTAGCAACCCTCCCTAACCACAGGCACTATGTTAATTCCTACATTTGTACATGCTTTTCTTTATATCTGAAGTAAGATTCTTACTTCCTTCTACCTACATAAAATCTACACATTCTTTAAGGCTTAATGTAAATTTTACCTCCTCCATAGTTGGGGAATATACTGGACTCTAAATTCCCAATGGTTTTGAGATTTTTTTTTAATATTTAAAAATAATATTGATAATAATAGTTACATATGTTCATGCGCCAAACACAATATGCACATTGTGTGCACTCTTTCTTTTCATATTCACACTAAAATTTTGAAGTAGAAAATATTATCATCCATATTCTACAGGAACTGCATGTTAAAGAAATCTGCCTGGGCTTAAATACAGGAGCTGAGATGCAATCCAGTGTCAAATTGACACTCAAGGCCATGCTCTTATCCATCTTCAAAGAAACTAATACACCCATCCTCTTTAAGAGGTCTCCACGCCATTACCCTCAACCTCTCCACCTGCGCCACTGAAACAGAATTGTCCAAGATCAGAAATATCCAACCTACTGCCTTCACTGTTGACTTGCATTGAAAAAACATGGTTTTCAGACATTCACTGTGGATCACACATTCAGGCAGATTTTATGAGAAATAAATGGATGAGATAGGGAAAATCAAAGCCCAACTAAACTCCAAGTAACTTGATAATTCTAGAACTGAACAGTAATCCACGTTAATCTTCTAGCTCCCAACACCTCAGAAATTTAGGTATAACCAATATGAGAATCCACAATCACTCCCCCACACAATTCTACAGATAGTAGATGTTAATTAAGTCCTCCCTGAACCTCTCCTGAATTTTTGGAGGGGGTGGGCAGTAGGGTGATTTGCTTTCTAATGGTATCTTCTGTTTCCTGAGCTAAGCTACTGCACATGCTCTTTCTATGCTTGAGTGTCTCACTTTCTGTAAGAAAATCCTCTATTGCAAGCATTTGTGAACATACCTTTTAAAGCTGTGTGGAGACAGAGCAATGACTCAATAATAGCAAGGCAGACAGATTCAAATGGCAAATAGTGGCTTTGCACTAAGTCCCAGACTCATCCTTTCCCCTCATCCTTTCCCTCATCCTGTCTCCCTCTTATTCCTCACTCCCTCTACCTTCCACCTTCTGCAGAAAACCAACCATTTCCTCTCTTTATTGCATTGGAAGGAGTTTCCCTTCCTTTGGTAAGTTGATGGCCACTTTCATTCATGCCCACAGCATCTCATCTTTTATATCAAGTGGCAAGAGGCTTATTATGGTGTTTCCCCAAACAAATATATTTCTCTGTACTACCAGTTAATATAATAAACTTCTCATCATTTATTTATGCATTTGTGTGTATACAGTAGCATTTTCAGGGAATGTGTCTGTAGCATTCAGTTTGGAAAACTGGATGCCAGAGACAGCTTTCATTAGGCCTGTAGCACAGAGAATGTGTTTACTCTTGTTATGCTTATGAGTATAGAACCACCCATAATTTAAACATTAGAAAAACCTAAATGCTATCAATACTCAGTAGTAAACATTTCAAGGAGAAGCATATAAAAGTCATAACTCTCTGATGGTTATTACCTAAATGGAATCCATGTAATATGTACTGAGCCTCTTACATTTTTTCTACCTCATCTGCCTATTACTTTGCCCTCCTTCCAGCACAGGTTCTAGTTCCACCTTTATTCTCTCCGGTGCTTACTCATCCATTTTCCTTGTTAGCCTGTAACCTTCTCATTTGTATTTCCTGGGTCTTTAAGATTTTATCTATTTTGGTTACCCATCTATTTTTCCCCTTTATCCTGTTTCTAGTTGCTGCAAATGGAAATGGAAATAAAGTATATACCTAATATTGAAGATTAGTTCATCAAAACTTTGCCTTCGCTCTTAATTTATAAAAAATGAGAAGATATCCTTTTCTTTAAAACCCATCAGCACAGATAGAATCTTAATATAGTTACAGTTAGAGAGCACACTAATAGACCAATGATCCTTAATTTGAAATTTTAATATTAAATATATATAAATATGCAGATATATGTAAATATATGACCTACATGTATATATGTATATTTACTCATATGTAAATATATATTACATACCATAGTGAGAGATGTTACAGTAACATGTGCTATAAATAGAATACATTCATTCAAGAAAAGAAACTGGATCAATAGCCTGGGAATCAAAACACTTTTACTTCTTGGCTTTTACTATATTTAAAAACAAATACAGAAAAAATGTTATTTCCGTTGTTTCTATTCACATTTAAATAACATTCTAGGAATATGTGGAAAGAAATAATATAGGTGTTAATATCTGCCTTAATCTTCATCTCAAAGAACTCAATACTCTGCTAACCTATTTTCTATAAGTACTTATAACTTCATGTTTTGAAAAACTGAACTTTAAGCTTTTATATATATAATTTTTTCAACTTCAATTGTACAGTTTTTGATCTCACCAGGATCTTGGTACTTTCGGTTTAGGTGACAAGATGACAAGCAGGCCATTATTTTCACCTGTACTATCTACAGTAAAATGTGTGGCCAAATTAATTTGTATGGTTTGTGTTGTTAGTGGATGCTGGGTTAATTACCAGGGCAAAGCCACAACACGTAGTATAATGGGCGTGGGACAGCCATACAATATCCATATTTATAAGGCAGCATATACCCTTGACATTATCACAACAGATTAGGAACGCCACCTCCTGAAGTCTGATTCCTAAGAGTGCTCAAGAGAAAAATTTTGCATTGCCCTGTGAAACATTCTCCAGCAAACAAAAGTTAATAAGGCAAAATCAGATAATTCATATATGACAACTTTTCATGGTTTCATGAAAATTTTGTTTCTATTTTCAGGACAATAATTCTACGTTTCCTGGAACAGAAACAATAAGGCTACAAAACTTATCTGACCCAATCTGAAAAAAAATAGGGAAATATTTATTGTCTTTATTTTTGAGGGGTGTGAAAATCCATTGAAAACAAAAATGTTTCTAGGATTTGCAGAGAAAAGTATTTTAATGGGTGAATGGGGGGGCATAATATCTATTTAGCTTATTACATCTCTAAAAAATTGAATACTCTGCAATAACAATTCTCAAACTGAGTTTGAGACATTATTTACAAACCCATGTCTTTATGGACATTGTTTCAAAGATCAGCCAGCCAAGGAAACCAGAAGGGTGAAACCCCATCCTCACATGCTTCTGTAAAAAAAAATATTTCTGTTTCCACAACTTCTAACCCACAAACCCATTTTCTCTCATCTCTCCCTGTGACTAGCAGTACAAATAATACCATTTTGTCAAATTCATCTTGATATTTTCATTACAGTGACTGACCTATAGTAGACATTCCATAAATATTTGTTGGCTGAAACAAATGGGTTATGACGATTTTGTCAATTTTTCAGTGTAAAACTTATGACTTTCTGCATCTGTTACTTAATAATTTGAAATTATTTAACTAAAAATGTAATTCAATTATTTTCATCTTGATGATAATTTAGTATCTGTGGGTAAAAAGAAAAAAAAAGAACAAATTAGAATCTACATCACCTTATCACCTCACAATGTTCAGAATGGCCATCATCAAAAAGTCTACAAATAATAAATGCTGGAGAGGGTGTGGAGAAAAAGGAACCCTCCCACACTATTGGTGGGAATGTAAATTGCTGCAGTCACTGTGGAAAACAGTATGGAGGTTCCTTAAAAAACTAAAAATAGAGTTGACATGTGATCCAGCAATCCCACTCCTGGGCATATATGTGGAGAAAACTCTAATTCAATAAGATGCATGCACCCCAATGTTCAGAGCTGCACTATTTACAATAGTCAAGACATGGAAGCAACCTAAGTGTCCACTGACAGATGAATGGATAAAGAAGATGTGGTATATAGACACAATGGAATATTACTCAGCCATAAAAAAGAATGAAATAATGTCATATGCAGCAACATGGATGGACCTAGAGATTATCATACTAAGTGAAGTAAGTCAGGCAAAGAGAAATATCATATGATATCACTTATAAGTGGAATCTAAAATATGATACAAATGAACGTATTTACAAAAGAGAAACAGACTCGCATACATAGAAAACAAACTTATGGTTACCAAAGGGGAAAAGGCAGGGGGAAGAAATTAGGAGTTTGGGATTAACATATATGCACTACCATATATAAAACAGATAAACAACAAGGTCCTTCTGTATAGAACAGGGAACTATATTCAATGTCTTATAATAAACCATAATGGAAAAGAATATGAGAAAGAATATATATATGTATATATATATGAAAAAGAATCTCTATCACTTTATAATTTGATTTGTTAATAGCTAAATATAACAAATAGTTCCTCAATAAAAGTTTCTTTCCATTTAGGAAAACTTTTCTTTTGGCAAACAAAAATTATGCTGCTATTTTAATAACTAAGAGTCCAAAAACCATACCTGAAAACAACATTAATATATCACATCTCAATATGATTGATAGCATTCTGTAAATTAATTCAAAACAGGGAGAAATATGTAACATATTAATTGATGAATACTTCAACCTTAACAGAGTTTAAATCTCTTAAGGTTCAGGCTTTTGTTCCTGGATGTTAACCTAACAATAATAGTGTCAAATGATAAAAGTAAGATAACTTTTATCCATCATAACTTAAACCAAAACATGGTAAGTGGAAGGAATTATCTCAATTATATAAGGAATATATGGTGGGGAGATTGTGTTTAATGGACACTGACAAGTATGTTAGACAAACTTCTTTGCAGTAGTTTACATAACACAGGGTTTCCATAAGCAAGAAGCTGTCTGGACTACCCAGCCATAAAAAAGAATGAAATAATATCATTTACAGCAACATGGATGTAACTAGAGATTATCATAATAAATGAAGTCAGAAAGACAAATACCATATGATATCACTGGTATATGGAATCTAAAATATGACACAAATGAACCTATCTATGAAACAGAAACAGAAACACAGACATAGAGAACAGACTGGTGGTTGCCAAGGGGGAGGGGGTTGGGGGAGGGATGGAGTGGGAGTTTGGGATTAGCAGATGCAAACTATTATATATAGAATGGATAAACAACAAGGTCCTTCTGTATAGCACAGGGAACTATATTCAATATCCTGTGATAAACCATAATAGAAAAGAATATAAAAAAGGATATATATATATATACACATATATAACTGAATCACTCTGCTGTACAGCAGTAATTAACACAAAATTGTAAATCGACTGTTCTTCAATTAAAAAATAATAATAATAAAGAAGCTGTGTGGAAACAGACCAACTGGCACTGGCACATGGTGCCATCGTCACCTCTGAAGGGGCTGTTGGTGACCTCTCCTCCTCACACCACTTTTTCCAGGAGGCAGAGTCCAAATATCCTCTCAACTCAGGAATCCTTAGCATAGTCTGGCCCAAGTAGGCTCTCTGTAGAAGTTATTTGAATTCCTTGGTTCTGGGTATAACTGTAAAGCTTTGAATTGTTAAGGATGCTTAAGATGAATGGCTAAATGTTTAATTTAATTTTGCTTAGGTCCCATATTTACAAAGCCATTAACCTATATTTAAAAAGCATTCCCCCCACTTTGTGATTTTGTTGAATTGCCATTCAGCTCTAATCATTAGCCAGAAGGAAAGCCCAGTCAGAAAGAATGGGACTGAAGATGAATTCCTTATGGGGCTGATTTACCTCTCTCTCATCGAGTAAGTTGTGAAAAGTTTTCTAGAAACTGGATCAATAACTCTTCCTAGAACAACTTTTTAGTTGCTACACGTAGAAATTTTGAAAGATATATATATTTTTAATAAGGGGAGAAGGCTCTTTTATAAAACAAAATAACTTTTACATTTTGAAAGCTCACCACATTGCGTTGTTTTTTTAAAAATTCTTTTGATATTATTGTATTATTTTTCCTTCGGTATTTGAGAGTATATTAGCAGTATATTTTTTCAAATTAGTGAATTCAGAGGAATAAAAAAACAGCAAGCACCAAGCCAAACCAAAGAGAAAAGAACAATACAAAAGAAAATGACAGCCTCAAAATCTACATGCCTATACTTGACAAAATTGTAGAGGACATGGATTGGCTAGGTTACTTTCTCCTAAGGGAAAATTCACATCCTGTAAGAAGATGTACTTGTATATTTAGTTCCTAAATGCTAATAGATGATGATAATATGTTTCTTCCAGAAGCATACCTCCATTACAGAGAAACTCTCCATTAGAGATTTTGTATCACAGGTATATTCATGGTATTAGCCAGCTCTGGACTTGAACTAATCAGTAAACAATCAGATGCCTAGGTCAAATTATCAATTATAGAGAATGACTTTCTTTTCCATTTCATTAAGAGAGATGAAAGATACAAGAGTTCAGGTAGGTCTAAAACTGAACAATTAAAAAAAAAAAAACTGACAGATTTTTCATTGAGTATAGTCTCCTAAGCCTACAACTGCCTCCTGTGAACTCCTATGCTCATAGCATTAGAAATTTTAAACTGCAGTGATTGTGGCGGTCATTTATATATTAATTATCTTGATTGTTTCAATTAAACAAAATTTTATTTACTTTTTAAAAATTATAGATATTCACTCCTTTTTATAATAAGAAAATAAGCTCAATGTTTTATATATTTATCTGCCTTTATACATTATGTGCACACCTATATGCTAAACACTTAGCCAGGTGCTAAGGTTTGATATTCCCTTGCCTTCAACGCTCTCTTGCAGGGGTCAGCAAACTTTTTCTATAAATGTCCAAGTAGCAAATATTTCAGGCTTTGGGGGCCATATATTGATTCTATGGCAGCCACTCGACTTTCTGCAAGCAGCATAGACAATACATAAACAAGTGGGTGTAGCTGTGTTCCAGTAAAACTTCATGAACATTCAAACACGAATTTCATATACTTTCGCATGTCACAAAATATTATGCTCCTTTTATTTGTAAAAATCATTTAAAAAACATTTTTTAGCTGAGGGCTGTACAAAAATAGCACCTAGTTGAATCTAGCTTTTGAGTTTGCTAGCCCTCAGTTCAAAATATTCAAAGAGGGAAGTTTTTCTTATGTGATATATATTTTTCATTACAAAATATTTCCCTATCCTCTGAAGTCTCACAGACCTCTCGCTTAGAAAAATTTTAAGGATTTTTTGTCAAGTTTTTACTTTACAGAAAGATTTTCATCATTTGCCATCTCAGTATACTTGGCTCCAAATTGATATAACTGATTCTAGGAAATGGAAAAAAAAACAACAACAACAGAATAAGATGTAACATTTTGTAGTTGGCAAGGGAACTCTACTACAATATCTGCTGCCTCTGTTTGTAAAGGAGTATGGCAGAATAAGAAAAACTGTTTTCGACCAATACAACGAGTCACAGCTACTGGGAGCAATGCATTGCTATACAGGAACAACACTCTTGGCACTGATTTTGCAAGATGCTGTAGTACACAGGGGGATAGAGACATGCTACGTTTGAATTTAAATGAGCCATCACACTCAGATCAGTAGCCTCAACAGCTTACGTAATACATGATGAAATCTGAGGCTCAGCGTATTTAAGCAGCTTGCCCAAGAGTCCACATATAATCTCAAATCATTTCTTTCTGATTCCAAAATAAATACTCTTTCCCCTATAAACTGACTCCCAGGATGGGGAGACACGAATTTTTTCAGAACGAAGTAGGAAACTAGGCATCTTAGCTTCTAGTGCGCAAGTAATTAGTGACAATTTAATTGGAATTGAAAGTGTTTTCACTGCATTAATAAAGAACACCAATATAAAAACAGCTTTGCTCCGCTTTAGAACTATGCATTAGCAGATAATCTTACCAGTTTCACAAGTGGCAGAGCCCTGCATAAGTATTTCTTAGTTCTATCAGCATGGATGTACCAAATTTATTTGCTCTCTTGTGACTGAAGTTAGGGAAGCATTTGCTGTACTTGGGTTCAAAATGGTATCCATTTTCAGATGAGAATTAACGAGATTACATCTAAGGTTCATTGCAATGGTGCTGCTTCCGTCTGTAAATGGACCTGCAATAAGGCCCTCCCTTCCCCTCCCCCCCCCACACACTTTTTCTCTTCTCCTCTTAAACATATGAATTATATAAATTAGGTAACCTATATAATTACTAATTATTTTAGCTTAAATACTTGAAGCTTTCATTCATCAAAGGATAACATAAAATTCTTATTTGTCTTATTCTGCCAGTAATCTTCCAAGTTTATGGTATAAAAAGTATTCATTTATATGTTAAAATTATAATAACAATGAAGCACAGGAGAAAAAATTGTAGCAGCTCCATATTTTATTGCCAAACATAAAAGATTATAAATATTGAAATAATAAAATTGGCACTTTTTGTTTTAGAATATTTGACACGGAAAATGTTTTGTACTAAGGATTCATCTTTTTGCTCTGGACTACAAAATGAGATAATTTCCTATAATGAAATTTCTTTTTTAATAAAACAGATTGTTGGTGTGAAATTTGTCTTTTCCTCTCAAAGAGTGAATAAAAATAAAGACAAATTTTAGCTATAACCTGGAATATAAATGTTCTCTTTCTGAAGGCCCAAATCACTCATACATAATCATGAGTGCCTTGTACGGGCAGCAGGACTTAATATGATTTGTACCTGTTGATTTTATACTACTCTGGTGAACCATGAACATTAGTAAGGCCAGATTAATTTATACTTTTTATAATTTCATTCAAGATTTTCAAAGAAAATAATGAATCAAGGCAGAAAAATGTCTTAAGGAAGAAGATAAATTAAACATAGTCAATGTCTTCAATGTCTATTTTACTCCCGCGGACGCAGAAAATATGTCACATCCCTGGATGCAACTCTCTCCATCCTACCTTTTGAATATCTTCATTTTTCCAAATAAATTAATATTTTCTACCATTAATCAAGTGCTAAGTCTTTATAAACATAAATATATGCCTGTCCTACTTTGTTCTTTGAAGTTTGTGCTTTCTGGAAAGAGAAGGGAAGAAAATCTGTACCAGGTGAATGGAAAGGAAGAGGCTTTCCTCTTCACATTCCATCACTCTGAGTGAGTGGTGAGGTCTAAAGCACAAAATACATTAGGTTTACTCTACTGTTTGCCTTTATACTGGAGGCAAATTAGAAGACCGATTAAATTATCCACAGTTCTGCAAAGTACAGTGACACTTATAATTACCTGATTTTATGAACATGAAATATTTGCATATTCTAAAATCAGTGAAAAATAATTCACTTCCCTGTATCTTCCAACATTATGTGTACCCTAGTGTTTAAGCCAAGAAATATAAACCCTGTATCACATAATTAAGTATATTGGAATAGATTTTCTAATTCTAAAACTGGGAGATGAGTTTAATATAAATTTATATATTTGGACACAACTCTTTTTGTACTTCTCCTTAAGCAGATGTAACATTAAAAAACTTTCAGTATCTTTTTTCCAGGTAAGATAACAGTAACTTTTTATACATATTTATAATTTTAAGGTTCAAATCTGGAACTTCTTTGCCCTTTTCACATTAACAAAACCTTTTATCTAAGCAGCAAAATTCTGGTAAACTTCAAAATAGCTCAGTTTGAGATTCTTGTCATATCACCTTCTGAATGATCAACTAAATGTACATGAAATCTCCCCGTCTATTGCTATATCTGTGTAAGCATGTTTGTCTAGTTAGAAGCACATGATCAGAAGTCATAAGCCTTCAGAAAAAGATTAGTGTCTGCTGGAAACTCCCTCCCTGTGGCACTCAGTTTTGTTTTGTTTTTTCTGAGGTCATTTCAGAGTTAAGAATAAGTTGGAAAATAAGCTCATATCTTTGCAAACGAGGACTGTGGGGAAAAATACAGCTTCAGGACTCGGGGGAGACAGTGCCCTGACAGGCAACCCATTAAGTTCAGCAGGCTTATCTGCCTCTTGGCACCTGCTGAAATCAGCCAACACGTTTGCCAAGCAGGCCTTCTAATGCTAATTCGATGTTCCAGTGGGGACACCTACTTTGAAGAGATATGTCCCAATGTAAGTTATTAAATTGATCACGTGGCCCACCGATTGATCTCATGTGAGTTTCAGCAGTATGAGTCATGCCCCCTTGGGACGAGCAAATTTCGTTATTTTCTGAAAGGGCAGAAAGGATCATTTGAAGGCAGTTTATTCTTTAGGAAAAGATGGCAACAACTGAAATGTTCTCTTCTGTCTCACTTGCTTTTTCTCTAAGTTCATATTCATGTTGCATTTGCCTTCGTGTGACTTTTAGCAATTCCTGCTGTTACTATTGAGATTTCTCTGCGTGCTTCTGATGGATGTTCTGATCACCCACGTGTTTTTAATGGAGTCATCTGTCCTATTACCCGATGTTTGATGATTTTATATATAGGCTTACAGACATACACTGGGTGAAGAGTGAAGGGCAGTCGTAACTACAGTGGGGGTCATGGACAGTAGCATCTTCATGAATTATTTGCTCTGTTCTGCCGAGGTGGACAGGGTCAGACGACCCAGACCCTTGAAGTGACATTAAAGATTTGGGCTCTTATCCCAGGAAAGATAGGAAGTCATTCAAGAGATTTTAGCAGGGAGTGACACAATCACATTTTCATTTGAAAAGATCATTCTGGCTGAGTATAAAGAATGGCTGAGTGTTGAGAAAAGCAAAGTTCTTAATGATTCAGGAAACTGCCTGGAGAGACAGAAAAAAAGACGAGGGTGACAAGGTGTAGGCTGGTTTGTCCCTGCAGATATTTCTATTGAAAAGATTTTAATGGCTAAGTGGCATTTACCTTGGTGAATTTATCACCAAGTTTTGCAGAACCAGAAACAAGTTCTTACGATGGAGATTTTATGCAGAATCAATGAACTCTCAAAACCAAAAAGCAAGGAAGTTATCATTGTTCCCATTTCACAGATGAAGAGACTAAAAGCTCGATAAAGCAGATAGTTTTCCCAAGTGACAAAGTTTATTGGAGTTAAAGTGAGATTCAAATTTGCTCTGTATGATTCCAAATCCCATGCTATCTCTACCTTACATAGAGCCTCTCTGTTGAGAAATGTAATTGCCCATGGATTAGACAGTCTCTCCTGATGAACCAAACAGTACTTAGGAAACCCCAGCTCCTTAAAGCAAACAAACAAAAAAATCTCAGCGTATTTGGAGATTAATTATTCATGGACTCATTTTAGAATTTCTGGGAGCCTTAATATGGTCAGTATAAGGTAAACTTTTATCTGTTATTTACACTAACATGTCAACTTTGACACCCTTCCCAAAGGGAAAGGTAAGATTTTCTTCTCAAGGAATTACACTTAATCTAAAAATGATTGACTTCTTAATAAAAATTCTAAATGTTTTCTCTTTAGTGTATGAACTTTACCATTTTCACTAACATGGATTGATATTAGCCATATTCTCTATGCTTGATTCAGTGGAAATGTGGATATACTCATAACATTCAACACTAATTAGTCAGGGATTTATATTGCACCTGCTTTCAAAATTGATTTGAGATCATTGTTTTACTAATACTCATGTCTCTATCAAGTCAATATCTGCAGGGTAAACATTTAGCTTCTTTATTTAAATCCACTTTGTTTAAGTAAAGAGAGGATTATTTTAAAATTTGCTCATGATTCTTTCCTTTGGTGAGCTTAAACGTACATTATCTATTATAGGGAAGTGAGTTGAATGCTTATTGTTTTATAAATTTCCAAGAAATGTCTAATCATTCTTTAAGAAGGTTAATCTCATGAATGAGTGGTGAATTTACTGTCGATATAGTACTGATATTTCTATTACTTTTAAAAAGTAAAAATGGAGAACATCAGATAATACGAGGACTTTGTTTTGGCTTCTAGGCTGCCAGTTAACTGATTTCAGTTTTATCTAAGTAGATGGTTTGCAACTAAAACTGGAAGCTAGAAGAATACAGAATTTGAGACCATAAGATCAAGGATCAGGTTTTGTCTCTCAAAATCTTGATTTCATAAAATGGGGAAAACAGAATCAACCTCATAAGGCCTTTATGTAAAATAATGTATAACATGTTTGAAAACAGGCTGGTACATTATAAAAGGTGTATATGTTTTTGGTTTTACTATAGCAGCCAGGTGAAATAATTGGAGTATACTTTTCCCCTACATCAATCATCTCCAAATATTTTAGATGATGTAATCCTATCAGTAAAATAATTTTGAGTCTGCAACCCCTCAAAATGTGTATTTTAAAAAATAGTCTTTATATGAACAGCTATCACTAGTTTATCATCAACAACATATACAAAGTCAAACTTATTATTAACAATAACAGATTTATCCACATTTCAAATTACTTCCTCAATAATTTTTTGTCTCTTATCAGATCTGATTAAATCATCATTAATTTTTACCTCATAATGTGACCAAGAAAGGGCTTGTATTGGGAGTATAAATATCAACCCTGCCATTTTCATGTTGTTTTTGTTTGTATCTTTAGTGTAACATTCATTATGAGATTTCTTTGTAAAAATCTTCTTTAGCCATTTTTCATTTTAGGAGAGTTAATAGACAAAATGTCTATTGTCAATCCGTTTTCTCTTCTGCTTAGGAATTATTGGCACCATGTATAAAATATGAATTATGCTTAATTTATTTCAATTTTTAGATGAAAATAACTAAAAATAGAAGATCTGAATTTTTCTTTCCATGTTTCATATTCCATACTTATGTACTCCTAGCATCTTCACTTTGGGGATCACTCACCCGGGTAAGTCTAATGATTGTTAATAAGACAAATACATACACCTTAATTTCTTTAGAAACATTCACAGCTACTGATTTTTCTCCCACGATTATATTTACTCTATTCATAACTAAAAATTTTAGTATTATAAAAAGAAGATGAATTTAAAAGACTTGAGATTTCCCGATCTACTGCCTATCTCTTTATGAGACAGTTATCACTAAAAACTTTCAAAGATACATTTGATGTTGCTAATTTTCACAATATTACCAAATTATAAAGTATTACTATGATCTGTTCACTTAGGTGAGATTTAGTTTAAATAGCAACATAGTTGGAAATGTGTGCTAGCATATACTAAAGAGAACACAGAAAAAAATCTAATGTCATGTAATACATATTAAGACATACATAGACACATGAAAGAATGCTCAACATCATTAATCATTAGAGAAATGCAAATCAAAACTACAATGAGATATCATCTCACACGGGTCAGAATGGCCATCATCAAAAAATCTAGAAACAATAAATGCTGGAGAGGGTGTGGAGAAAAGGGAACACTCTTGCACTGTTGGTGGGAATGTAAATTGATACAGCCACTATGGAGAACAGTATGGAGGTTCCTTAAAAAACTAAAAATAGAACTACCATACGACCCAGCAATCCCACTACTGGGCATATACCCTGAGAAAACCATAATTCAAAAAGAGTCATGTACCAAAATGTTCATTGCAGCTCTATTTACAATAGCCAGGACATGGAAGCAACCTAAGTGTCCATCATCAGATGAATGGATAAAGAAGATGTGGCACATATATACAATGGAATATTACTCAGCCATAAAATGAAATGAAATGGAGGTATTTGTAGTGAGGTGGATGGAGTTACAGTCTGTCATACAGAGTGAAGTAAGTCAGAAAGAGAAAAACAAATACAGTATGCTAACACATATATATGGAATCTAAGGAAAAAAAAAAAAAAAAAAGGTCATGAAGAACCTAGTGGCAAGACGGGAATAAAGACACAGACCTATTAGAGATTGGACTTGAGGATATGGGGAGGGGGAGGGGTAAGATGTGACAGGGTGAGAGAGTGGCATGGACATATATACACTACCAAATGTAAAATAGATAGCTAGTGGGAAGCAGCCGCATAGCACAGGGAGATCAGCTAGGTGCTTTGTGTCCACCTAGAGGGGTGGGATAGGGAGGGTGGGAGGGAGGGAGACGCAAGAGGGAAGAGATATGGGAACATATGTACATGTATAACTGATTCACTTTGTTATAAAGCAGAAACTAACACACCATTGTAAAGCAATTATACTCCAATAAAGATGTTTAAAAAAAAATTTTTTTTAAATAAATAAATTAATTAATTAAATAAAAAGAAAAAAAAAGACATACATAAAGGCTCATCTTGTTCACTTACAAAATTGCAGGCAGGGTTATCTGTTTCATAATAATTGACAGTACTTAGCACATAAGCATTCTATAAATATTTGGGAATTTGACAGTCCAGTTTCAGAATCATATGAGTATTGTTGAATAAAGTAAACCTTTAATGTTAAAATGGATCATTGGAACCATGGACCACACTTGGCTATGCCACAGAGCCAAGCGCAGTCCTTATGTCATCATTGTATGGTTCACGCTTCTCTAGAATATTTCAAAACTTCAAATATTCTGACCTATTATCAGGCCATATTTGTTTTGACAGTATGGTTACAGCACCTATTACTCATAAAACTTATAGTTCATTTTAAAAGTGGAGCCTACCTTTAACTGACAGTGAAAAGTTTCTCTGATTGAAAATCCCTGTTGACTCAAAACTTACTCCTAGTCTCTTATCAATTGCTCTTTTCTTCCTGAGAACAGACCAATAGTACTAAGTCAGAATCTCATTTTAAAAAATTCTATTACTATCAAGTGCAATGGTATGTGTGTACCTTCCTGAATCATTTTTCTGTGCCCTGTGAGTTGGGGTTTGGATTTTACTCACACAATAAACCTATGTCGACAGGCATCAGACAGACTACTGAAGTTGTGTCCTGTTCCAAAGTTATGGCAGGTGAAGTGGGCTCGGCCTTCATCTCATCACTTCACAGCAGAAGGGGAGACACACAGGTAACAGATATAATGAGTGGAGCAATGGCCTGTAGACAGTGTCTTCAAGCATCACAAGGCCTAATTTTGCTTTGGAGCTATAAAGCATTTCTCCCTTGCCTTTCAAGAGCTGCAATCTTGGGAGCAAGAGGTATAAAGCACAGGTTAAATTAGATCAAGGATGGGACCGGACCGTTCAGGTGAAGCACTTCCATGACTGCTTCTGTAAAGAATCAGCTTCTAGTCATAGATCTACAAATTATCAAGCCAAAATAATCAGTCAGCCAGGTAAGCACTGATGACCGTCGTCACACCTCTGGAGACTCAATCAGCAGTGTTAATATAAATTTTTCCTTTTCCAATTCTTTATGTTTAGATTTCAGGACTTTTTAGATCTCTTAGTTCTATAACTAAGAGAAGTAAAGCACTTAGGCATAGTGTAAGGACTCCCTCATTCTATAATAATACGAAATGACCTGTTTTTATTAACGTGTTAGCCACTGTGTTAAGAAATTTTCCATACATTATTTCATTTTATCCTCACTATAATCCTATGATATATGTACCTTTTACAGATATATATAGGTAGGGAAACCTAAAGAAATTAGATAACTTAAATGAGGTCATACAGATAGTAAGATAGTAGACATATGAATTTGTGTCTTATTTCAATACGTTTTTGTTAAATGTTTAATTAGATAAAATTCGTTTTAGGAATGCCACGAAAGTACCACCCTTATCATATCTGCTTACTGATGCCTGAAATTCTACCATAAAAGATTCATTCTTTAGTAAGAAGCTACTCAACTTTCGTTAAAATGAAAACAAAAAATTGCTGGTTATAGGAGCATATTAAGCCATATCAATGTTTTAGATGTCAGTGTGACAGAAAGCAGTGCTGGTTAGAACACCCTCACTTTGGCAGAAGTATAAACTTGAAATGACACAATTCATAAGATTTTGGTTCGCATAAGCTAAAAAATCCAGGTGTAGAGGCGTGACCAGGCAAGGTCCAGGTAGGACCCTGACTCCTGTCTGTAATTCTTCTAGATCAGCCCCGCCTCTCCACTCCCCTACAGCGTTCATCTTCAGGGTGAGTGCAGCATGGCCAAGCTTTTCAGGAAGAGTGAAAGTCACTGCAGGAGACTTTCTCGAAGACAGAGAAAGCTTTTCTTTTCCTCCCTCTTAGAAGCCCGCGGGAAATCTGGCCTGCAGTCTCATTGGCTCGGAGGATGCCTTAGCCAGCCCTGAGGCTGGTCACTCATTGACGGGCTTACAGCTCCCCATCCTTGAAGAAAGAACTTTGGAAAAAGGAATGGGACGATATTGACAAGATGAGGCCAAAAGTTAGTAAAGTTGGCTGGGTCCACCCCTAGGAGCTTTGGCAGTGCCTGTGCCTGGATCGAATCTCAGACAAGTTAAGATTAGAATCCAGGGGTGGGGAGGTGGAGGAATGCATACGGTAGACAACTGGCAGTCATACTTGTAAGAAACCTCTCCAAATGATGTGAAGGTGCAGCCAGAATTTAGAATCACTCTGGTTCAGACTCTGGAATGGGGGTCAGAGTCTATTAGAGTCTATTACCTAATCCATGTGGCTGCAAGAGAACATGGCGGTGGCAGGTCAAGTGGAATGAAAGTGAGACCTCAACATTATACCAAGTCTTAGTGACAGATGACATAAAGGAAGTGAGAGGGCAATCTGATCCCTTGAGAAGTGAGAGGGCAATCTGATCCCTTGAGATGTGAAAAGGGGCAGGTATCGAGGGACAGGGCAGGGAGGAAGAAATACAGAAAAAGGGAAGGGAAGAAAGAATATGAAAGTTTCCATTTCCTATTTCACTTAAGGGTCACTCTTAATAATAACAGTAAAGACAATAATTACAACTCCATTTACATAAAGCATTTAAAAATACTTTCTCATCTATTGTCATTTGCATATGTTATATTTTAGCTGCGTTTGGGAGTTTCAGGCTTTTGTCAAGTTAAAAGTTCTCTGATAAAGGCAACTATTTCTGTAAAAAAGATGACATGGATGAATGAAATACAGTTTAAGTCTTAGCGCTGTAAAAAATATCAAATCACATTTAGGAATATGCTTGCTGAATTACCAATCAAAAGTCTACTGAGTGGCGCAGTGGTTGAGAATCTGCCTGCCAATGCAGGGGACACGGGTTCGAGTCCTGGTCTGGGAAGATCCCACATGCCGCGGAGCAACTAGGCCCGTGAGCCACAACTACTGAGCCTGCACATCTGGAGCCTGTGCTCCACAACAAAAGAGGCCGCGATAGTGAGAGGCCCGCACACCGCGATGAAGAGTGGCCCCCACTTGCCACAACTAGAGAAAGCCCTCGCACAGAAACGAAGACCCAGCACAACCATAAATAAATAAATAAATAAATAAATAAATAAGTCTACTGAGCTTTGTGTGTATGTACAATTTAACCATATTAATCTAAAAATTGCCCAAAAGAACATATAGATAAGTCTAGCTAAGACAACTCTCACACATAAAAATAAGAAGGTAAAATTAGTTCTACACAATATTAAATATATCTCAAAGACACAGTCTTTAGCAGTGCTGTGTTCATGAAAGAATAGATAGACAAGGAGAAAAAATGAAATATCTAGATAAGAAAAGAGCCTTATCAAATATCTAAGTATCAAAAGGGCCCTAAATAAGAGAGAAAAAAATGAGAAAATTTAGGAAAAGCTACAAAATGACATTAACTACTTGGTATCTTTCTGCTGATAAAAGTGATTAAATACTTCAAATATCATGGAAATATGTAATTTAGAAATTAAAGACCCTTATAACTCATCCTCCAGGGATTAGCATGTTAACATATTGGTAGATATTCCTCCAGATTTGTGTATTATTATAAAAATATTATCTTTGTTTTTCTTATTTATGTTTTTCATTTCTTTTTTCCATCCTTTAGAAATCTAATTCATTTTTTTCTAACAATAAGTTACTGCAAAATATATTTAACCAATCCCTAATTGATGGACACGTATGTTGTTTATAAATTTATCACAATTAATGTAATGCCGTAATCAATATTTCTGAACAAGTAGCTTTGTAGTCTCCCATTCATATCCATATTTTGATAGAATTATTAAAATTTTATTAGTAATTTCTAAATTTAAAAACCAATATTGTTCAACTTGATGAGAAAAATAATTTCTTCCCAATTTACACATGGAAAAGACATAAAAATAATAAATTGTGAAAGAGGGAATAGAAGTTGCTAACCTCCAGAAGAAATTTCAACTGTCACAGAAATCAAAGATATCCCAACTTAAACATGGAGCTATCATTTTTCACTCAGTAAAATTATTTTACATTCTTTTAGAAAACTAATATGTATCAAGATCTTTAAAATGTTGTAAATCAATCATTATAAATAAACTGAATATTAGCCAACATCTAAAATCAATTCATGAAAAATATGTAATTAAAGTTGGATATAAGTAATAAATGAAAGAAAATATAAAATTACAGTTATAATTATAAAAATTTTAAAATAGGTTGAAATAATTATATCACCATGTTACAAGGGTTTGAAAGCAATATGATTTTTTATTTCTGTGTGTATATGTGTGTTTCCCTCCAAGTGTACTTCTTTTATAAGGAATAAAAACGTTCATGACAAAGACGAATGATTTTTCCCTAATTAGCTGCTATGCATTTATATTCTTGTATACTGGCTTTTCAAAAACTAATGCCTAACTTTGCTGTAACAGATGCCATTTTTACTTTAATGATAGAGCACAGTATTGTAACTTAGATGACAGAAATTTTTATCATATATTTTAAGAACAACAAATAAGAGTTCTCATTATTTAGAATAAGTGCAAAGAGTGATTTACTACAATTTTCAAACTACAACGACAACAGGAGTTTCTCACACGGTTTCCATCCATTTCACAACATTCTTTAGAAGGTTTAGAAAATTACTGTTTGAGATGTTTGAAGAAAACATATCCTCCAACATTCTTTGTGTCTTTCCTTGTGGGCCCAGTCAGAACCTTTGAGGATCCAAGTTTTGAAGTTATTGAAAATGATTCACCTTTAATCATCACATGTGTGAAGGCTACAGCTTAGTGCTGTTCCCATCCCTGACACAGTGTTCTACACCTATCTTAACTCTGGGCAAGAGCGACATGGCATTCATCTATGCCTTCTTATTTCGATGATTATATTTAGCACTGCAATGAAAGCAAGCACCAACCAGAAATACTGATTACTCCAATTTTCTTATCTTCATTTTACTCCACATTCTGAGTTTATTAGATTTCTGCATCATCACAAAATAAGGTTAATCAATCACTATTTTCTGCTTTGTGCTTATACTGTCAGGCAAAATGATACCTTCAAAACTCACCAAATTGTAATTTATATATGAGTGAAGATGCCCGGTTACATTTTTTCGTACTAAGGAGCTACTAGCACAGTGATTGGCACATAGTAGAAAACATAATAAATTCAGGCCCAAAGGAATTAAAAAGAAGCCATAGTCCTTTTTTTAATCACTGGGATTAAAGGGATTAAACATAAGGTAATCTCTGTTTCACTAGACTATTTTAAATGTTTTTTCTTCGGCCAACAAGGGATTAATCTCCAAAATTTGCTAAGGGCCCATACAGCTCAATATCAAAAACCCAAAAAACCCAATCAAAAAATGGGCAGAAGACCTAAATAGACATTTCTCCAAAGAAGACATAGAGATGGCCAACAGGCACATGAAAAGATGCTCAACATCGCTAATTATTAGAGAAATGAAAATCAAAATTACCACGGAATATCACCTCACACCTGTCAGAATGGCCATCATCAAAAATTCTACAAATGATAAATCCTGGAGAGGGTGTAGAGAAAAGGGAACCCTGTTGCACTCTTAGTGGGAATGTAAATTGGTGCAGCCACTATGGAGAACAGTATGGAGGTTCCTTAAAAAACTAAAAATAGAACTACCATGAGACCCAGCTATCCCACTACTGGACATATACCCAGAGAAAACCATGGTTTGAAAGGATACATGCACCCCAATATTCATTGCCCTGCTGTTTACAATAGCCAAGACATGGAAGCAACCTAAGTGTCCGTCAACAGAGGAATGGATAAAGAATATGTGGTACATATATACAGTGAATATTACTCAGCCATTAAAAGAATGAAATAATGCCATTTGCAGCAACATGGATGGACCTGGAGATTATCAAACTAAGTGAAGTAAGTCAGACAGAGAAAGGCAAATATGATATCGCTTACATGCAGAATATAAAAAAATGATACAAATGAACTTATTTACAGAACAGAAACAGACTCACAAATAGAAAACAAACTTATGGTTACCAAAGGGGAAAGGTGGGGGCCAGGGATAGATTGGGAGTTTGGAATTGACATGTACACACTACTATATATAAAATAGATAATCAACAAGGACCTACTGTATAGCACTGGGAATTCTACTAAATATTCTGTAATAACCTAAATGGGAAAAGAACTTGAAAAAGAATAAATATATGTATATATATCACTGAATCACTCTGCTGTACACCTGAAACTAACACAACATTGTAAATCAACTATAGTCTACTACAAAATAAAATTTTTTTCAATAAAAATAAAAAATAAAATGCTAAGTATAAAGAATATTTAAAAAAATATATACTGTTATTTTTCTATAAGTCCATCAATTATTAAGAGATGGAATATTTTTAAAGTTCTTATTCAAATTTGAGGACTGTTAAGAGATGGAATATTAAAAAATACTTACCAAAAAAAAAAAATTTTTTTTAATTTAATGAGTAGTCTTCACACTGATGTCACATAGAGGACATTAACTCAAATTCCAGAGGAAAATAATAGCTTTGTCTCCCTATCCTTAAGACATCAAGAATTTCAAATGTACGCTTTGTCAGAAAAATTAGGAAAGAGGTACAGGAAATTACATCAGACATCTGTACAAGGTGCAACTAGTGAAAGGATCTCAAATATATCTTGAGTTAGTAACTGTGAAGTAATCTCACAGGGGTAGAACTGCATGAGTCCCTCTAACGTTAGAGTCATATCAATTGTTTGAAGAGGCTGCTTATCTTGGCGCCTAAAGCTCCCATACTGTGGGAGACATTATTCGAATTGCCTGACAGTAATATTCAGCGCCCTTTGCTTCTCTATCGCCCCCACGTGGTCACAGCCTGATGCTGCTAGACAGTAAGATGAACCAAGTGATTACGTGTCTCTCTGCTTTAGGTTTTTTCTTTTTTTTCTTTTTCTGTCCTGTCGTTCCATCTCTTATGGCTCAGTTGAAAAGTACCTACTCAACTTTCAAAACATGCTAGGATAATTTAATAATTTTATCCAGGAAACGTCCCGTGAAATTTCAAGGTGGACCGAGTCCCTTTTAGGTGTTCCCTTAGCATCCTGTACTTGATTTCTGCTAAAATGCTCATCATTTTATATTGTGATTTTCTACTCCTATATCTCTGCATGATGCTGAAACTTTAGGACTAATAGGAAGTTTCCTGTAAGAATAAACAAACATAAGCTCAGGAAGTGCCTGACTTGTGATACATTCTGTGAGGATTACCTATCTCCTTTAGAACTGATGCTTTGCTTGGCAAATACATTTCTCATTCTAATTTGCTTCCCTTGTAGCTTTTCTAGAGGGAGGAAATATTTCCATTAGTAGATATCATTATCTTGGTCCTCTTGACAGGTCTGGTTATCACTGCACATGGAAACCATGACATTGTGAGATATATACTAGTTTCTGGGAATTTGGTTAGCATGTGTGCATTCATCTCCACTGGTGCCACTGACATTTTAGCAGAATTCTTGGTTGTGGGCAGGGGCTGTCCTGTGCACTATAGGATACTTAGTAGCTTCATGGCCTTGACCCACCAGATGCCAGTAGCAACCCCTCACCTCTTGTGACAAACAAAAACATCTCCGGATAGTGCCAAATATCCCCTGGGGGGCAAAACTGCTCCCGGTTGAGAACCACTGCCCTAAGAGTAATTCAGGCAGTCTGAATTACTGAATTAGGTAGAAATGGAAAAAGCAACACCTCCAGTTCTAGAAACAAGAATCTTGGATTAGCAATACATGGGCTCACTCACTATGTACCTCAACCATTCTTGTGGCTGCAAATGGCTGTGTCCTCAACTGGGAGGATATAAAGGCTCATCTAAACCAGCGTTTAGGATCTTATATGATTTACTTCTCTTACCCACAGCCAGTTTGTCAGAAAGGGGACACTGGAGCTTAATACAACCTGTGTTCTAGGAGAATTTGGCTCAGTGGCTCCCGTTTGCTGATTAATATAAGAGCTTCTCCAGACTTACAAGATATTTTGCCCCATCTAGAAGAAAGTGGTTTAAAACACAGCATGCTTTAGGCATTTTACTTTAAATACCTAAAAGTTTGTGTGTGTGTGTGTGTGTGTGTGTGCATATATGCAAACGTGAGTTTACCTTGATTGTCAGCTTTAGAAATACCCGTTAACAGAAATGAAGTCACTGTTTAAAAAGAATTAATTATAAAAAAGGAAAGAAAAAATAAAAAGCCCACTCGGCTTAAAATGTAGGTTGACTCTTGTAGGGCTTTTCCTTCTGATGAATCACACCTGACCTCCGAGGTTGCCTATATACTTACTCAGAAATGAGCCGGAATTGCACCTGCACTGCACATGTCTCCCTCATTAAATCCTTCCTCATCCATGGAAAACTGGCTGATGCTTACCATGCCCCTCCTGTGTGTCCTGAAGAACTTTAATGGGGTGGAATCACATAATAACCGAGCACTCCCTGGTCTGCTGAACAAACTGCACATACTGAACAAGCAAGGGCATATGTTCCTCCAAAGGGCTGATGAGTCCATTGGCGGTTTAATTTAAGGCTGTCCTGGGGTAGCCATGCCAACTCACCTGGTCTCTTTATGTTTGTGTGACTATAGAATCAGACCAATTCCTTCCTTTTATTCTGGGACTATGGCTTCCAAATCACAGAAGAATGAAAACTCTCCCCTGATATTCATCTACAGACTCAGCTTTGAGGTCACTGGCCTCCATGGCAATTGATCATACCCATTCCTTATACCATTTGCAAAGCAGCTCTGAGGGGCTAATAAGAAGGGTTTATTGCTGTATCTGCCGTGCCCACGGATGACAACGCCAGCCTTGCACTTGAAATAACTTGGCTTAGTCCTTTCAGGGGCCATGTGTCAAGAATTCATATGACAATTGTAATGGACCTTTAAAATATTAATAATATTATCTGACATTTGTTGAGTATATACTATATGTTAGGCACTGTGGCCAACCACTTCACATATATCATTTCATTTAATGCCTACAACAATTATGAGGTAGGAACTATGTATATATAAACATGCCAAGGTCTTACATAGGAGCATTGAACTAACTTTTTCAGATTTTGCAACAAGTGCTAATGATTCCCTTATGCTTGAATAGTGCGGTACTTTAGAGCATTTACCTATGTGTATTTTATTCTCATTACGATCTGTGAAGATTAAAGACAATGTCACTGCCTCAATTTACAATGGCAGCCTCTAAGGCTCCCAAGTTTTAAGTAACTGGGCAGTAGAAGTGGGAGGACCTTATAATCCAGACCCACTGACCACAAGGTAGAGGTTTTCCCCTGTTCTGTTATAAATAGAAGAAAATCTTCTTGACCCATAAAACATATAATGACAATTGAAACATGGCCTTAAAATATCCTGAGAAAGCCAAGGCTTGAGCTTACCGCTGCATTTTTTCATTGACTTGTGTTTTAGGCCAGGAGTCAGCAAACGATGGCCCACTGGCCAGATCTGGCTGCCACCTGTTTTTGCAAATAAAATTTTATTGGAGCGCAACCACTTGTCTTTGTTTAGGTATCATCTACAGCTGATTTTGTGCTACCAGCTACAATGCCTGACAGCTACAACGTCAGAGTTGACTACAGTTGGCCCTCCGTGTCCCTGGGTTTCGCATCTCTGGATTCAAACAACTGGATCCAAGGTTGGTTGAATCTGCTGTTGCGAACCTCATGGAAACAGTGGGTCCCTGTACTCACTGCACTGTACCATTTTATAAAAGGGATTTGAGCACCCGTGGAGTCTGGTACCCCTGGGGGCTCCTGGAACCAACCATCACCCCAGTGGACACTGAGGGACAATTATAGTTGTGATACAAATTGTACACCTGCAAAGTAAAATATTTATTTTCTGGTCCTTTACAGAAAAAAGATCACCAATTCCTGCTCTAGGTTATAAATGAATTCTCCTTTCCTCGTATTTGGCTTGGGAATGATTGTGAATAAACTTTTTTTTCAATTGTTAGGCAACCTTAGGACAGTGTCAGTCTTCATAATACAAATAGAATGAGTTCGAAAATATTTTGCAGGAGACACATTTGTTATTAAAAATCATTTCCCAAAAGAGCACTTGTGGCTTCGCCTCTGGCTAAATCCTCTGCCCACCGTTGCTCTCACGCCAGCCTGGGGCTGAGTGCCTCCCAGCCCACAGTCACGGGAGCTCCTCTACCTGCCCTGTGGACGCTCAGCCTCACACGCTCACTGAACTCCTCCAACACTTCCGTTTCTGTGTACTCTATTTTTAGCCTACTTGTCCTTTCTTATTATTGTTTAAACAGGTTAAAATCTCCCCTCAACATAAATAATATTGCTTAGGTCCTATCTCTTCTTCTAGCTACCAGTTTGTTCTGTCTCCCATCTTTTATGGTGAGCTTCTTGGAAGGCTTATCTACAATCACTGTCTTTGCTCCCATTTACTCCCCAATCCATTGCCTTTGGTTTTTGGTCCACATCACAGCCCACGTGGGCATCTGTATGTATGTGGATGTGTGTATGCACACAGACAGACACACACACACACACAGGCGAAAATTTTTGTAAATACCCATTACTTCTTGAGGATTAATTCATAATAGTGGAATTGCTGAGTTAAAGGTAGTAACATTTTAAGACCTCCAGAAAAGCTCAGCTTATGCTTCTACCAGCAGTGAACAAGAATACTTAATTCCCAGGACACTGCTGACAGTGGGATATTATCATCTTTAAAATCTTAGTCAATTGGATTAAAAGTAATAGTTTTGCAATGTTATATTAATTTTGTTTTCTTTGATTACTCATAAAGTATTACATATTTTCATAGATTAATTGGTAGAGGATTAAGATCCAATTTCCAGAATACGGTTTTTGAAAACTTTTCTTCTTTTTAATGTAAAACACTTTAAAAATAAGCCGGTAATTTAAAAAATTGTGAAATACCATTTAGCCCAATTTTATCAGTAATTTATCTGAAATAAAGATGGGCATGAAGTCTGAATAAATGTGACATATTAAATTAAGAAAATATCAAGACATAACTTCAAATGTCAAAAATTTGACTCTAAAGTATTAGATTTCTAGGGGACATTTTTAGAAATTATAAGAACTAGTGGGTATATTTCATTTAATATTTCTCCTTGAATAAGATAACCAAACAAAACTACAAAAAATAAAGACTCAAATAGAACAATTTTAGCTTAACATTTATGAAATATGTTTCTATTTTGTTTTCATGAATTCTTCCTTAATATATGATGGAATAAAAGCATATCTTTTATAAAAAACTAAAAGCTTATTAAAATACTTTACATTATTTTTCACCTTTTTATTGGGGCCTTTGAAGCTAAGGAGCTTCCTATCAATTTAGATAGGAATTAAAATATGACAGAAAATGGGAAATAATTTTGCTAATGAAATAGTCTAATGTTAGATACAGCGAAACAATAATCTTACGGTGTGTCTTCTGTACAAAATACTTGAAACCCTATGGGGTCATTTGACACTATTCAGATGTAAATAGAAACTAAAGTATAAATAACATACATAGAAATTGCTTGGTTTCAGGGCTAAGGTTTGATGATAAATTTGGTCATGATGACTAAATATGGCTTAAAAATATCTTGTCAGTGAAGGTGTGAGACTCCTTTTGTGGACCTGTGATGTCTGTTAAATTAATTAAAAAGCAAATCACAAGATAACACATTCTGAAAATATTAGCAAGTGCCGTTAAAGATTAATCCTGGAGGGCACCATATTATTTTTAAAGGACAAGTGTTCTTACTTGACTCCAAATTAATTTATGCATTTTGTTTGTTTACATAATCACCTTCTCCATTAAACTGTAGTCCTTATATTTCTATTTATTTATTTACCACATTAAGTGTTCCAGAAATGCTTATTGAATGAATGAATCTCTCTTTTGTGACAATTGAGACTTCATGGTTTTTAAGCTAACAAAGTTAAACCTGTATTATGTTTAAAACAATGTACTCTTCTTTATAGCCATTAAATGTAGTCATTTGGTTACAGCATTAAGCAATCTGGGTCTGAACTGATGTGTTTAACAGAACCATTTTACAGTATACAACATAAGGCTTAAAGTTTATATAATCTTTGGCCCTGGAATTCTGCTTCAATGAATATGTTCTAATGACATAATAATAGATTAGGGCAAAAATTGATTATAAAACAACATATTTTTGAAATATTAAAATTGTTTAAAAATTATCTTCCTTCGATATTACACTAATTAATGCTGCTATTATTGATGACTACCAAAGCAACTGAGCAAAATGAGATGGATGAATCAAGAGAATTATGAAATTATTTGTAATCAAGAAATTCTAAATCTTCTAATGAAGAGATTCTAGGTTGAAAATTTTTTAAGCAATTGCCAAAAACAAGCGAAATTCATCTATGTCTGGAGAACAGGTCATCATTTGGTGGAGGGGGCACTTAATCACTCATTGATTCCCACATATATTTTCTCCAGGGACATCTATCTACCGAGAGACTACTATGTCCAGGCTCTATGCTAAATGCTTAGGGACCAGAATCACTGATTCAGGACCATGGAGCGTCTTGCATATAATACAAGAGACTTAGTAGTTTATCATGTGAACAGTGGGGCAGAAGAGTAACACGAGATTTATAATTTAAAGATGATCATTACAGTGCATCCAGTGGTCAATCCAGTCTTCCAGGGTAACAGGAAGACTAGAGTGAGAAACACCAGTTATTAGACTCTTGAAATGTTCCAAGTAAGGGTAAAAGGAAAGCCTGAAGTAAGACAGTAGCCATAAACACTGAAAGAGGAGACAGCTATGAACGCCAGCAGAGATGGCATGTTTTGAGTCTCTTGTCTTTTACAAGGACAGCAGCACATAAAAGATACTGTAATGTTTGAAACGGGAGGGTATAAAAGGTAAAAGAGGACTTCGCTGAGCAAGGTCTACAACGAGATGTAGCCATTTGTGGGTCAGCTGGTCAAGGTTTTCTCTCAGCCTTCAGTCAGGGAGTCCATGGCCCATGTATACAAGCAACAAAGGCAATCATCTGAACAAGTAATTGCAAGCATTGGAACGTGGGTACAAAGTGAGTGGCACTGAATTATGTTTACATTTATTTAAGTAATTATTTAAATCTGTAGACCCTTTCATTTGTTATTTGAACACTGATTTTCTTCTCTTTAATACTTAATCCTAACACAAAGACCTCAGAGTAAAATAGTATTGTGATATGTTTTTTCTTTCTTTTATTATTGAGATATACTTGACATATAACATTATGTTTTTTGTCAACTATGAATTATGTAATATAAATCTTGGATCATTTCCCCAAAACAAATTTAGCACCACTCTGAAATAGTTTCAAATGTATAAAAGATCTAATTTGGTAACCCCTCTTGGCATGCATTAGTTAGCATACCTATGCCACCTATGTAAAATTGCCCTTACCTTTACTGTAAGATAATGATCCCTTCCTAGTTACCTCTTTCCACACTCCTGCTATTTTCTCCAGCACGGCTCCCTTTCACCAGCTGCTGTAAAGTCTCTTTAAAAGCTGAAGACTTTGATCACTAGGTAAACATGGTGGCTTTAAATGAAGCTATTCTCTCTCATTGCCTCACAGATTTCCACAGCAATTCTTTCTAGTGGGATTTCAGCTGAGTTTCACCCAAAAAACACAGGTAGTTGTTGAACTATCTTCTTCTTGTGAATCTTTTGGCCAATCAGTCAAATAAGACAATTCATGTAGAATATGCATGTGCTCTGGATAACATGGTATAATGTTAATTTACCTTTTGTTCCACCTTGAAAGAATTTGAGCTATTTCCGCCTTAATTCTATTCCAAGAAAATAATTAAATGAACTCTCCTCTCTCTGAGCTCTCTATTTCTGGGTGTCCCTCTGGGTGCAAGCTCAAAAAACCATCTTCTACCCAGGAGCTATTTTAGATAGATGTGAAAAAACAGATCCAGCCAGAGGTGAGCAAGAGAACTTTGAAAGGAGGGAGATTATAAAGATGGGTGGTTATAACACAAGGGAGAAAAGAGCTATGCCTCCGCAGGTCCCCAAGTCTGAGCCTGGCTTTTGTTGCTGTAGTTGTTTGTTTCTAAATCCTATTCAAGGTGAAAAAAATGGGGAAAACAAAAATTATCAATAATCAAAAATGAAAAGGAGGCATCACTAGAGATCCTTGAGATATTATAACGACTCATTTATTCCATAGATCTCTGTGACTTCATAAGCATAAGATTCACCTATATTTTTCCAAAAAAATTACAGGAATTCTTTACATATCCTATACACAAGTACTCTGTGGCTTCCTTTTATCTCTCTCAAAGGTGCTTTTTGAGGAATGAAATTCTTAATTTTAAGTAACTACAATTCATCAAACTTGAATTTCATAAGTAGTGCTTTTGGTACCGTTAAAAAAAAATCTTTGCATGCCCAAAGACATGAAGGTATCACCCTATGTTTTCTTCTAGAAATGTTACTAACTTGGTTTTCACATTTAGTCTGATGATCCATTTCAAATTAATTGTTGTATGTTTTGAGGTAGTGTCAAGTTTCATATCTTTCCACATTGAAAAGGACAATCTTTCCCACTGAATTGCAGTGGAAGATAGATAGACAGATAGATAGATAGATAGATAGATAGATAGATAGACAGACAGACAGACAGATAGATAGGCAGACAGAAAGATATGGAGATATGTATATCTGAAATGTTTAGAAGTGTTTCTGGACTTTCTATTCCATTACACTGCTCTATTTGTCTATTCTTATGCTGATACAAAACTAACTCAATTATTACACACATAGTAATGCTTGATAACTGAGAGTGTAATAAAACACCTTTGTTCTTCAAAAGAATCAATAGATCCATCGATCTTGTTCGTGGTGAAAATCTATTTGACCTAATTCCAATACCTTCAGTTGGTTAGTTAACTGATTATAGGATGACAATACAAGGTGGACTTGAAATTCTGTGGTCATGCGGACCAAGGCTTCAATACATGACAGAGGAGCAGACATCACAACACCACCTTACAGCAGAAAGAGCAACGGTTACTATGAAGGTTGACCTTAGTCTGTGAATACCACAGGCTAAGCATCAGAGCTGCCTTGTTTTCTGGGTACCATGTAAGTTTCCTGGCTATTTATTCAACACCAGGCAGAGGTAGAAGTTCTCCCAGACCTGATTAAGTTTGAATGTCTTGCTATAATATTTAGCTGGAGCTCAGAAGAAGATACAAAATTATTCTGATAAAGAACAGAGAGACATCATGGTATTTTTCACTGGTGTGTTATGAAGTGAAGTTATAACCACCAGACATTTAGAAATACTCACTTCTCTTGCTTCAACCAACTCTACAAAGGCAGGGACTACAGCTACTTCGTGTTGCCGTCCCTAGATCCTACGGCATATGTTAATCAAATCAATAAATCCCATTATATGTAGCAGATTGGGACTCTTTGTATGATAGCTCTTGTTTACTGTGATATCGATGGTATTTTTTTCTATAGTATTTAGGATTTAAAGCTCTCATTCAATTAGCACCTTTAGCAGTTCCAAACCACGGAGCAGACCATGTAAATATGCAAATAACTGGCCTCCAATTGGTTACCTCTCTCCCCATCTTTTGCATAACTTAGAGCAAGTTTCAGCACTTCATAGCATCACTTGCTATATAAAGATATCTCACAAGCCACGATGACCAGAGGAGATTTGAATGTCCACTGGACGAGAAAATGGAGGGAGGATTACGTCAAACAGTACTGAGCATTTCCCTCTGAGAAAATCCTCCTCTTCCTTTCTTTCCTGGACTTCCCCTGCTCCACACCCCCCTCCCCAACCTCCCCTTTTTTATGCAAAGCTATTTGCATCAGCTCAAGCTCTTCCAATTTTGTTTCAAGTGTCCAAACATCTATCACCTTACACTGTGGTCAAGTATATGAAAAGCTATTACATTAAAGAGAATTTTAACTTAACTAGAAAAAGCAATCCAGCAAGGTGGAAACTTCCATAGAAGAGTATGTATATGCCTGCGTTGACGTGCTGGATCTGGGATATGGAGTGACTGTGAGTAAACAAACATATTTTCCCCTTGTCACAACATCCTTCTTGTCACATATGCAATTGAAACCCAGACTGTATATTTTTTCATACCGATCCTGTCAGCTTCTTTAGAGAAGTCTTTTCTTTCTATTGTCTTGTTTTCTCTGCTTAGCAGTTTGTACTTTTTACTGCCTCACATTCCCCTGCAGGAAGCAATTTAAAATCCTTTTCTTTCCTCTTTAACATTACAACTCACTTATGAATACAGCTTATAATAAAAACAATTTTTGAAGAGAAAGAGAATATCAGTCTCTCCACAAGTTATATTTCATTCCAAAAATGAATAATCAAGTTATGGTCCCAACCTTTGCTTTATCTACTATACTTGTCAAGGTTTTTAGTTGAAAGCAACAGAAACTAACTCTGGAGGATTGGAACAGAAAAGGAATTTCCTGAATTCTTAATTGTGTTAGCTTATAGAATTAGCTAGAGCCTTTAAAATACCATCTCAGAAAACCAGAAGAGACAATGAAAGGCTACACAGCTAGAATCAGAGTCTAAAGTCATGCCACATAACTGTCTAGGGAGGACACTATTGCATAACTGTCTAGGGAGGACACTATTGGTACCATTTCTCAGCATTAGATGCTTCAGCTTGCACGTCTCTGGCTCTGAAATATCCCAACTCACTGTGAATTGCCAATATCCAAAGGGGCCTTTGCTAGCCTTGTCTCCTTGCTTCTTTGGTTCTCAGATTGATGCTTAAGATTGGCTGAGCTGAGGTCATGTGCTTATGTCCTCACTTTCCTCATCAATAAATCAAGATATGTTGTATATAACCCACAGAACTTTTTAAATTACTTGCAGGGGAGCCTGGGGAAATGCATATTTGTCCTTTCAGGAGTCTATGGTTTTCCTAAATTCTAAGACTCATTGGTTAGAAATCTCCAAACATAAGGAGGTTCAGCTCCACTTGAAGAAGCAAAACAAAGCAACAGGAATAGCACCAAATGTCCCATTACAGTAATACGATCATGTAGAAATTTCTAAATTAAATTTGATTAAATTACATCTAACTCAGCATTCTAGATTTGAACATATACCCAAAGGATGGCCTGTTTAAAAAGTTTAGAAACATGCCTCAACAATATATTGCCATATATAATAGTATTATATATGGCAATTTTACAATATGGTATATATTCATGTATAATATAATACTAACATAATAATTTATATACTTATATACATATATATAAAGTATATACAGTTGACCCACAAACAACACAAGTTTGAACTGCACAAGTCCACTTATATGCAGATTTATTTCAGTAATAAATCCTACAGTACTACACAATCCGAGGTTGGTTGAATCTTCAGATATGGAACCTCAGATCATGAGGGCTGACTGTAAGTTATACACAGATTTTCCACTGCACAGAGAGTGGGTGCCCCTAACCCTTTCATTGTTCAAAGGTAAACTGTACATACTTTTTTTTTTTTTTTTTAAAGAACAGGGCTATGTACTTTTAGCATTCCCAGGCTCACACTATGTTCACTTTAAACAAAGCCATTATGATTTTATAAGCTTTGGTCTTTTCCCTCTTTGCTGCCTCTGTGTATTAAGATAAATAGTCATAATCTTCTATTTGACCTCATAATGAATGCGGCTACTTATTTAGTCTCCCTTGAAACTACTGAATTGTAGGATTTTAATATCTTTAAGATACAGTAACCAGAATAGCATTTCCAGTAGGTAAGTCATTTGGCAATTGCATTTGGAGCATCGTATTTTGTAATCACTCTATCTGCTTTGACTGGATGCCACCACTCTCTGCCGCTGCTTCCACCACCATCTGCTTCTCTCCTACTAAATGTGTTGTCAGTAATTGACACTTCGGGAATTTCAACCACCCTCGATTCTTCGTTGCTTCCTTGCTTCACTGGCACTTCTGTCCTATATTATTTCAAGTTTCCCTTTCTAGTATCAGATAATCCCTTGTTCCATTTCTATTTCCTGGGGTCTCTCATGTCAATGTTTGGATCACTCCCAGCATCATTTTTGCCAAACATCATACTAACAGATTTTGTCAGAGAAAGCCATAAAAACGAATTCAGTTACCCAATTTTACTGGACAGATCCTATTTTTACTGGGCATATTCTTCTCTTACTGACTCACAGCCAATTGTTGTATATAAAATTGTTTATAAAACTTAATTTATATGTAAGAATCTTTTAGCGCTTTTGTTGTTTCCTTTACACTGGAATCTCCCAAAGTGAAACCACATTCTCACTCACTGGTTCTCACTTCTGACTCTTCAGAGGAGAATGAATTCATTACGGATGTCCGAAGGTCCTAAAAAGGACACCATCTTTAAGTCAAAGGCATCTGGAGTGAATATCTCCTCTAGCTTGTTATTTCTGTGACCACAGGCAAATCTGTTCTCTTTTCTATGTCCAACTTTCTCTATCAGTAAATTAAAATAATTACATCTAACTCATACAACTATCATAATTGCTTCTCAGGGAATCTCTCTGGCTTTAATTCATTCCTTTATACTTTAAATGTGGGTGAACATTGACACTTTCCTATTTCCCCTTATATTTTCTTTTAGAGTTCTGTCTTCAAGTCTCTTTAATTGGCTTCTCAAATGTGATTTCATAGATGACTCCTGATTCCAAATGTTATCCCTTGACTCATTCCTGGTCTTCTGTTCTCTATTTAATGGAGCCGTACCCTGCTCTGTCTACACCCCCCAGGATGGCACAAGAAATGAATTTTTATCTAAACAGTTAATCAGGCAGGCCTTACAAATCATCATTTCAATATTTTCTTGGAAAATATAAGTCCTGATCTGCCTGTGAGGTTAGAAAAAAAGCTGAATTGCTTTGATACAAAAACCTGAGATTACACTTTTCTAGTACTTTTTTTTTGTTTTTCTCCTGAGAGACTAGGGTTGAAAAAGAGAAGAAATGGAATGGAAATGAGGATAAGTGGGAGGAGAGAAAGGAGAGTTTACAAGTCAGAACAAAAGGATTATTTTAAACATGCGTTTTAAAATTATTATTTAATTTTAAGTTGCTTACATAGTAATAGACATTTGTACTTCTCCCTAAGCCTGCATTTGTCTTGTTTGTGTGGGATTTTGTGAAAGTTCAGGAAAAGAGCTGGTTTCTATTTCCAGCTCAACATTTGAGGAACAATGGCAGCCTGTGGGCAAAAGTTCTGGGGTTGAACTGATTTACCAAAATGAGGAGTTTGTGGCAGAGGTGAATGTAAGAGTAAAACCCCTGGGAAATTCATAAAAAAAATCTGGGGGATTTCAGTAACCTTGCAACAAAGAGTGGGGTAGGAATTCGAGCCATTATTATTAAGGTCTTAAGGATCACGTCAAGGTGATTCCTACATATACTCCCAACTACTTACTGCACATTTATAAGTATATACCTTACTCTTAGCTCAAATACAGTATTTCTAAAAGTAAAATCATATTTCCTAAATAATGTCCAAAATCGAATGTCTATTACTCTTGCAGGTACCAAAATAATGGCATCAACTTTCCCCCCTTTTCATGCTATTACTAAGCTTCATTTATTATGAAGTCTGTTCGACAGTAGGTACCATCAGAAAATCTACTGTCTGTAGTTTGGCAATATTTCTCATCAAAATAACTGCCTAAGTAATGTTTCCTTGCTTGTTTGCTTACTTTTTAAAAAAGCAGCAATAGGAATCTTGACATTGTACACACTGGGAAAAGCTACATGCATTGGAAAGAAGAAATAATTTTTTCTTTCTGTATCTTGAAAAGCATACAAAGCTATCACTTTTCTTGTTAGGATTTCTTGGAAGTTTCTGGGGGATCCAGAGCACTGTTAATAGAACTTATCCAAAAATTCCAGGTAAGGGAAGACTCAGAAGAAGTGTTCTAACTTGTGGAAGGGGCAGGAATTTAATAGAGGGTTAGCAAGAGGGCTCAGCTGAGGTTCAGATAGTTTCCAAACAAGCTGGTCAAAAATGGTGTGTGGAAAAAGGCACAAATTGTTTTTGTGGTTAGTAGCCATTTCATGGCCAGTCTGGGTTGATCAAGATGGGTAGGGAAAAAGTTAATGGTTAAGGTCCTACAGAAGGGGATGAAATGGGGCACCTGAGGGACAAAGACTGGGGACACCCACTGTGGAAAGTGCTCACCCCCCGGGATCTCTCACCCTTCCCAAGCAGCACAATAAAATACAGCAGCAACACACACATTGAGAGTTCTTCTAACAACTGATGCAGCGGAATATTTTAAAATTCTCCCTGCAGGCTTTCAGAGGTTTTTGTTCATTGATTCGTGCACGTTTATGTTTCCCTGTCCATAGAATCATTGCTTCTCAATGCCATTCAAACATAAAATCCACGCAAAAACTTGTAAGAAAAATATGCCCAGGTAAATGATGATGGGACTTAATTTCAAAGTGAAACCTAATATTTATTTTATTTGGAATAGGGTGGTGTTAGCTTCCCTCAGGTTATCTTTGAGCAGAAGAATTCTGAGCTGCTGAATTTCTGTTTTCTAGAAACTATTTACTAGCTTTAAGTTTTACAGATTATGGTATGCAAGTTATCAGGATTTTGAGATTCTGTGTTGGGGAGAAAAAGAAGCAGATAGCCTAGAAATGTTTTCCATCTATTGCGAGTAGAAGTGATGGGGTAGCTGGCTTAGGGAAGGAAATTCTGAAAATGACCACATATAGGCAAACAGGAAGTTTAGGAATTTTATCTGCATAACTATGATGTGCCCACTTGCTTTCATCCTTTCATAAAACCTTAGTAAATTCTATACTATTTACCACAATTGAACTTGTATGCGGGTTGGCATGGGGAGTAGAGAGACAGAATGACTTAAATTAGAACAGCACAGCCGAGGGGACCAAATCCAATTCAATCACAGATATAAAATTTGGGGAAAACTTGTCAGATTAAACACTGTGATGCTGAGTGAAAAAAATGATGTTGTTAGTGACTTATTGACTATTAATAATGTCAGGAACTTAGTATCTTTAAAATAATGAAGAAACATGTTTGTTTTTTTTTTTAATTTTGCCATACACCTATGATAATGACGGCATGGTTTATACAACAGAACTTTATCAGAGATTAGGCAGCTACGGAACTATCACTCAAAAGAGAGTAGCAATTATCAACAAAATGTTCCAGCTCCAATGCCTTTAATGTTTGTACATCAGGAGACTATGTGACTGTAGGACTAGATTTTTCCTTTTTTTTTTTTTAGGACTACATTTTAAGAGAAATAGTTTAGAGAGTTTATTCCTCTCAAAACATTCTGACCCTTGAAATACAGTAGAAGTAAGTAAAAGTTATACTTGGTCAAAGACTATAAGGGTATGTAATCTTTTTTCATAAAGAAGAATAATAGTAAATTAAAAAATCTCAAAAGCATCAACACTTTAACCATTTTAATTGTCTTGGTTTTACTTTCAATGCTGTAGATATGGTAAGCATAAATATTTGGAAAACTGAATAAAGTAGAAAATAAACACTGTTGTGTTTGCTAGAAAGTATGATTACCCTTTAGTTATTTAACAAAAAGTAAATTTGTTTTTACATATTTTCTTTCAGTTTCAAAAAATATATATTAATTTGAATAATTCAAATTATTCAGAATTCAGGCATATAATGAACTACATTGACAAGGAAGTAATTTTTGTATATATCCACATTATATTTGCTTATATCCTAATTTCTCAATAAATATTTAATAAGTGAATGAAATACTAGCTGGATAATCAAAGCAACTTAATTTGTACAAAAAGTAAACTTAGCAAGTTGTTGGAATATTAGCTCATTTCCTCTTGTTGACAACCGTTATGGCCCGACAGCATAACCAGTGCTTCTCAAAGTGAGGTCCCTGAACCAGCAACATTAACACCACCTAAACATTTGTAAGGAATCTGTGTGTTAACACAGCCTTCCACTGATTCTGATGTGGACTAAAGTTTCAAAACCACTGGTCTAGGCTGCAGTGATGGTCCCCTGCTTCCATGTTTACTACCTCATAGGACAGAACACCATCCAACAGGACATCTTGACCAATCAAATTCTCTCCCTCTAGAATTTAACCTAAGAAACCTAAACACTGGAAATTTCGTAACAGGTGATAGTTTTTGAAGTTGGAAAGTCAGATACACTTACGTATAACTTGAACTGACATTTTGGGGCCTTGTGAACAACACCAGGTGTTGGTTTATTGACAAAAGTAGGAAAATAGAGCAGATATATAAAGAGACTAGAAAAGAGACACAGAGATGACTAAGTAGCCACCCTTGTTCCTATATTTTTCTTATTCTTGGTTCTGGTCCCATGTCATTTCTGGCTGCATTTTTTGTTCGTGGGTTTGGTGTGCTGTCTCTGTATAAATGATCTATCCCACTCTCCCCTTTATTTCCATGAGCTTAGATCCCTTTCTCTTTCCTGCAACAAAATAATTCTAATACAAATGTGTGCATAATAGTAGTCAGTTAGTTGTTTAAATAAAGGAAAATAAGAGTGATCAACTGCTGAGTATGGCTAAATTGATTTGCAATTGGTTGGTGGATGCAGTTATTTAAATGAACCTTTTCAAACACAAGTAAAATGCTAAAAGCAAACAAAGTGAAGATATATACTTCGGAGCACTGTGGATAAGCGTTTCTAATTAGCTATTAAACTATCCTACGGACACACATTTCTAGAATACACTCTGGTTGTTCTAGTTTAAATGAATCCCGTGATGCCTTGGATATTTCTCGATGTAGCAGGGGAAAAAAACCCTCAAAGCTTTAGCTTGCTGCTTATTTCTTATTTGATTTTAGACATTTTATTTACCCCTTCAGAACTTTCAGGTTTTTCTCCACTTCATACTGAAGAAAATATCTATTGCAACACTGTGGTAAGGCACAGGTTTTATATGTAAAAGAAATGATCTTATCTTAAGATATCTCTTACCTTAGAGGTTTTCTTATAATATTTCTATCTAAAATTTTCTTTAATTGGCATTTTATTGATACTAAGACACAGGCAGCAACTTTAGTGATTTCTGTGTTTGAATCATTATTATTCTAAAAAGTATTATTCTTTGGTATATTTAGTATTCATTATTTTTCTTTAGTATCTTGACTAGAAATGTTTTTTTCATAGAAAGCCAAAATATTACATGCATTTTTTCACATATCAATAACTACAGATAAATATATTTTTAAAAATTTTTTCTAATTTTTAGGAATTCCATGGACTAGACCTTACATAGACTTCAGGGCAATGATCATGAAATAAAACGCTCGAACTGCATTACATTTTATCGTGCATTCAACCAGTGTGTTTAGTTATAATAGAACTGACTGTAGAACACTTTTAATGAAATACGAACTTACCTATTCAATTATCAGAACTTAGAATGCAATGCTGATCTGCTGAAGGTGCAAGAAGAAAAAGGCCAGAAAGACCTATGACCCTAACAAGCTTCCAGAAGGGTTTGCCCCAACACACTTGAAGCATGAGTGAATTCCTTCCTTATTGGCTATTTCAAAACACCTCTGAATGATGTTCAATAAAATGAACTAATTTTTCTCTTTTCATCCCTGACTGACACTGTTAGTAATGACCTCTTCTTCTGCAACAAGATTTATACGCAGCCTAAATTAAAGAAAAGAGAAAATACAAATTCCTCTGAAGTGGGTTCATCCTTCTTATTTTCACTTTTATTCCTCTACCCAAGCTTCACTCTGTCAAATCCAGGATCTTGCCCTCACAGTGGACCACCCCAAGGAAAACATCTGGAACCTTGCTCTTACACTTTCCGGCTACATCGTGCCACCTGTCCCCTAGCTGGTACCCACAGTCAGTCACGTAGGTGCCTTGTTGCCACTTCCCATCATACCACCTCTAAATGAAGTCAGCACAGTAAGCTAGGATTACTCACTGCCCAGGTTTGCATTCATGAGAACCGCTTTAAGTCATTCTTTACAAATGTCCCAGATGCCTTTTTTCTTAACTCCTTGCATGTTCTTTCTACCTGTCTGCTGCTGCCAACATCTTCTTATGCTAATCAGGATCCCAGGTCACACATATGTTACCAAGGAAAGCCACAGAAATGTATGTCTTGGTTCACTATTTGCCTAATGTCAAATCAGCCTCTCTACTGCTTATCATTATTAATAATTCATATTACAGAATACTAATCTATATTCCTAAACTTCACTATGAAAAACTTAAATTTGGCCTATTTATTAGTTTCCTATACTTATGGCTATAGTCAAAGTAGGCTACAAGCCAAATAATTGAAGCTTAAGTTTCTGATCACCTCTTTCCCTCTTCACAAATACTTTCTGGATCCTTATTTTTAAGACTTCATTCATCTTGCATGCACCCTATTTTTCTAATTATTTTCTTAAGTTACTACTATATCAAATTCAACTCCAGACAAAGTGTACAATATATTATTTCCTTAAATTTGGCAGGTACTTCCCTGGTTTCTCTCCTTTTGTCCTAAAATGCCTGCCTTGACTATCTACTGCTAACTAATAAAGCATTACTCATCTGAACCTATCTGAAAGGACATCTCTTTTGGAAATCATAAGGCCAAATCTAAATGACTTCTCCTCTTGTTTCGTTCCTTCCTGCTATTATTTTCATTCTTTGTCATTTTTACTTTGTGTAGGACCTGTATATAAGGGACAGTGGTGAAAGGAAAGCAATGTTTATTAAGAACTTATGTGTCAAGGAATATTCTGAACATTTTTCATTAAAATGCACTATCGTATTCTCTCTTATCCTTCTATCATATAACATTAGATGTATTATCTTTACAACAAAAGGAACCAGGCTCCTTGGAGAAATGCCTAATTCTATGGTTGGGCAGGGTTAACACTAGAGCAGCCTAGAACATCGTGTAATCCCAGAAAGTAAGAAAGTGACGCCACCTCCCCCCACCCCTGCCAGAAAAAAAGGATGGGAGCATATCAAAAAGACACCAAGCACACAGGCTCCAATTAAAAAGAGCCCCGAGTGGCCAAAGTTGGAACAATGTGAATAAATAATTAAATCAATAGTGTTAGCACTGGATTATAACCCAAAGAAGAAAATAAATATCCATGAACCTATACTAATAGAATGATTGAATTAATTATGGAGTAAAAGGACAAATCTTCCTTAATGAAGAATTCCAAATAATAAATGTAGAAAGAATGGAAGAAATTGAAGATTACCAATATATACTATAATAATAATTGCTATAGGCAAGATCCACTGATGAATGATAAAATTAATGAGCAGAACTTTAAGGAGAAACAAGATATTTACATAGCCTCAAAGCTCCTCCTCCAAGTATTTATTAATTATTCCCATAATTTTGCACAAATTCTTTGATACTCCTTCCTTGTGAAGGTGGAGCATAATTCCATTAAGTGCAGTGTAAGGCGGACTTCATGATTTCCTGCTCACAAACACAGTATGGAAAAGGAAACAGTAAGTTTACAGAGAAGAAACCTGGCAGACACCACCAGAACCCAGTGATCAAGGTCACCTCACCAACAACAATTCACCTTGATATTATATAACTCCAGGTATGATGCAAAAAATCCACAACCCCAGTCTAATCATGAGCAACATCCTGCAGATCCAAATTGAAGGATGTTATACAAAAGTACTCTTCAGAAACCATGAAATACAATGAAAGACAGGACCGTCACAAACTGGAGAAGTTTAAGATGCGATATTTCAATGAAATGTGGATCCTAGAAAATCAATAACAAAAAGATATGTGTAGAAAACTGGTGAAATCCAAATAAAGTCTATTGTTTAGTTAACAGTAGTATACCTTTGTAAATTTCTCAATTTTGATAAATATTCCATGGTTATACCCAATGCTAACATTAGGGGAAGCTGGATGAAGGGTATTTAAGAACTCTTCATACTATCTTTGCAACTTTTCTGTGAATCTAAAAGCACTTCAAAATAAAAATGTTAAAAAATCTTCCACTCTATCTTACAAAGAGGAATCCATTTCTGAAAACCTACTTCCATGTGCGTAGCTATTAGGGAGCACATCAGACTAAAGGGTTTCTTTCTAAAATGATCCACCTTCCTTGGAATGCCAGGATTTTTTTTCTTGTTACACTTGAATTCTGTCTTGTGACAAAGCACTGCCGTGAAGAGGTGAGTAGACACTATTAACTGTTAAAAATATTTCAATGATTTGTTTTAAGTTTGTAGATTATACACAAAATATTCAGTCTCTTCCCAAATCTTTGAGGGAAAAGTGTAGTTTTTGTTCCCTGAATTAGTCACTTTGGCTGCACAGTTTGATAATGCTCAGCAGATAACTGCTTATCTTCTCATATTTCTTTTCAATTTAGACACAGAATTTCAGATACACTGCTTAGGTTCTGTTGATAACGTGATCCTTTCAGATACTATTAGATTCTGTCCCCTCTATCACTAATAGAGTACTACTTGGAATTATAGATTTTTCTGTAAAATAATGCCAGCTACTTCACAAGACTAACAAAGTAAAAATCATAGGATTCTTTATCTCAATACAATGAAGTATGCATTTATGCATTTGTGATGCCTGATTTTTATCCTGAAAGATTTCTAGAAGAGTTTGTTAATAGATGACACGTGTGACCCTCTCCTCTGTGACAAGAGCCACTAGAGGTTTTAGAGCTTGATTGCTTAATTTTAAGAGCTAAATAAATTTATGTATTTATTTTTTTATTATTTTATTTTATTTTTGTTCAGTCATTTTCTTTTTTGATTGAAGTACAGTTGATTTTTAATTATTACTTTAAAAAGATAGAATGTGTACGCAATCTTTCAATGTCTCTAGAAGAAATGGCATATATATGAAGAAAGTAAAATATTATACTTACACATATTGATATATGTAGAAAGTGGAATATTATATTTCAGACTCGTTAGGGTTTTCATTTTTTTAAAGATTCTGGTAAAGCTATTTCTTAAATTCTAATTTTTATGATCAGCACCGTCAATATTAGCTATTGTATCTGATCCTCTCAGATGACTGTATCTAATATATCCACGTCTCTATTAAAGGTAAATATTAAACATATACAGCAAAAACTCAGTTTGGCTATTGGAATTCTCGTTCAATTACTTTAGCAATTCTTAGAACATGCACTGGAATATCAAATAAAATAGGAATAAACAAGATTCCTAAGGTGTTCACACGTGGTGACAAGTGGAAGACAGATGACCCAAGGACAAGGCTAACATGCAAAGACAACCCCAGCTCCCTGTGTAAGTGGTCATGATAGTGGGTCTGGGGGAGAAGTTACCTGTGCCTGGTGAATGCCTTCCTAGTACAGGTGACTTAAGGACCATCTCTTAAAGAGGAATTGAATTCATCAGGTTGGGGGAAAAGTAGTGTGGCTAGAAAAGACATTCCAAGCAGAGAAGCTCATGAATGCATTGTCATAGACGCGTGGGACAGAATGGGAGAATGAGGCAAAGTTAAGCACATATCTGGGTCTGTACTTCCATATATGTATCCTAGAGAGGAAAGCAAAAGATGAGCCCAGAAAGATGGGGTGGGACAAAGTTGTGAGAACACAGTATTACACATTTTTAGAGTATTGTGGTGATTAAAAGAAAGAACCTTGCGACTTCCCTGGTGGCGCAGTGGTTAAGAGTCCGCCTGCCAATGCAGGGGACACTGGTTCGAGCCCTGGTCTGGGAAGATCCCACATGCCGCGGAGCAAGTAAGCCTGTGCGCCACAACTACTGAGCCTGCGCTCTAGAGCCCACGTGCCACAACTACTGAAGCCCCAGCGCCTAAAGCCCGTGCTCCGCAACAAGAGAAGCCACCGCAATGAGAAGCCCGCACACCGCAATGAAGAGTAGCCCCTGCTCGCCGCAACTAGAGAAAGCCTGCGCGCAGCAATGAAGACCCAATGCAGCCAAATAAATAAATATATTTTTTTTTCAAAAAAGGACCTTATTAACTATTTGAATTTGGTAAAGTTATTTTTCTCATATTTGTTGTGAGGTTATAAGAACTGCATATAAAGCTTCTAGTGGACAGTGCAGCATCTTATAGGCCAACAGGAAATGGCAAGAGTAGTTGTTCTTGCTATTAGTGCTGTTGCTGTCATTATCTTCATGACCGTGTAGCAGTAAGACACTATGGGCAAATTTTAAGTAGGAAATTAACATGATCATATCTGTGGTTTAAATAGGCATGTTTTTATCCCATTGACTCTGTTACTGGCTATTAAATGTTTTATTTTTCTTTCTTTTTAAAAAGCTAGGGCCATGGAAAGCACAAAATTTAATCAGCCAAATCTGCATTTGGAAAAGGGAGAAGATTGGGGGAAAGTGTTCTCTTTTCTGGTCTTGAACAGGATCTTCTCTACAATCTTGCTTTCAGCCTCGTCCTTATCGCTCTGCGCCTGACATACACTAAGCTTTCAGGTCCCATCATCTCTGCTGTCTCCGTTTTCTCTGCATTTTTTTCTACCCTCTCTAGTCCTACCACAGCTATTATCCCAAAACAAAATAGGGAGTGATTCGAAACAGGCAGTCAAGCTAAAAGTCTGTTGTTTAGAGTTTGGGCAAAGGACAAGGGTCTGAAGTTGGGGTTCAGGCAGTGAGGACAGAAAAGCTATGGGAAAATGAGGTACATTTTAAAAGTAAAATCTAAATGAATGAATTAATAAAATTATTTTCTTCTCTTGGGGTGAAAATGTGGTCATATATGGTGGCAGTTTCTATGGGGTTATAGAAAATAAAGAGAGACCTCTTAGTGGGGCTGGGTCTATCTGCCCAATAAAAATCCTCATTGGAAAGTTTGTGAAGTGCCACAGTTGGACTGAGATTCAGTGTTGGTGATTTGGATTTGGTGTGCATGACAGACTGGATTACTGTTCCCAACTATTTGCTCAGCCCCTGCAATAGGATTATATGGAATCAGCTACACTCATGTGAGAATTCCTGTTCGTTCAGCAGGATGAGTCTGGTCCTCCCTGACCTTTGCTTGGTCATTGACATGCTTTGGCCAATGGACATGAGCAGCCATGGCATTTTCTATGATTAAGGGGAAGCTCTGAATGTGATTGTCTGCTGTGCCTCAGCCCCTCGCTCTCTCTCTCCTGTTCTGTCCTCCACCCTGAGAACTGCATGACCCAGCTGGTGGCTGTGTTTTCACTCTGGGGTCTGGAATTGGATGCCAAGTGAAACTGAGCCCTGCAGAGCCCAACTGGACCCAGCCAATCTGAACCCACCCTGCTGTCGTCACGTGAGCAAGAAACAAACGTTCTCTTCAGCAGCCTCTGAGATTTTGGGGTTGGACGTTATTACAAGAAAAGAGCTGACTGACACAGAATGCCTGCGCTCCACTTATATTATCCCATAAAATCAACTCTGAATTTTCTAATGAATACCAGGGTATTTACTTTATCCACAAATTAAAATCCGTATGAAAATACATGATGCCTAGTCTAAAGCTATGAGTCACACACTGGAGTTTGAAAAAACCTTTGGAAATGACAATAGAGTATTAATTTAGATTAGTGTGGTCTCTACATCCTAAATTTCCTAGTTACTTCATCCTCTGATTTGTACTCCCTTATCATGCCATTTTTCACTCAAAATAATAAAGTTAATTAAAATGAACACCTATTATATGTTGAGAGTTCCTTGAAAGTAAAAATTAAGTAACTTTTTGCTCTATGCAGGTAGGCAGGAATATCAATGTTCAAAATGAAGTTCTTAATTATTTTATACTTCTTAATTCTTAATTATTTTGTTACAAAATGATATGAGGAAAAGAGGTAAGTTTTAAATTTCAGGCGACTAAAGACTGGGAGAAAATACTTGCAAATGATGGGACAAACAAGGGCTTAATTTCCAAAATATACGAACAGCTCATACAACTCAATAACAGGAAAATAAACACCCCATTCAAAAAAATGGGAAGGAGACCTAAATAGACATTTCTCCAAAGAAGACATACAGATGGCCAAAAGGCACATGAAAAGATGCTCAACATCGCTCATCATTAGAGAAATGCAAATCGAAACTACAATGAGGTATCACCTCATACCGGTCAGAATGGCCATCACCAAAAAGTCTACAAATCACAAAGGCTGGAGAGGGTGTGGAGAAAAGGGAACCCTCCTACACTGTTGGTGGGAATGTAAATTGGTGCAGCCACTATGGAGAACAGAATAGAGTTTCCTTAAAAAACTAAATATAGAGCTGCCATATGATCCAGCAATCCCACTCCTGGGCATATATCAGGAGGAAACTCTAATTCTAAAAGATACATGCACCCCAATGTTCACAGCAGCACTATTTACAATGACAAGACATGGAAGCAACCTATGTGTCCACTGACAGATGAATAGATAAAGAAGGTGTGGGTATATATATACAATGAAATACTACCCAGCCATAAAAAAGAATGAAATAATGCCATTTGCAGCAACAGGGATGCAACTAGAGATTATCATACTAAGTGAAGTAAGTCAGAAAGAGAAAGACAAATATCATATGAATCACTTACAGGTGGAATCTAAAATATAACACAAATGAACTTATTTACGAAATGGAAACAGACTCACAGACATAGAAAACAAACTCATGGTTACCAAAGAGGAAGGAGGAGGGAGGGATAAATTAGGAATTTTGGATTTGCAGATACACACTACTGTATATAAAATAGATAAACAACAAGAGCTCACTGTATAGCACAGGGAACTATATTCAATATGCTGTAATAAGCCATAATGGAAAAAAAAATATGAAAAGAATATATATATAATATATATATATATATATAAAACTGAATCACTTTGCTGTATACCAGAAACTAACACAACACTGCAAATCAGCTACACTTCAATAAAAAACTTTTTTTAAATTTCAGGTGACACCCTGGCTGGTTTTGATTTATAATTGTGTATAAGTTTATATTTGTGCATATGCAAGAAAAAAACCCTTAAAACTCCATTGTAATTAATAAATATTTTTTAAAGTTATCTACTTTTTTCCTATAGAAAAGGTAAACACTTTCAATGTTATGCCATATAATGGAAAGATAAGATAGAGCAAAAAAATACAAGCACATAAATAAAAATAGGGTGGAATTAATAAATTTGGAATCTGTCATTTAAATAAAGTTATAATTTATGTAAAACTAAGGTAACAAAACTTACTTATAGTCACAAAAATGAACATTTTATAGGCTAAAGTTTTAATGAGGAAGGGTAATTTGATTATATCTTTATGGTTGAAATACTTTTTAAAAGTTGTATGTACTTGTCTAATGTAAGATTACATTTTGTATCACTGTGATGGTTCTATATTCCATGTAATCAAATCAGAGAGTCATGAAAACTGGATATAATATTCTGGTTTATATTGCCCTCATTTCATATTTATGTATAAGAAAGACTGATAACCAAGACTGTCAAGAGGAAAAGACTGTCACTAATACAAACAATAAACTAAATGACCCTTACTGCATATAAGAAAATAACGTGTTTTTTTGCCACCTTGAGTTACCTAAACTACGATCTTGTTATGTTATTGAAGGACAGTATGTAAGGTAATCTAATATCTTGTTACATACTTGCTAGGCATGCATATTAACATCCCATATAAATGATATCCTCCTGAATCTAGAATGAATACAATGTCTCCTAATTTTATAAATTTGAGGTCATCAAATATGATTAATATCAGTCTATGACCAGCATAGCTACCTACACGTATCCACATCCGGTCTTACCTTCCATGTAGAGCAGCCATGATGGAAACCTGCCTAGTAAATTACCTGTCTGCGGGAAGGCAATGAGCCCATTGATGCAGTAACTAGAAGCCATGGTGATGGGGTAGGTCGAAGGCTTGCAGAGACTACCAATAAGTCGGCAGTAGGAGGAGAGTTAAAGCCAAGTGTTAAGTGAGGCACTGGGACAGGCTGAAGAGAGGGGTTTGTCATAAACAAATCTGCCTTGCCCTCTATCCATGAGAACTTTGGTTTGTAATTAGCAAATACTGTCCTTGCTAAAGGTCAGGTCTATGGCATAAAACCCAGGGGTGAATAGCAAACTCACAATTATTGGGGGATGCTTAGGCTGAACCAGATGAAACTGTTGCTTTTGTATCCGCAAGATGCTTGAATATCAGTAATCTGATAGAGTTAAACCTCCTGGGCAGTATTAGAAGCTTTACATATGTTGACTCATAATTCTCACAACACACCTCAGACAAGGTATTATCATCATCTCTTTTTTAATAGCTGCTGAAATTTATTATCAAGATGTTAAGTAACCCTGACAACACTATTTTAGGTTCACTTGGGTGTAGTTTGTTTCTGGTACCTAACAGGTTCCATTTACACAGCTGGTGTTCTAGAATGACTACAGTATTTTATATCTACAAATGAATAAGATGTCTTGGAGTTTGAAAATGAAATTTAAATCTTTCCAAATAATGAAGAGAAGCTTTCCACTGAAGAGCACCTTCATATGCAGGCCTTTGACTCAAGGAGTATTTAAAATTAAAATTTCTTAGTTTTTCCTTTTCTTTTGCCAAGAAATATCTATCATTCTTTTTAATAAAAATGAGTACAATCTAAATCTTTCTTGACATTTCTAATCTAATGAAGGGACAAGGAAATAAAATGCTATGTTTCTTGTCATCTTTTCCCAAAGGCTTTGAAATAAACTTGTTCAGTGATGACAGCATAATAATGAAAAGTGTATAATGAAAACAGCACTCTGACGGGTTTTCAAATACTTATGCGGAAATAAGAAAAGTAACTCATTGCATGGCAGGACTGAACAGACCAAGCCCAAAGTTAGAAATAGAGAAAATAACACTGAGGCCAAACATAACAAGTGAGATTCCTATTAAAAGGGACATGTGGGTAATTAACAGAGACGTGTGACCATGTGTTCAAAGCCAAGGCACAGGCTGCCAGGCAAGAGACTCACGTGAGATTAGATGCCCCTTGCATATATCATACATTTACTCTAGCAGATATAGAAAAAAAAAAAAAAAAAGGAACAGCTATGTGCTCTGAGATTCATATGAAAGGAAGAGGAATAAAATTTCCCCATTTCAGTTAGGGGATATGTCGATAAATGATAATTTGGAGATTTTTTTTTTGAGCAGTGGAATTAGATAAAATATTTTCCAGACTAGAAAACATAAAGATCTCCAGAATATTCTATAGCAATGATAATAAGTATTCCTAATCATTGTACTAACTGAATTTACTGAGCACTTACTATCAAAAAGGAATGACGCCCTACTTATTCCTTTATCATTTCATTTAGGACTCATTCCAAATGGATGAGATCGGTATAAATAATCTTATTTAATAGGAAGAAGCCTCAGATTTTACCAAAAATGAAATAGCCATTGTTACAAAGTTCAAATTTGAACCTTTAATTCAAATGTTCAACACTGTGTATTAAATTCATTGTTATAGAAAATTATTTTGAACCTGTACTTTACATTTAGGATTTCTTCAGTCATTTGAGTATATGCTCTGTTATTGAACTGAGGATAATAATGGTCAGCTTTATTGAATGACCGACCACAGAGAACGCTGAGCTAAGCATTTCACATGCGTTATCACATTTAATCCTCACAACAATCCCATAAGACACATATTAATATTGTCCCCATTCTATAGCTCAAGAAACTGACATTTGAAGAGGTTAAGTAATTTTTGCAAAGTCATATGTTTTTTAAACGATGGAGTGAAATTTCAAACGTATTTATTTTAACTTCAGTATGAGCAAACTTAGCTATATTGAAGTACATCAGGCTTCTAGAAGGGCTTGCCTTCTTATTTGAGTATTTTCATTTATGAATTTTTAGTTTCAAATTTTAAAGAGGTCATTGAATTCTTCTTAAAGTTAGGAACTGACTTTAAATTCTGATTACTTGAAAAGATGTCAAGTCTTATTACACAAGGAAAATATAATGGGTTGTGATTATATACCTTATATCAACAGTATTTCACAATTTCCTCTAAAACTTAGAAATAGCTTTGTGGAAGGCTTTCTTTCTAAAAATGTCAAGTTAACATCTGAGGCATCTTCATGGAATGAGTTAGTATATCTCCTGAATTGTCTTTTTAAGTTAGTTTAGTGAAAAGTACAGCCAGTTTTCAAGATAATTTGGTGTCTGGAGGAAAGAAAATTTTACTATTGAGCAAACAGTCATGCTTGTGTGTGTGTATTTTCCTGAGCACAATAATTATTGTTGTCTGGATAAATAGAGCTTATTTTTATGTGACAGCCTAAGTAGAATAATTAAATCCATATCCACATAAATTATTATTTCCACACGAGAACAGGTGTATTCTTTTGTTTTAAAGAAACTTCTATTTCTTTAAACACACCTCATTTTGGTGAACTGCAGATACAGCAATAAGATTCTGAAGTCTATGCATATATTTAAATGCCTTACCTCCCAACATTCTTTTCATATTCAAGCCACATGTGAATAGCAAACGTAAGTTTTTTAAAACCCTCAATTTTATGGACATACCACTTTATATGGTATTAAATGCCTTTGGTTCAAATGCTGGAATTTCAGTTTTCCCATCCTTAATTCAAGAAAAAATATCTGCTTTGTCTATATCCTATGGCTATTGTGAGATAATGAGATAATATACATTTTTAATGTATATAAATAGAAGGCATTATTAATAAATTATTAATTGATGAATATGATTATGAGTAACATTCTCATTAGAGGAAGAGTTCTTCCCTGAAAAATAACTCATTAGGCCTTTATTTCAAGGTAATGAACTCTTCTGTATTCTACCAGCTTTTACTTATTCATTTATGACTTAGAGTCTACTTTGTTCCTTCCAAGGCTTACAATGTTAACTGCATATAAAACAGAACAGGAAATAAAATGTAGACAAAACTATACCTTAAGGAACAGATAGATGCACTCTTATCTGGATATCCTAGATAAATAAATTTCTGTAACTGAACAAAAATTTAGGCCAGAGGGGAACTATAGAACCCCAAAGTTAATACAGTCTCCATGTTTAAAAGAACATAAAACTACCAAGAGGTGCTCAATAAACATTTATTAAAAATGGCTACATGATTGAGTTAACCTGGAGAGCTTCTGTTACATCTCAAGCCTCCTGACCTTAAATGGTAGGTGTGACATATCTTGTCGATCTTTACACAAAGGCCATTGGGTGACATAACTGTTACTCCGCAGACCAGATAATGGTCTTTCTGATTGACATTTTATACTGCCCCTTTAGAAATCTAATTAAATTAAATTAAATTAGAACCCACTGAAGGCACTTCTATGAGGATTTACAGGATATTCTAGTTTTGAAAAATGGATTTCCGTTTATCCCATTTAGAGAACTTAGATGAAAGATTAATTAATGTTTTCCTGAGACATGTTGCATCTCATTTGGGCAAATGTTTGAAAACAGCCTGGTTTACTTTACGATTTGGTGATTTTTCAGGCCTTGCTTAATGATATCTATAAGGTTGACTCATGAACTGCCATCAATTTTGACTATAAGACACAAGCGTCCGACCTACCAGTGCTGATTTGAAAATTGGAAATCTGACCTGAAATCCTGTTCATAAAAAGATCACACAGCCTGGAGGCAGTCTGAAAGGAAGTTGGATGACTGTAAGTAGATTATTTCAGTGTCTACACACAATGTCAGCGCTTACGGGGAGCCTGGAGGTTATCCCATCGACTACACCTCCACGTTTTACTTGTGAAATCTGTGCCTAAGGGTTGACTCTTTCAAGGTCATATGGCTGGTCACTCTTCTTGTGAAGCTACTGGCTTTTTAATCATAACATTTTCTTGGGACTTTGCTCTTTATTCACGGAATAAACAGACATCAGCAGAAATGAGGAAGAATTCTGAATTGAAAGTGGGTCACCAAGGTGCACTATTATCCATTTACACAGAAAAATACAGGTGCTGCAGAAAAATAAAATCAAGGGGGGAAAATGTCACTGGAACCAAAGAAGAGAATCCGGACTAAAAATTACATGTATTCTAGCATTACTAATTTAAATCTAATCATTGTTGCTACTCTCTGAATTTTGTGTTTTTTGCACCTAAATCTTCTAAGCGCTTATCTACTCTAAATCTGGAACATTTTCCTGGAGATACTGTTTTCTGCTTTAGTATCATACTCTCATATTTCTTCCTAATGCTCAAATCACATTCTTCCTATAGCAGATGCCGACAGTAATGTCAACTGAAGAAAAAAGCACAACTTAAAAGATGAGAGTTATGTTTTATTTGGGGACCTTACTGAGAACCATAGCCCGAGATACAGCCTTTCAGATAGCTCTGAGGGACTGCTCCAAAGAAGCAAGGGGGGAGCCAGGATATACAAGAGCTTTGTTGAAAAAAACCCATGTAGTGAAACATCAAAAGATTATAGCTAATCACAAAAAACAAACAAACAACAACAAAAAAACCCCCAGACATCTCAAGTTAAAAACCTCAAGTTAATGGGGCTTCCCTGGTGGCACAGTGGTTAAGAATCCCCCTGCCAATGCAGGGGACACGGGTTGGAGCCCTGCTCCAGGAAGATCCCACATGCTGGGGAGCAACTAAGCCCGTGCGCCACAACTACTGAGCCTGCGCTCTAGAGCCCCTAACCCACAACTACTGAGCCCGTGTGCCACAACTACTGAGCCCATGAGCCACGACTCCTGAAGCCCGTGCGCCTAGAGCCCGTGCTCCGCAGCAAGAGAACCCACTGCAATGAGAAGCCCGCGCACCGCAACGAAGAGTAGCCCCCGCTCGCCACAACTAGAGTAAACCTGTGCACAGCAACAAAGACCCAATGCAGCCAATAAATAAATAAATAAATAAATAAATAAATAAATAAATAAAATACTTTTAGTGCTTTTCTAAGTCTGGGAAGATGCAAGAGTCTGACCTCACTGAAATTATTCAATAGATATGCGTCTCAACTATCTAGGGGCTGTATCCTGTTTTTCTCCACCTTGCATTCTCCTCAGGGTGGCTGCAGTGGCTAATAACTTAATGGTGGCCAGCATTCCTTGTTTACTGGAATGGAAAGCAAGATTTTTGTCCAAAACACTGTCTTTTTATCTCACCAATAAAAAATAACGATTGCTTGTTGCCAATCAGCTCATATCCCTCCTGTAATGTAGAACCGTTTGGGGGTACCTTTCCATGGTTTTCTCTTCAGTCCTCTAATTTTTTAAGTCTCTCTCTGTTCCCTCCATTCCAACCTTCAGGCATTTTTGATGCTGCTACTCCATCATCAAGCTCTTCCAACAGAACTTAAGTTTTTGATACCAAATTAGAACAGGTATTTTAATTACTAGAAAACTGTGTACTGACATAATTATCTCCTTATTCATTCCTGTAACTGTAATGTTAACCAACTTAAATATTATACTTTTAAAAACCATCCTTCATCCCTCACATCTGTTTTCTAGAGGTGTTCAGCTATATTCTCCTTGACTGAGAGAACAGCTTTCTGAAACTATCTATTGCAGAAAATAAACATTTACCTTTTGTATAAGGATGACCCCCCCTTTACACCACTATCCCTAGAGTAGGATCTGGGGGAATGTTGGTAAAGAGTTGAATTTTATATTTCTCTTCTTTTGTGTGTCCATATATGAAGTAAAAACAATCACATATATAGAATCTTGCTTTTTGGGCAAAGACAGACATTTATACTTGAAACAGTGATAGATTTCTGTTGCTTTGTAGAGTAACTCATTTTTCCCTAAGTATCTAGTATCTCAAAGGATGTCTGCTCCTCAGAAATGTTAATATACTTTTATGATCAAATAAGCTTGGGAAATTCTGGGTTAGAGATAGACAGGTGAGTATGGGTTATCTCAGAGCCTTTAATATGCTAATGTGTTCTGTGAATCACCAAAGGGTTTCAAGTCGCCCTAATATTGGTATTTCTTAAACATATTTCACCCCAGAACTTCACAGCCTTAATTCTCTCTGTGGTGTATGCTTTGGAAAATGCTAGTCTAGACACTTGTTAAGATGTAAGAGTAATGACTCTCTGAACTCTCTTTCAAGTATATGGCCTTAGTTCATATACAAAGATCTCACATAACTTGCGAATTACTCCAAACCACTCAAGGTGCAAAGAGTGTCAAGTTTCATTAATTCTTCTAAATCAGATTAATTGGTCCAAACGATCTACTCGATGAAATTAGCAAGAATCCCAGTATTTCTTATTTGTCATGACTCTCTTTCCCTCCTCATGTGTGAAGCTTGACAGGTCACTGGTCTATAGTTGTCTGCTGTGGTGCCCTTTGTTCATTTAAAGTGGTGACTTCTTTGACAACATCCCCTCCCTCTGGATCAACCCTGACTGCAGGGATCTTTTCTTTGACTCCAGAGTCCAGTATCTGAAGGCCACATATCCACCTCCTCAGAGGCCCAGCCTCCTTCTTAGCCACCAATATGGCTACAATTTTGGAACCATCTGAGTGTCATCACCAAGGACATTAAATCATCTTTCTCGCTTTTGTTTTGGGTCCCTCTTTCTCTTTTTTCTCAAAATACCAGCATTACTACTTTCCCTTAGGACAACTCAGCTTAACTGTCTAAAATACACAAAGTCCCTCAAATGCTATCTTGAGTGCATGTCTACACCTAATTATTCAACCCTGAAACATGAAAAATCTATTAACGTCCTGCAGAAACAAGGGACTGAGAACTCCTTCCTATGTGAAGGAAATATATAAAAGACCAAAACTAATTTATTAACTTATAGTCACATTTATAAAACAATCCACCTTGGGGTACTTGGTACACAATTTGGTGTATACATCTCAGATTCACAGTGTCAAGTGCTCAGAAGCTCCTCAGTTCCTGAGAGAAGGAAATGTTTGAAGAGTTTAATTAATTTGCTGCTCTCACTGGCTAAGTGTAAGATCGATATTAACCCTGCATTTATGATCCCATAAAAAGAAAATCTTAACATCAGAACATTCAAAGATATACTTCCCAGTCGTTGGTATTTTTTTAGCATGCAGCATAACCTATTCCCAGATGTTATCATGTAGATATTTATTTTTTAAAAAAACAGAAGGCAAACAAAGCCATTAAAACATAATTAATGTTCCTTTAGAAGATGGCGGAGTAGAAGGACATGCTCTCACTCCCTCTTGTGAGAACACCAGAATCACAACTAGCTGCTGGACAATCATCGACAGGAAGACACTGGAACTCACCAAAAAAGATACCCCACATCCAAAGACAAAGGAGAAGCCACAATGAGACGGTAGGAGGGGCGCAATCACAGTAAAATCAAATCCCATAACTGCTGGGTGGGTGACTCACAGACTGGAGAACACTTAAACCACAGAAGTCCACCCACTGGAGTGAAGGTTCTGAGCCCCACGTCAGGATTTCCAACCTAGGGGTCCAGCAACAGGAGGAGGAATTCCTAGAGAATCAGACTTTGAAGGCTAGTGAGATTTGATTGCAGGACTTCAACAGGACTGGGGGAAACAGAGACTCCACTCTTGGAGGGCACACACAAAGTAGTGTGTGCATAGGGACCCAGGGGAAGGAGGAGTGACCCCAGGGGAGACTGAATCAGACCTACCTACTAGTGTTGGAGGGTCTCCTGTGGAGGCTGGGGGTGGCTGTGGCTCGCCGTGGGGACAAGGACACTGGCAGCGGAGATTCCGGGAGGTACTCCTTGGCGTGAGCCCTCCCAGAGTCCGCCATTAGCCCCACCAAAGAGCCCAGGTAGGCTCCAGTGTTGGGTTGCCTTGGGCCAAACAAACAACAGGGAGGGAACCCAGCCCCACCTATCAGCAGTCAATCGGATTAAAGTTTTACTGAACTGTGCCCACCAGAGCAACAGTCAGCTCTACCCACCACCAGTCCTTCCCATCAGGAAACTTGCACAAGCCTCTTAGATAGCCTCACCCACCAGGGCAGACAGCAGAAGCAGAAGAACTACAATCCTGCAGCCTGTGGAACAAAAACCACATTCACAGAAAGACAGACAAGATGAAAAGGCAGAGGGCTATGTACCAGATGAAGGAACAAGATAAAACCCCAGAAAAACAACTAAATGAAGTGGAGATAGGCAACCTTCCGGAAAAAGAATTCAGAATAATGATAGTGAAGATGATTCAGGACCTCGGAATAAGAATGGAGGCAAAGATCGAGAAGATGCAAGAAATGTTTAACAAAGATCTAGAAGAATTAAAGAACAAACAAAGAGAGATGAACAATACAATAACTGAAATGAAAACTACACTAGAAGGAATAAATAGCAGAATAACTGAGGCAGAAGAACGGATAAGTGACCTGGAAGACAGAATGGTGGAATGCACTGCTGAGGAACAGAATAAAGAAAAAAGAATGAAAAGAAATGAAGACAGCCCAAGAGACTTCTGGGACAACATTAAACGCAGCAACATTCGCATTATAGGGGTCCCAGAAGGAGAAGAGAGAGAGAAAGGACCAGAGAAAATGTTTGAAGAGATTATAGTCGAAAACTTCCCTAACATGGGAAAGGAAATAGCCACCCAAGTCCAGGAAGCGCAGCGAGTCCCACACAGGATAAACCCAAGGAGAAACACGCTGAGACAGATAGCAATCAAATTGGTCAATATTAAAGACAAAGAAAAATTATTGAAAGCAGCAAGGGAAAAACGACAAATAACATACAATGAAACTCCCATAAGGTTAACAGCTGATTTCTTGGCAAAAACTCTACAAGCCAGAAGGGAGTGGCATGACATATTTAAAGTGATGAAAGGGAAGAACCTACAACCAAGATTACTCTACCTGGCAAGGATCTCATTCAGATTCAATGGAGAAATCAAAAGCTTCACAGACAAGTAAAAGCTAAGAGAATTCAGCACCACCGAACCAGCTCTACAACAAACGCTAAAGGAACTTCTCTAAGTGGGAAACACAAGAGAAGAAAAGGACCTACAAAAACAAACTCAAAACAATTAAGAAAATGGTCATAGGAACATACATATCGATAATTACCTTAAACGGGAATGGATTAAATGCTCCAACCAAAAGACACAGGCTTGCTGAATGGATACAAAAACAAGACCCAACTATATACTGTCTACAAGAGACCCACTTCAGACCTAGGGACACATACAGACTGAAAGTGAGGGGATGGAAAAAGATATTCCATGCAAATGGAAATCAAAAGAAAGCTGGAGTAGCAATACTCATATCAGACAAAATAGACTTTAAAATAAAGAATGTTACAAGAGACAAGGAAGGACACTACATAATGATCAAGGGATCAATCCAAGAAGAAGATATAACAATTATAAATATATATGCACCCAACATAGGAGTACCTCAATACATAATGCAACTGCTAACAGCTATAAAAGAGGAAATCGACAGTAACACAATAATAGTGAGGGACTTTAACACCTCACTTACACCAATGGACAGATCATCCAAAATGAAAATGAATAAGGAAACAGAAGCTTTAAATGACACAATAGACCAGATAGATTTAATTGATATTTATAGGACATTCTATCCAAAAACAGCAGATTACACTTCCTTCTCAAGTGCGCACAGAACATTCTCCAGGATAGATCACATCTTGGGTTACAAACCAAGCCTCAGTAAATTTAAGAAAATTGAAATCATATCAAGCATCTTTTCTGACCACAACGCTATGAGATTAGAAATGAATTACAGGGGAAAAAATGTAAAAAACACAAACAAATGGAGGCTAAACAATACATTACTAAATAACCAAGAGATCACTGAAGATATCAAAGAGGAAATCAGAAGATACCTAGAGACAAATGACAATGAAAACACGATGATCCAAAACCTATGGGATGCAGCAAAAGCGGTTCTACGAGGGAAGTTTATAGCTATACAAGCCTACCTCAAGAAACAAGAAAAATCTCAAATAAACAATCTAACCTTGCACCTAAAGAAACTACAGAAAGAAGAACAAACAAAACCCAAAGTTAGCAGAAGGAAAGAAATCATAAAGATCAGAGCGAAAATAAATGAAATAGAAACAAAGAAAACGATAGCAAAGATCAATAAAACTAAAAGCTGGTTCTTTGAGAAGATAAACAAAGTTGATAAACCACTAGCCAGACTCATCAAGAGAAAGAGGGAGAGGACTCAAATCAATAAAATTAGAAATGAAAAAGGAGAAGTTACAACAGACACCACAGAAATACAAAGCATCCTAAGAGACTACTATAAGGAGCTCTATGCCAATAAAATGGACAACCTGGAAGAAATGGACAAATTCTTAGAGAGGTATAACCTTCCGAGACTGAACCAGGAAGAAATAGAAACTATGAACAGCCCAATCACAAGTAATGAAATTGAAACAGTGATTAAAGATCTTCCAACAAACAAAAGTCCAGTACCAGATGGCTTCACAGGTGAATTCTATCAAACGTTTAGAGAAGAGCTAACACCTATCCTTCTCAAACTCTTCCAAAAAACTGCGGAGGAAGGAACACTCCCAAACTCATTCTATGAGGCTACCATTACCCTGATACCAACACCAGACAAAGATACTACAAAAAAAGAAAGTTACAGACCAATATCACTGATGAATATAGATGCAAAAATCCTCCAAAAAATGCTAGCAAACAGAATCCAAGAACACATTAAAAGGATCATACACCATGATCAAGTGGGATTTATCCCAGGGATGCAAGGATTCTTCAATATATGCAAATCAATCAATGTGATACACCATATTAACAAATTGAAGAATAAAAACCATATGATCATCTCAATAGATGCAGAAAGAGCTTTTGACAAAATTCAACACCCATTTATGATAAAAACCCTCCAGAAAGAGGGCACAGAGGGAACCTACCTCAACATAATAAAGGCCATATACGACAAACCCACAGCAAACATCATTCTCAATGGTGAAAAACTGAAAGCATTTCCTCTAAGATCAGGAATAAGACAAGGATGTCCACTCTCATCACTATTATTCAACATAGTTTAGGAAGTCCTAGCCACGGCAATCAGAGAAGAAAAAGAAATAAAAGGAATACAAATTGGAAAAGAAGAAGTAAAACTGTCACTGTTTGCAGATGACATGATACTATACATAGAGAATCCTAAAGATGCCACCAGAAGACTACTAGAGTTAATCAATGAATTTGGTAAAGTTGCAGGATACAAAATTAATGCACAGAAATCTCTTGCATTCCTATACACTAATGATGAAAAATCTGAAAGAGAAATTAAGGAAACACTCACATTTACCATTGCAACAAAAAGAATAAAATACCTAGGAATAAACTTACCTAGGGAGACAAAAGACTTGTATGCACAAAACTATAAGACACTGATGAAAGAAATTAAAGATGATACCAACAGATGGAGAGATATACCATGTTCTTGGATTGGAAGAATCAATATTGTGAAAATGACTATGCTACCAAAGCAATCTACAGATTCAATGCAATCCCTATCAAATTACCAATGGCATTTTTTACAGAACTGGAACAAAAAATCTTAAAATTTGTATGGAGACACAAAAGACCCCGAATAGCCAAAGCAGTCTTGAGGGAAAAAAACGGAGCTGGAGGAATCAGACTCCCTGACTTCAGAGTATACTACAAAGCTACAGTAATCAAAACAATATGGTACTGGCACAAATACAGAAATATAGATGAATGGAACAAGATAGAAAGCCCAGAGATAAACCCACACACCTATGGTCAACTAACATATGACAAAGGAGGCAAGGACCTACAATGGAGAAAAGACAGTCGCTTCAATAAGTGGTGCTGGGAAAACTGGAGAGCTACATGTAAAAGAATGAAATTAGAACACTCCCTAACACCATACACAAAAATAAACTCAAAATGGATTAGAGACCTAAATGTTAAGACCGGACACTATAAAACTCTTGGAAGAAAACATAGGAAGAACTCTCTTTGACATAAATCACAGCAAGATCTTTTTTGATCCACCTCCTAGAGTAATGGAAATAAAAACAAAAATAAACAAATGGGACCTAATGAAAGTTCATAGCTTTTGCACAGCAACGGAAACCATAAACAAGACGTAAAGACAACCCTCAGAATGGGAGAAAATATTTGCAAACGAATCAATGGACAAAGGATTAATCTCCAAAATATATAAACAGCTCATTCAGCTCAATATTAAAGAAACAAACAACCCAATCCAAAAATGGGCAGAAGACCTAAACAGACATTTCCCCAAAGAAGACATACAGATGGCGAAGAAGCACATGAAAAATGCTCAACATCACTAATTATCAGAGAAACGCAAATCAAAAGTACAATGAGGGGACTTCCCTGGTGGCACAGTGGTTAAGAATCCACCTGCCAATGCAGGGGACACAGGTTCGAGCCCTGGTCCGGGATGATCCCACATGCCGTGGAGCAACTAAGCCTGTGCGTTACAACTACTGAAGCCCGCGCGCCTAGAGCCTGAGCTCTGCAGCAAGAGAAGCCACCGCAATGAGAAGCCTGTGCACCACAATGAAGACCCAACGCAGCCAAAAATAAATAAATAAATAATAATAAAAAGAAAAACTACAATGCGGTACCACCTCACACCAGTTAGAATGGGCCTCATCAGAAAATCTACAAACAACAAATGCTGGAGAGGGTGTGGAGAAAAGGGAACCCTCTTGCACTGTTGGTGGGAATGTAAATTGATACAGCCACTATGGAGAACAGTGTGGAGGTTCCTTAAAAAACTAAATTTAGTTTAGTTTTAAAAAACTAAAATTACCATATGATCCAGCAATTCCACTACTGGGCATATACCCAGAGAAAACCATAATTCAAAAAGACACATGCACCGCAATGTTCATTGCAGCACTATTTACAATAGCCTGGTCATGGAAGCAACCTAAATGCCCATTGACAGTCAAATGCATAAAGAAGATGTGGCACATATATACAATGGAATATTACTCAGCCATAAAAAGGAACGAAATTGGGTCATTTGTTGAGACGTGGATGGATCTAGAGACGTTCAGACAGAGTGAAGTAAGTCAGAAAGAGAAAAACAAATATCGTATATTAACACATATATGTGGAACCTAGAAAAATGGTAGAGATGAACCGGTTTGCAGGGTAGAAATTGAGACACTGATGTAGAGAACAAACGTATGGACACCAAGTGGGGAAAGCGGCGGGGGTGGGTGGGTGGTGGTGTGATGAATTGGGAGATTGGGATTGACATGTATACACTGATGTGTATAAAATGGATAACTAATAAGAACCTGCTGCATAAAAAAATAAATTAAATTAAACTTAAAAATTAAAAAAAAAAATAACTATGTAGCATTCCTATTTTAGACAAAGGATTTTTTAAATCAATTCAGATGAGACAATTTACTCCATAAAGGAGAACTTTTATTTATTTATTTAAAAAACGTAAGCAGACCCTTCCATATAAATGCATTCTCACTCAAATTTTCTGCTAACACAACATGAATAAATATTATTAAGTGTATCAATTCATAATGGATAAAAATAAGTCACAAATTTTTTTAAAAGCACATAATTTCATAGGAGAAATTATCCCAGTCATTTTGGCTCTTCATTCTAATTAAGTTCTTGGTGAAATAAATGGGCAAATATTGAGTAACAGAAAATTAGAATATAACTAAAAGGAGTTCATACTGTTGGGCTCACATCAGATAGTAGTACTGTTTTTGTGAGATATATAGTAAAAAATGAAATAGTACATAGACTGAATTTTGAGCTTAGGTGAATCTAGAGTTCTAGGACAAGTGACATCTTACAAAATATGCTGAATATCAAAGTGGGCAGAAGGACAATTGACTCCTTCCCAAATATATACAAGGACATAAATCTTCATATTAAACTATGAGTCAGAGAATAATCGATGGATAATTAATGTAAGTCAATAATTGGTTATATAAAAACCTGAGAAATTAGAGCCTTTGTTGATTTTGTTTTAATAAGAAGGTAAAAGTGGCAGAAGGGAGAATAACTCTATAAAACTCATTCCACTTAGAGCAGAACTGTTTTGCTCTATGGTCGTTCACTCCCCACTTCTAACTGGCTGAGGGTTTTCTCATGCAGCCATGGTCACTTTGCCTGAAAACACCAGGCTGGAAGTGCAGGGCAGATGTGACCCCTGGGAGAAGCAGTAGCTATTGAGAATGAGGTTTAAATACCTTAGGAACCCTCATGTCCCAGAGGAGGTAACTCTGATATGTTTCACACTGATTCCCAGTTTCCCAGCGGGATTAAGGTACAGATACTATACTCAGTACTCTGTAATGTCCTATATGGGAAAAGAATCTGAAAAAAGAGTGGATATATGTGTAGGTATAACTGATTCACTTTGCTGTACACCTGAAACTAACACAGCATTGTAAATCAACTATACTCCAGTAAAAATTAATATAAAAAATAATAAAATAAAATCAAATAACTATGAAAAAGGTACAGATACCTATAGTGATAACTGGCTAGGCGACACTTTATTGGCTGCCTTTCCTTTCCTAGCTCATATCCCCCACTCCTCTGCCAAAGAAATCACTGGTCCTGGAATCCCGGTCTCACAGCCTGCTTGCTTCCAAGAGGACGACATGAAGGCAATGCCCTAAGAAAATGCAAATAGCGGGTCAGTTGGGGTATCCTCTGCGTAACCTCTACTTTCTCAGGGGCTGAAGCAGAAAGTGAAGGAGAAAATGGGGCAGTCACTCATCTCTCCCTTTTATACCAGCAATACTGCTACTCACAAATTTAAAAGAGCAAACAAAAGAAAAAAGAAAAGGAAGACTAAATGCAACTGTCTTAATTCTCACCTATTTCTCTTGCCTCTTCTATAGCTTTCATCTCTGACCGAAGACCTATCTTCTATCTACAGCCATTTCATTGTGTCTTAGTGAAATAAGGTGTCCCCAGTCTTTTCCTTTATCACCTTCCTGTTTATACTGTTTGTACTTCCTGCCTGAACAGGCCATACTGAAAGAGGCCCATGCTTTGTCCCACAGGTCTGCAAATGCTTATTGTTTACAGACCCAACTCCCCAAGAAACAAACACAAGATTAGTCAAAGACATTCTAAATATAAAACCAGGAAGAAGGACAATGGAATGTTTCTCAAATCAGGTGCTAAAATGCTCAGAGTTTCTTAAGGAAAAACACTACTATATGTAGACGTGCTACTTGGTAATGCTTCTACTGTGGGTATAGATTTGATTTTTCATAGTATTCAGTATAAATTGAGGTGTGAGATCCCAGTTCTCACAGACCTCAAATACAGTTACAGATTATGCCCTGAAGAGACTTCTGTTGCTAATTTAGTGAATCACTGCTTTATCATGTTTTCGAGTGACACCTGGCTTGCTATTAGACTTGGAAAGCTACTCGTTACAATATGACAAATTCAAATTGCTTTTGAGGTAAATAGTCAGGTTTCTGTCTATTGTTGCCTTCTGAGGATTAAATTCTGAGATCAACCCTTTAAGGAAAAGTCCAATCTATGGAAAAGTTTTCCTGCCCTAAGCTCTGTTCTCAGCTAAACTGAAAACCACTTTTCTTGGACAATTTTTTTTTAAACATACTTCTATGTAATGACAACATCTTATTACATTGATTTGATAGGATTTTTTATAGAAATGCTTGCAGAATGGTTCAGGATTACACACTCTAACACGTGAAGATTAAGTTCTATAACATATAATCCACAAACTGATTACACTGCTTTATTATATAACAGAGTGAGGGCTAAAGCAATTAATCAGCCTCTTGTCTGTCTGCTCCTAGGGGACCCTCAGGACCAAGGTGGCAAAAAACAACACTTTCTATGTTCCCTCTTGTATCCCCATGCGTTCTATAGTGCCAGTCACATAACAGGTGCAGAATAAGTAAGTTTTTGACTGTATAAATTAATAAATGCACAGAGTCATTAGGAAGATAGAATAGTTGTCAAACAAGATTACACCTTGATTTGAAACACTGAAATAAATAATACAGAATTCGCCCAACAGGATGAGAGATGTTTAGCAACTGAAGCCTAGAAATAAAAGAGTTTTACAGGCAAATATTGGAGATACCTAGTCTCACTCCAAAAGAGAAAGGATTCTGGCCCAAAGACTCAAGGATGTTTTAGCAGGTGTATCCCCGTAGGTAGATGGGCAAAATATCTGAACTACACATGTTTCTCAATTTGAAACTCATCAAGCAATGCACAGGTTTAATTTCATTTTCTATTTACCTTTTCCATAGGAAAAAATGTACAAGTCATGCAAAAATATAGGCTGAGAATGATTTTTTTCATTTTCAATTGATCATTGGTTTTTCTTTTAAATACTAAGCCTCTTTTTAACTTGGACCCTGTAAGTCCTTTCAGGAGGGAAAGTCTCGTAAGTAAACTGTCAGATTTAAATCTATGGAGCTGAAGTCCAGACCCAGGGCTCTGGAAAATGTCTCTTTGGAAACCTCCTGAGAGATGGTCAGTCAGCCCCTTTTATAGTTACCTGAACCTTAGCATGGGGATAAAAACCACTAGAGAACAACAACAACTGTTTAACCACCTTAAGGATATTGGGAAAAGTAAGAAAGTTAGAAAATAAATGTTTGTTCTAGCATCAAGCCAGCTCTATTTCTGAATTAGTTCTCTCCCATCCTGCATGAATTGAAAAGAAAACTATAAAAATGCTAAGCCTAAAAGCGTGCGTTACATGTACAGCCCTTTCTAGGAAATGCCTTCGGCAAAAATGACCATGATCCCAGCCCTCACTCCATCCCGAGACGCACAGCATCAGGGCAATTATACCCTGGCCGGTAGCCTGTGATGTGGTCTAGTGGAACAGCTTGGCTTAAAAGGTTTCCTACTCGTTAATTAAATCAATCAGATCTTGTCTTGAGGGGTTGAACTAGGATACAAAGAAAGAGTCACTTAGCTAGTAGTAGGATCCTTAGACAAAGGGACATATTTTCTGCTGATTATACTTTAACTCTATTTTGTTCTTACTTTCTACATTCAGATATCTGTACCCTGCCTTTTCAATAAGCCTGCATATTTGTGAGTAACTAGATACTATAAGTAAGTATAATACATGTTCAAGGTTGAAAATTGTTAAATGGAGGAATGAGGTGACTGGTTGCTAGAAACAAGATTGGTAGATACAGAGGCTGAGTAGAACTAGTCATAATAATAACAGAAAACAGGTTCACTCCCCTGGCTTACTAAGAATATTTTGTGAATAGCACTATTTTAGCCTTATTTAGTTTTTGAACTGAGATCTAGAAGTATCCTATTTCTGTGCTTCCAAAAAGTCTACTGCAGTATCAGAATCCCTAGCTTCCTTAATTCATATGTACCCTCAAAATAATTTTTCCATCACTTGAGATAACTTTAGTCAATCTATATTTCTTGCAATGTAAGAGCTTAAAGGACCCTCTAGTTGCCAACTATTGCATGAGCATAATGTTCTAGGATCTGTAAAATACATTAAATATATTAAATTTTAAAATATATTTTTGAATTAACTTATTTAATCTCTACAGCTACATTGCCAGATGGTAATTACTTTCCATGACTTGTCCAGATTTATATAGATAACAATAGTGGAGTCAGCATTCAAATCCAGGGCTGTATCACTATAAAGACCAGCTACAATCACTTATCAGTTACAGCCAATTACTGCCACTGTTTAAAAAATTTTTTCATTTCCATTCACTTGCATTCTTTATTCTTTATCCATCCAAAGGAAGAACATTTTAAAGCATCTTCGTCTATCAAGTGCAACATAAATTAAGATGCTGATGAACATGGAAAGATGACATGGGATATTTCATTTGGTACCAGGGCAAGATGGAATTTCTATTCAGATGCCAGTTTACTCGTCAGTCAAGGAGGTGCTTCCTTCCGAGGTTGTTCAGTGACTTTTATGCTTTCCTGATTCTGCCAGGCATGGCTCTAGACCAGAGCAGAATTCTTGTGATACTTGCAGGTTAAAACAAAATCTCTAATGCCAGATGGATTTGAATGCTCATCTCTATTAGTTTTAGGACCTGGGGTGCCCTTAGCTGTAAGTTATAGTATATTTTGATTTCACATGTGTACCAGTTCTTGTACAGCAAGTTTAATCCAAGTTTTTATTAGATCAAAACTCAACAGGACATTTCATATGCTTTGCTGAAGGTTCATTTAATCTCTCGTTTTCAATGGAAATCTTCATTTGGAAACATGCCATTTAGTCATTTTGCCATTTACTTATACGTTTATTTATTTTTGCTGAATGCCTGAGAGAGATCTTTTGCTTGGTAGTTTAGTAAACCATACCCAAAATATTCATCTTAACCTTTACTTGCTGAATTCCATTTCCCTTGGGAGAGGAACGTAGGGCAGCAGCAGTAATGCTTTTCCAAAGCAGGATTTTTTTTTTTTTTTAAACAGGAACTGCAACCAAACAAAAAAATTTACATTTCGACTCTAGGTGTCTCTGGTTTTTTTTGGTGGTTGTTGTTGTTTTTTAATTGAGAACTTTTCTAAGTAAAAAATATATATATACTTATAGGCTGAAAAATAAACTCTAGTGCAGAGAAGTTTACTACTGAGAAGATGAATACATTATATAGCAGTAGCAGTTTTGGAAAGCAGAAGCAATTTGGGGAAGTTCCCATAGTAGGGACTGTATAAAGATGTATCATGAACACATTACTCTTTTTCAGTGTGCAGGCTGCTTCAATACCCTTTTACCGCATACTACCACGTGTAACCCTGTAACCCTGGCTACATCACTGTTTCTCAAGGGCTTTTAAAAGGCAGTGTTTAGATTAGGCTGATGTTATTTGAACCACTACCTAAAGCAGAGGGACCCCCAGAAATGGTTTCAGGAGCCACTCCATGGAACCCCCTCTCCCGTCCCCAAGCTTAAGTTTCATGGCTTAAGAAGACAAAATAGTTTGTACACCATTGAGATAGAAGGTTTTTAATCTTCTCTAACATTCCAACCCTTATAACCCATAACCCATACCCTGCCTTTTTATTTAGAAGGGGAATACTGTAGAGCACAGGGAAACTATATTCAATACCCTGGGATAAACCATAATGGAAAAGAATATGAAAAAGAATTTATATCTATGTATAACTGAACAACTTTACTGTATAGTAGAAATTAACACAAAATTGTAAATCAACTATACTTCAATAAAATAAATTTTAAAAAATAAATAGAAGGGGGAAAACCGTGTTACCATCATTCTTTTCTTCTTATTCAGAACTTCCATTATTCACGAGTCCATTTTGCTAGTCTATTCTGCTTTTAAGAAAGTCTACCATGGAGACATAAGCTGAGAGACAGATAAATTTTATAAGAATATTAATCTTTTTAAAATCATGTGAAATGGTTCAGTGATCTAATAGAGAGTTTTACTGTACTGATGCATGTGTGATTCAAAAGAAAATTATATAAGATTAAATTCCTTTTCTCAGCCAATCAGAAAGGAGATTCCATGCATTTTTACAACCTCTAATAAACTTGGTAGATGAAAAATTGGGCTGTTAATCTCAGGTACAGTGACAGAAATAAAATATTATGAATAAAATTTTTCCTTGGGCTTCATGGGCAAAAGAAATATGGTTTCTACTCAAATCATTAAAATGCTGTATTCATTATTTATAGAATAAAGCAATAGGAACATGACAGGAAAATGATAAAACAATGAGGAAATTGCACAAAGAGATGAAATGTGAATCGCCTTTATCTAAGAGAGGAATTAATGTTGGTAATATTTCTATAAGAAAAGAATGCTATAGTACACACACAGGACAGATTTCAATTTTTAGGACTGGTGCTAGCCTAATACATGAAGAACCTGCTTTGTAGAAATAAAAATATAGTGAAAATAAAATCTCCAACATTAATATAGTATTTACAATCTGCCAAGCAGTCATCTAAACACTTGGAATATGTTAATTCATTTACCATTTACTATATAACTCTACGGGGTTCTCTACCATTACCATCTCCAAGTAAGAGATGAGAAAACTGAGACCCAATGAGATTAAGAAAAACGTGTTCAAGTCACACACCTAGAAAGTTATGGGGCTAGAAGTTTCATTTACGCCATCCTCACTGCCAAGCAACACTTTTAAACTGTTACCTCCGAATTTTTCTACTTCTCACCAGTGTCAGACACATGCCCTAATTATCTCCTGGATCTCTCCAGCTAGAACACTATAGGCATTCTAGATGCTGCATCTCTCAAAATGACTCCCATAGAATTTCTATGCTTGTCTTGACCACCCTGCAAGGTGGAGGATGGTGGTGGGAACAGGCCCCTGCTGGTGTAGACAATGATGGAGTATATGATTGGTAAGAAATGTAAAATAATGAATAAGTAAACATATAAAACCAAAGTCCATTTTCTTTTTATTGTCACAATGTGAGGCAATTCTCAACTATGTCAGTGATGAAATACTCCTCTTTTCTGAGACCAAGGGCTCCCCAGCCAACCTCCCTTTCAAGGATTCTCACTAACACCTAGGCTCATCCTTCTCCTCCACTGCTGATTTCATCAACAGCTGTGCCAGCCATTCAGCCAAAAACACGAGTTATCCTAGAAGCTCCTCTCTTCTCTATTCATTCCTGCTCATCCAACAATCAAAAAGTGGAGCCTTTTGATATTTCTAGCATCAGTTCTCTGCCCTCTTCTGGTTATTTTTATTGACAGATATTCATGGACAGGATCTTCAGGTAAACTCAATTTTCTCAATATTTAAAGAGAAACACACGTTACTTGACTTTTGTAAATTACAGAAGTATATGAAAGACAATACAAATCACTTCGGAGGTCAACGGCTGGAGTCAACCAACACAACATTTTTGGATATCCTCCAGCTCGTTTCTATCCTCTCTTCCCCTCTGCTCCCCTCCCCATCTGTCTCTCTGTCTCTCTCTATGCATAAGCATATTTTATAGAACTGGGCTCATACTTTATACATAGTTTTGTTGACTGCATTTTTCATCCATTAGTATAAATAACTAATAAGAATTTTGAGGTCAAAGAGCACAACTTTTTGTTTGTTTGTTTTAAAGTTACATTTCTTAAAATAATAAAATGAATGTGTGCTTATTGTTGAAGACTTGGAAAATACAAAATAAAAGGAAAATGTAAGAGTCGCTCACAATCCCATGGTCATTGTACTGGACCTCAGACAAAACCGTCCCTCGCCATTTCTCATCTAGACGACTGCTGATCATATCCTAATTTGAATCCCTGTGTCAGTCAAGTTTACCCTCATCTCTCAACCTACCATCCACACTGCTTCCAGGATGAGGAGCCTTTAAAGTTCACAAGTGTGATGAGGTCACCCTGTTGAACTGCCATATGCCTTACCCTCTGACTCTATCGTACTGTATGAACTATCCCAACACACCATGATTTCTCAAAAGGTACTCTCCCCACTTGACTTAATTTGCTTCACTCTTCAACCCAGCAGATGTAGAAGGAAGCTGTTTATTACATAAAGGCAGTAACCCCTATAGACTGAGGCAGAATCTGGGTTCTGTGAGGCTGAGTCACCATAAAATGGAAGAGTGGAGCCAGCTAGACATTTTCTGGTTCAGGTCAGGATTAGAGCCAATCTCTGAGATGATTGGAGAGATTTGGGAACTAATAGAAATTCAGATTTCCTAGAAAGGATGGGACTAGACTATAAAGAGTTAGGGAGTCAAAGAAGTCAAAGAAGGCAGAATTTAGGTTAGCAAGGAATACATTAGCAGGATTTTGACCAGCAAGGGATTACCTGAAATTGTGTTTTAAAAAAAACCTAACAGTTGCAATGTTAGAAGGTTAGATTAGATTAGAAGGTTATTTTGGACTTTAGGCAGCTGGGCCAGTGTGCTGCTGTAGTTCTCATACTGCGATGAGGTTAGGGTACAGGCTAGCAGTGTAACAGGCTAAGTGACATACATCCCACCAGACTGTCACCAGCATCAAAGCCTGAGCCGTGTGTATTCTGCCAATGCCCGCATCATCCTGGCACATAGGGACACAGCAGTTATTTTCCATAGTTTGTTATGTTGGCTTAGATATGCATTTTCCTCAGTTTTCCAAGATGAATGCTGAGTCTCATTTATCAACCTGTCCTTGGACTCCCATTGGAAACCTCGTTTATAAACTTGAACCCAGCTGACTGTCGCCTGTGATCATGGTCATTTGACACGACATTTGCCACCTCAAAGAATTTATATACAGTAAAATAATTTGAAAATAATTTATATACAGTAAAAATTTAGATTTAAAAAAAAATTCTTCCTGGATACTATATGGTTTTGAGTATTTTTTTTCTGTGTACCTTCTAAATGAAACCTAGATTATTTTTATTTCCCATTATTTCATGTAGTTTATTGGTTGAATTTGTCTTGAAAAAAATTACTCACGGGTGTTTTGAGTTGTATTTTTATCTGTTTGTTTAGTTTAATTTCATTGTTGTTGACTGTTGAAAAGCATTATGTACTTTTTAAACTTTGTTAATATATATCTAAAGTATCTTTCAGCTTTCAAAGTGCTTTTTTTTTAAGCTATTCCTTTTAATTTTTCCCTCCACACAATTTTCTGATATTTGTATACTTTGTTTTTTGTTAAAAAAAAAAAACCTAATGGATTCCCTTAGTTTTTCCTTTCCATGCAGAATTTAATTGAGTGATCAGTCACTAATACAGTGTTCTTATCCCTGCAAGGGCACATTTATGCAATTTTACACAGGCCTAGCCAATATGAAGTCAAACTCAGTAAATTGTTTTGCTTCTATTGATGAAGAAACACTACAGAGACCAAAATAAAAGACACATGGGTTAGCCAAGTCTTAATTGAAGAGAAGGAAACAAACATGTTCCTTGATAAAAAATAGTTACTTGTTACAACACAACAAAATCAGGCCTTGGAATAATCTATGACATCTTTATTGTATTAAAATAAAACTGTTAATTATAACATCTTAGAAGACTAATAAGCAACACTTTCATGCTTTCATTCTCCTCCTGACACAAAACTGTTCATTTCCTGACCAGAACATGGTCTCTCCTAATTTGATGCTGTACCACAGATAGAGATGGATGAAACTTTCTGAAGGTCTGACCTTGCCATAATTGAAATAATAAGTGCACTTACAGGAATACACATTTCCAATCAGGTAAAAGCTTCTGGTTATATGGGCCTTTTGAGAAACAAAAAGCAAAGACCCCAAATAAGATCATGCATAAAAATTCTACTGGCTCCAAACTAGATTTTTTTAAAGGACAATTTTAGTCAAAGTATGTTATTTTCCAGCTACTGATGCTAATAGAAGGAAAATGCTTTTTAAATGCTTAGTGGATGTTTAGTGGTTTTATCATCATCGTTATGAACAAGTTATGCTAAATTATGTAAATCTGTCTTGGAATGGAAGGCTTATATGTACTGAATATACTTTACAACAATTTCTCTCCATTTGGTAGTAACCTCTTTAGGATAAGAGCTAGGTGTTTATCTTTTATTAATAAGAATACTTTACTGCAGAGCTTACTTTATTTTCCCTCTTTGCGGATCTTTCATAGACACATTATAATAATTGAAATAGAAGTGAAAAATTCGAATTCCTCACAGTTGTATCTGTCTTATATTTCTACTTACACCTGTGAAGAAGATATTCTTAACTCCCATCTTTGTCTCTAGTTAAGACTGACAAAGTTACATCCTTATGTATCTCAGCTCTGTTCAATAAGAACATCAAACTCAGCACACCCCAAACTGAGTTTATTATCTTCATCTGAAAACCTTCTCATTCTCACTCAGGAGCCCACACGAGAAACAGGAATAATGTGACCTCTCCCAGTCTTCCTCCCACTGAAGTTAGTGATCAAGTCCTGACATTCTGCCTCTTAAAATGTCTCTTGCAGACCAGTGGTTGCCATCTTGAGCTACTGCATCTCTTCTCAGGAAGAAAGCTGTTGCCCCAGCCCTCTGGCTTTCTTCCTTCTAAATAAACCTCCAAAAACTACGTCAGAATCTGTGGATGTTAATCACATTATTAGCCAAACACCTTGGCACGGAATATAAAAATCTCCCCGGGCTGCCTGGTTTCCAGTCTTGCCTCTGCCGCTCACTCTCGCTTGCCATTCCCTCCACCTAGGACGCCATCCTTCTAGCTTATCTGTCCATTTTAAATATTGAAAATTTAGCTCAAGCAGTTCTCCAAGGTTGCTTTCCCTGATTCCATTTTCCAGACACCTTCTCTCATGTAACTACGGTACTTGACTATAATTCTTAAAGCAGTTTAGAGTCAGCACTATGTCCTCTTTCCGTCTGTGGACATCTGGAGGGCAGTGGTGTGTCTTACCTTGTGTTGTAACCCGGAAGTGTCTGCACATGTGGCAGCTCGGATATTTCTTGGTAGAATGAATGACTTGGTGTTTACCACCGCTAGATAACTTAGGCATTAAAAAAAAAAAAAGGGGGGTATTCTAAACAGAAGTCAGAAGCCAGAAATCCTAAATCCAACTTCTACCTCTATCCTTAACATGCTTTAATAAATCTTCTTCCTTTCTCCCTTTCTTCTGCCCTCTTTCCTTCCTTCCTCCCTTCTATAAACCCTTGGGACACAATGTTGTGCCTGGTTCCATGTTTGGCAGCGAGGAGATATAAATTACAGAGTATCACTATCCTTTCCTTAAATGCAATGAGAATTTAACTTTCAAATTCTCTGACTTGACTTAAGGAAAATACCTGTCCGACTAGCAAAACAAGTCTTCTTTGATATGTCAAGAAATATTATAGTCCTGGATAGATGTTAAGTTTTCAGACTTTTAGTGGCATTTGCTATTCTAAAATGAATTTTATGTAAAATATTCTCTCACAACATGAATTTCTATTTAGTTTATTTCAATCCCTCGGTAAACTGCTAGGTATGGAGAACTTTCAATGAACTGCCCACTTCATTTGATAGCATGCCTGGGGTTTTACCTGGGAGAGACAGGATCCTTCATGTGATTGGTGATAAACATTGAGAGAAGTACTATAAAAAGCTAATCTTCAGGTCTAAAGCTTCAGATTCCAGGTCTGAAAGGTTATCAATATTTCCAACATCCACCAAGGACTTGAAACTGGGGAGAGTTGTGTCCTTCGGGACTCAGTGTGAATTGCTGCAGTTATTGGCCCATGTGTGAGCCCTGTTAGGGAGGCTGTAAAGGGAGGCCATTGTGAGGCTTTGGGAGTTGTTCATGATCCTGGGGAGAAGGCCTGGAGGTCCTGCGCAGAAAAGGAGTGATTCTGCTCAGGGAGGTTTATTCTATACCAATTAATTGGTGCTTAAGAGCGAAGCTTATTATCTGTGTGGTATAATCCAAGGCAAGCAGCAATATGCCACCCAACAAAGACCCTTTAAAAACACTTTCTAGTGATATGCAAAAATGTGATCTAAAAACAAGGCCTAATCAAACTGTGGGCAGAGGCTGCAGACCCGTGTCAGCTGTTTTCTCTGCCTTTGAAGGGCCAGGAGGAAGGCAGTGAGAAAGAAGACAATGAAGCAAAATTGTATCTCTTGTTCTGTTCAGTTCCAAATTGCTGCTACTCTGGGGCTGTGCTATGGCACCTCCAACAGCTTCCAATAATCCCAAGTCTCAGAAGAAATTTCCTCAGATGCTTATAGCTAAGATTTTTAAAAATTGTCTAAGTAATGCTTAAAATAATGAATAAAATAAAAATAAAATAATGACTAAAGTTCGAGCATGAGAAATGTCATATTTATGTACCTGAATCTGAAAACTTGAGAAATATCACAATTTGTATATTGATCTAACACTAAATCGGCTCCTATCTTTTAAATTTGACATGACTTTAAATTCATGTTAATAAATTTCTAATGAATCAACATAAATGCACTAATTATGAACAGGCCTTCATCTTCCACAATGGCATATGTATTACATTCAAATAAAACAAAAATATATATTAGAAATCTTTGAATTCTCTATTTTGTTTTATCATAATAATAATAATAGAGTGATTAATTGCTTACATAATATATATAATAATTTAAATCAATTTTTTTCAAATTGGTTGTTCCAAAGGTAAATCAGTATCATGGTAAAGAGCAGTGTATTTTTAGTTAGTGTTTGTTATACCCTTAATTCATATGGAAAAAAACAACTGTACAAATTAGATAAGTAATAATTGTCCAAATGCATATTTAATATTAATTATCTGCTGTGTATATTTATATAGGCACATATAATGTATTTGTATTCATTTTTAATTACCCCCTCACTCCAATGACCCTCAGCTAGTATACAAGTTCCATCAATATAGTAAATTTTTTGTCTTCTGTTCATGAATGTACTCCCAATCTAAACCTGCTCCTGAAATATACCAAGCACCCAGTAAGCACCTGTCTTATTAAGAGGAGAATATTTTTTTATTTAATCAGATGTGCTTTTATAATCACATGTTAATACAAATATTCATTCAAGTATGAAAATATCTTAAACGGTGTATAAAAATTTAACAAATTTTACTGTTTATTTATTGACTCTGTGTGCTAAGCACTAGACTAGACGCTTTGTATATTCTCTTAGAGGAAAACATAGGCAGAACACTCTATGATATAAATCACAGCAAGATCCTTTTTGACCCACCTCCTAGAGAAATGGAAATAAAAACAAAAATAAACAAATGGGACCTAATGAAACTTAAAAGCTTTTGCACAGCAAAGGAAACCATAAACAAGATGAAAAGACAACCCTCAGAATGGCAGAAAATATTTGCAAATGAAGCAACTGGCAAAGGATTAATCTCCAAAATTTACAAGCAGCTCATGCAGCTCAATATCAGAAAAACAAACAACCCAATCCATAAATGGGCAGAAGACCTAAATAGACATTTCTCCAAAGAAGATATACAGATTGCCAACAAACACATGAAAGGATGCTCAACATCACTAATCATCAGGGAAATGCAAATCAAAACTACAATGAGGTACCACCTCACACAGGTCAGAATGGCCAACATCAAAAGATCTACAAACAATAAATGCTGGAGAGGGTGTGGAGAAAAGGGAACCCTCTTGCACTGTTGGTGGGAATGTAAATTGATACAGCCACTGTGGAGAACAGTATGGAGGTTCCTTAAAAAACTAAAAATAGAACTACCATATGACCCAGCAATCCCACTACTGGGCATATACCCTGAGAAAACCATAATTCAAAAAGAGACATGTACCACAATGTTCACTGCAGCTCTATTTACAATAGCCAGGACATGGAAGCAACCTAAGTGTCCATCAACAGATGAATGAATAAAGATGTGGCACATATATACAATGGAATATTACTCAGCCATTAAAAAGAAACGAAATTGAGTTATTTGTAGTGAGGTGGATGCCTAGAGTCTGTCATACAGAGTGAAGTAAGTCAGAAAGAGAAAAACAAATACTGTATGCTAACACATATATATGGAATCTAAAAAAAAAAAAAAATGGTTCTGAAGAACCTAGGGGCAGGACAGGAATAAAGATGCGGACATAGAGAATGGATTTGAGGACATGGGGAGGGGGAAGGGTAAGCTGGGACGAAGTGAGAGAGTGGCATGGACATATATACACTACCAAATGTAAAACAGATAGCTAGTGGTAAGCAGCTGCATAGCACAGGGAGATCAGCTCAGTGCTTTGTGACCACCTAGAGGGGTGGGATAGGGAGGGTGGGAGGGAGACGCAAGAGGGAGGAGATATGGGGATATATGTATATGTATAGCTGATTCACTTTGTTATAAAGCAGAAACTAACACATCATTGTAAAGCAATTATACCCCAATAAAGATGTTAAAGACAAATAAAAATAAATAAAAGAATAGCTGAGGACACGGGGAGGGAGAAGGGTTAGCTGGGACGAAGTGAGAAAGTAGCATTGACATATATACACTACCTAATGTAAAACAGATAGCTAGTGGGAAGCAGCTGCATAGCACAGGGAGATCAGCTCGGTGCTTTGTGTCCACCTAGAGGGGTGGGATAGGGAGGGTGGGAGGGAAACGCAAGAGGGAGGGGATATGGGGATATATGTATACATGTAGTTGATTCACTTTGTTATACAGCCGAAACTAACACAACATTGTAAATCAATTATACCCCAATAAAAATTTTAAAAGGAAAAATAAATAAATAAATAAAATCCCTTTATTGCAAGAGTAAACAAAGCCTTGACCAGTTAGGGAAGTGCTATGGCTGAGACCAGAATCTGCTCTACTCAATTCCTAGTTTAAGTCTTTCCTGCAATGGTTATACTTTAAATGATGATATAGGTGGTAAATACAAATAATTTCACAAGATAATTTTCTATAAATTGATGTTCGACCTGTTTACATAATTTCACTTTAGAAGCTACTATGTCTTGAGGTTTCATCCTTAATCTTTTAAGATTTTTATCAAGTATAAACATCTTATACACCTGTTGTTTGATGTCAAAAATCACAAAAAATATTTGATTATATGAAATTTGGTCTTGACAGAGCTGTCAGTTCCTACAGAATCATGAAGTATAAATGGCAATTAAGATATCATTCTATGAGGCCGAAGTCAGAATAGCAAGATGTATTGGTCTTGATTCCCTGACAGCAGGCTTTGGGGATTAGGAGACCTGGGAAGTCTCACCTGGCCCCTGATTAGGTGTTGTGACCTTGAGAAAATGAGTTTGTCTCTCTTGGGCTTTTGTTTCTTCATCTGTAAAATTAGGAGGCTGGACTGGAATGTTCTCTAAGGTTCCTTCCATCTCTAAAATTCTATGATCCATAATCTTTAGAGAGCACGGGTCTCATCATTATAACGTCTTTATAAAAACTGTCAATCAGTTTCCAAGACTGACAATATCAGCCAGAACTCAGAGGTACATTATTAGCAAGTGCTTAGTCATTAACTGTGAGAGTATTGGCCACAATATGCTAAAAGACTCTTTGGAAAGCTCCTTTAAGTAATTCAAGAGTGCAAAAGGAAAAAAAGTCACATCATTAATTATACAAAGTTATGACTCCAGACACACTGCATTTACCTGTGACTTTTGAAAGTTAACACAGACAATCCTAGGAAAAGTTGTAAAGCTTCCTTCTTCCCTACCACCCTGAAGGCACCAATGCTGTCTCTATTTATCCCATTTCCCATTCTTATAAAGATGGAAAGGTTTACAACAATTAGCACTTTCTATCTATTCAGCAATTATTTGGTTTTTAGAGGACTAAAAGCTTAATTACAGGCAAGTGTTACTCCAACCCACACATCTGCACTGAATGCTTCTTTTCACAAAGAGTGGCATCAGAGTGGTTTACTTTCTTCAAAGTTATTTCAAAGGGTTGCACAGGGAGGAGACTCATTTGCAGTGATGGAAGCGTGTGTAATTCATTAGCTCCCATCTCCAAAGCACAAGGGCTGGGCAGGGTGGGGCCAGCCTTACAGAACACTCCAATTCCATCAGGGATCTCTCTTCTCGGTACTCATTCCTTAAACTCATTCTCCTACACCTGTGCGGTCTCATGTATTAGCCACGAGCCACATACAGCTATTTCAATTTAAATGAACTAAAATTAAACAGAATTTAACTTGCACAGCCTGAGCCACATTCCAGGTGCCAGAACACCTTCTCCACAAAGTACAGGACTTGACTGTCAGCGAGTAGAAGTCATGACGATTACAAAATTGTCACCATAGGAAAAATAGAATTTTTTTCAAACCTCCTAGCGCAAGTTTTGCAAGACCTTGGGAGAGATTCTGACTAGCTCCAGGACTGGGTCACGTGCACAACCCCTGACCTGTTCTGTGGCCTGAGAGGTGAGGCAAGGGGGCGGAAGGCTGCTTCTATTCTGATGACATGGCTACAGAGAGCGAGGCAGGGGAGCAGGACGCCTGGAGAAGGTGTTCCTGCATGATTTGCCTTCAGCTCAACGCATCGACCTTAGGTGTTACCATTGATCGTATTTTCACCAATGTATATACGCTGATAATCTACCTAACCATGTGGCTATTAAGATATAACATTTCTACCACCCCAGGAAGTTCCCCCACACCCCTCCCCAGTCAATCTCCACCTCCCACCCAAAGTAACCACGACTGTGATATTCTGCACCATAGATTAAGTTTGTATATGGATGTGCGCACGTGTGTGTGTGTGTGTGTGTATATTTTTTTTCACATGGACACATGTTATTTCTTAAACAGCAGACTGAAATGTTTAAAAGCATAATTTCTTATGAGAAACTTTGGTTTGATTCCTGACTCTTACCTTAAGGAGTTATTCAACTTCCTAAGCCTCATTTTTCTCTAAGTAAATAAGGATAATAGTAGTAACTATTCCACATGATTGTCAGGAAGAGTAAATGAGGCGAGACTTCCCTGGTGGCACAGTGGTTAAGAATCCGCCTGCCAATGCAGAGGACACGGGTTCGAGCCCTGGTCCGGGAAGATCCCACATGCCGTGGAGCAACTAAGCCCGTGCATCACAACTACTGAGCCTGCACTCTAGAGCCCGCGAGCCACAACTACTGAGCCCATGTGCCACAACTACTGAAGCCCGTGCGCCTAGAGCCCGTGCTCCACAACAAGAGAAGCCACTGCAATGAGAAGCCCGTGCACGGCAAGGAAGAGTAACCCCTGCTCACCACAACTAGAGAAAGCCCGTGTGCAGCAACGAAGACCCAACACAGCCAAAAATAAATTAACTAAAATAAATTAAAAGAAAAAAAGAGTAAATGAGGCCATAAATGTAAACAATGGGGTACTAAGTCAATGTGATGCTTGAAACAGTACATATATTCAGGAAATGTTAGCTTTTATTTTGATCTAATTGCAAAATTTTCAGGGTTCTTATTCTACCACAGACCTTTAAACTCCCTCTTAAGTAAAACAGTAGAAGATTCATCTAGATTCTTCTGTGAGTCCTTGTAAAGAGGAATAATAGGTCAAGCTTTCTCATACTTTTAAATTAAAGATCAAGAGTGTGGAAGGAAACTTCAAAATGAAAGTCCTTAAAAATCAATTGAAAATGTAGTACTGACGATGATTCTGGTTCTTTTGATAAAATGTTTGAGCAATATCAAAACTGCCGAAGTGCACAGCCCAGTTCTATGAGCCTTAGAAGAACTTCACGACAGCCATTGCCCAAGTTTTATTCTGCCAGTTTTATGGCTGACTCATCACAGCTCAGATTTTCAATGAAACAGTTGATGATATACACCAACCTCCTATAAAACAACTCTAATACGAGTCCCATTTTTACATAATGCGATTTAATAGAACTGCTATTGTATGGAATCACAGTCATCCGGGTACCTGATGATTTCAGGTGTTTATTCCAGAGTGGAAGGCAATTCTTTGGTTTATTTGCTTTGAGCAAAGGAAAGCAGATTTTCAGGGAGTCAATAAGCCTGTGGTCTGGGCAAAAGGGACTGGATCTCTTGGGTCAGAGTCTACCTTGGTTTTGAGGTCAGCCAGGGACTGGCCTGTGGGAGAAATTGACGAGCCATGCTGATCTGAAGTTGCTTCTGAAACTCTGGCTTCAGGGAGTTCAAAGGAAAAGCAGCAGGGTGTTCCGAGGCAGGTTTTTGAAGCAACTATTTAGCTGCAGTATCAAAAACGGTTCTGCCATAACAAAAACACAGTTAAAAAAAAAAACCTCTCTAGTTATCAGTTCAAAAAGTCTTATCATATTTTATACATTTTTTAAATGTTCTGGAAGAATGGTCAGCAATGGATGTCATTGCAACAGGTGCTGTAGATCCGCACTCCCATCCCCACTTGACCGTCTCATCCACCACTGCCTGACTTCTGAGAGCCGGCCAACACCCGCGCTTCTTCTCCTGCAGGCTTTCTCTTGTCACTGAAGATGGCTTTTCTACTCACATGGCAGCCTGGCAGAGCCAGGGAATGAACCCTCTTAGCCCTCATCAGAAACATCCAAAGACTAATGTGAGTTGATGTCTACATGCCCCAGCAGCACTGCCCTCCAGTGGGAAGAGCTCTGAGGCCGCAGTTTCACACGGCTGCCCGGTTCATCCTGTGGGATTAAGTGCCAGTTGCCCTCGGTAGCTGAGGCTTTGATAACGCAGCTCCATCAGCTGGCCTTCAGCCTCCCTTCCCAGTCTCACTTTCCCACACCCCTGCTTGAATATCCTTAAGGATTTGCTTCTGGGGGACTTAAGAGACTAAGACAGTCACTGATTCAAATGGAAAGTGAAAGATCCTTTATAAAAGCAAGTATGATACTGGCTGAAGACAGAGAGCAGGGCAAGAATTTGAGAACCACCTTCACACAAACTCTTCTGGGCTTCCTGGTCTGAATTCGATTCAGTTGAACAAATATTTATCAAGCGTCTTCTACATTAGAAAACATTTTCCCTAGATATTTAACAAGGCTCTTATAAAAATATTAAATAAGGTAACATTCCATTCTAGAACTTCAACACATTTTATAAAGTTTCTTCCAAATGTATAGAAGTAGTGACCATTTTCGTAAGGAGACTCTTGGAATGACATTCATCCCGATCAATTCCACAAAATTGCAATTTTGTCAGAATCACTTATCTAGTGATGAGGTTCAATTGTGTAATGATTTTCAGCTTATAACGCTTTAAAATTACCTTGAACCAACCCTGAGAATGTGGGTGGGTTAATTTTATTTTTCAAGAAATCGTAAGAGACTCTGATGTGTATACAGCTCAATATGCCCTTCTCAGAGGAAATGTTTACTTTTTTAAAATAAATTTATTTATTTACTAATTAATTAATTAATTAATTAATTAATTTATTTATTTATTTTTGGCTGCGTTGGGTCTTTGTTGCCGCGTGCGGGCTTTCTCTAGTTGCAGCGAGCGGGGTCTACTCTTCGTTGCGGTGCATGGGCTTCTCATTGTGGAGGCTTCTCTTGTTGCGGAGCACGGGCTCTAGGAGTGCGGGCTTCAGTAGTTGTGGCACACGGGCTCAGTAGTTGTGGCGCACGGGCTTAGTTGCTCCACGGCATGTGGGATCTCACCAAACCAGGGCTCGAACCTGTGTCCCCTGCATTGGCAGGTGGATTCTTAACCACTGTGCCACCAGGGAAGCCCAGAAATGTTTACTTTTAATAGCATGATTGCTTTTTTTATTCAGGTGATAACTTCAAGGAGAGGGTGTTTTTTTTGTTTTTTTTTTGGGGTTTTTTTTTTTTGTTTTTTGTTTTTAATCTATTTATGGCTGTGTTGGGTCTTCGTTTCTGTGCGAGGGCTTTCTCTAGTTGCGGCAAGCGGGGGCCGCTCTTCATCGCGGTGCGCAGGCTTCTCACTATCGCGGCCTCTCTTGTTGCGGAGCACAGGCTCCAGACGCGCAGGCTCAGTAATTGTGGCTCACGTGCCCAGTTGCTCCGCGGCATGTGGGATCTTCCCAGACCAGGGCTCGAACCCGTGTCCCCTGCATTGGCAGGCAGATTCTCAACCACTGCACCACCAGGGAAGCCCGGAGAAGGTGTTTTTGAATGTAAAAAATATTTTGTAAAATTGTTTCCAAGTAAGGTGACAATTGGATTACTTGAGAACTAGCCCTTAGTTTTACATCAATTTTTCTTACGGATTAAATGTAAGAATGTAGTTCAAGTTTATAAACCAGAAGATTCTATGCATTTATGGCTAGAAATTTGCTCGTGTACATATTAGTTATGTCCCTGTGACATGCATCATTTGATTTGATATTTGCTTAAGTGAAATGTGATGGGTTGACATTATCAAACTGACCAGATATTCTGTAACCTTAAACTGAGGGTTCTTGTGTCTGTATGAAAGGAGTGGCAAATGGGGAATGCAGCAGGACAGCAGATGCCAGCGTTAGTCCAACAGCATCAATAAAATGCAGTTGACTAGAGCGGTTAGGTCAATCACAAGAGAATACTCACTTACATGAGAATTTGATTCTATTATTTATATTAATATTGTTTTCCTGGGGTCACTGGGGCAATGCACTATAGCCTGTTTCTTGAAGGAATGAACTTTATAAAAATCCAAGAAAATTAAGATAATTGTTGATAAATGATTACAGATTGAAGGAGGCTTTAAAAAGAGAGCAAGACATTTAATGATTAATGACACAACTAAGGGACAATGGTATCTTTAATACAACAATGCTGATTCTTCATGTATTTTATTTCACAATTTGAATATTATTCTGAAGTGCGAAATCAGTTTCAGTATGCACGACACCATAAATATTTATCATATATCTTTAGTGTGCCAGGCCCCATGCTAGTGGCTAGGGCTGAAAGGCAAAGAAGATTAACACAGATTTTTCTCTTCTGGAAATAACAAAGTCAGGTACGCAAGCAGACAACGCTCGGGGGTTAGTACAGTGATAGTCACCGAATATGGAGTATTTTGCCTCATAAACTGCATAGAACCTTACACTTAATAAGTAATGATAACATTTATATTATTTATAAATATTTATGTTATTTATTTTTATGCACATACTATGTACTGCACTGGAGAAAGAGCTTTACGTGATCTCATTTAATCCTCATCACATCCTTAGGAAGTATGTACAGAAGAAGATCTGGGTTTTGTGGGGACTGAATTTTAAAGACTGTGAAGATGACTGCATGGGCCCCGGCAAAGGGGGCCTTGAAGCTTAAGCTTTGCTGCCTTCATAGTACATCTTCCTCCCTCCGCTATTATTATACCAACTTTTCAGATGAGGAAACTGAGACCTAAAAAGTCAATGTAACTTTACAAAGACAGTTACCTGTATGAAAACTGACAGAGTATAGAAGGTTCGAGAGAAGAATTTTCACCACAGCCTCACTAACAAAATCCTCTAAACCCTGTGGGACAGGAATGAGGACATCTCATGGGACAATGTAGTTGATCCAGGCATTGGCTGACAGGTGCAATTAGGTTCTTTCTACAGAAGAAGATGCAAAGATTAAGAAGTCTTCAACCTTAGTGCTAATATTCATCTGTCAATTAAAGAGCATGCCTTGGGAACCAGAATATTTGGATCCAGTGTCACTGGATGACTTAGAGTAGATCAACTCACTACATTATCCTGAAAAGTGTTCTACAAACCAGAGATAGTCATATTAGTCACATTATTTAATTTTCAGCATTAACGTTTGGATACATTAATTCATAGGCTGCTCACCATGCAACAATGTCACATAATCTGATAAAGTAGCTATAAGTAATCTGACAGTTGATTGATTTCAATTGTCATTATGTAGACAAAGGAAAATACTAGTGTCGCTGGGTTAAGTAAAGTAGGTTTTACAATTCCATCTATTTAGTTTTCAAAACTAATATTTCCATGATATTTAACTTCGCTGCAGAGGAGAAAAATGGTGATCAATAGCCAAGGTTTATGCCCAGAAAAGCTCACTGAGATTTATAGCTACTGTGAAAGCATAATTTAAAATTATAAAGAAAGTCTCTTTTTAATTTTGCGGTTTGACAACAGAGTTGGACAAGTATTAAAATTTCGCTTTTAAAAAATGATACCTTTATATGCACATAAGCAACTCTACTGAAATGAAATTAGTCTGAGAATGCAATTTAGACTTAGAGAAGCAGGGCTGTTAAAAATTAATCACTCATTCCCCACTCCATGATGAAATTCAGTGTTTTCCAAAGGGCATCTCTCCAGTGGCTGTGCAGTGGTGCAAAAGGCTACATTGTTGAGAGGACTTTAATCTTTTTGCATGGAATCAATGAAGAACAGTGTTGAATACAAGACAGCTGCCCATCACAGGTATGTTAGATTAATCTCAGTGAGAAGGAGATATTAACAGACATCACCAAATAATCGATTGTAATGCTCTGGAAAAACACAATGTGCTGGAGAGAAAACAAGAACTCTTTGTGGTGAGCATTCTGTTTGTTTCTGTAAGGATCCATTTCCTTATAGAAACATGTTGGGGGAGTCGATATTTCCTAACTATACTAAATTCTAACTTCAGGACCATTTTATCTACCTTCTCATCACCCATGTCTAAAAATTCTCATCATTCAAGGTTAAGCCCAAATTCAATTATTCTATGCAAAGGAAAATCAGATATTTTCTTGCATTGCTATAAGACAATTTAATTACTCATACACACACGAACTTGATAATATTATGACAAAAATACACTGGCCAGTTCTGTAATCTTTTGGTGATCTTTCAACCAGATAGATGGTTTTGAGCATTTAAGGCTCAAAAAATCAGAGAAGTCCTAAAGTGTCGAGGCAGGTTACCTGTCCTGGTCTTGCTTGCACAGCTCTGTGATTTTAAGGCTGAACATTTATAGATGGCATTGAAATATTCTTTGGGTTTCAAAAAACTGTGGGTCTTCCCTAAAGAAGAATGCTTACAGATTATTTTGTTTTGTCGCTACAGACAGAATAAAATAGAAATCTTACACAAAAGTCAATTGAAAAATTATAGTCTCTAGAATTTGTGTCAATGCCTCAAATAAAGAGAATTTTCTAAATAAAGGGAAATGTATCCCCAATCCATTTATAAAATCAGTTGATTAACTCAAACTGATTTTTAGTAAAAACTTCTGTCTATATTAAACGTTTCTTTTAATGAATAAAGTCATTAAAGCATTATTTTAAACACTGCATATATGGACAGAAAGAATCCAATGAAAACAGAATTTGAATGCAATTCCTGAGTCATCAGGGTGAAGAATGAAACATCTCGGACCAGGTCAAGCTTTGCAAAAAAGAATAAGAATCACTGGACCTGGCCTGGCCGGTATGCGCTGCTCAAGATGCCTGAAGGTTCCGTTCTCCACTCTGCTATTCTCACTTCCTCCTCCTCTGCCCTAGATCAAATCTGTTAAGTGTTTTGGAATGCCCAAACTTTTCAACGTTTTAATAGATATTTTAAATATGACTTGTCAAAAAGGCATTGCTAGACGGGTGAACACATGCACCCAGGAATTACAGAATCCGAATTCAAAAGCTGCTCTGCAATCTACTAAGTGTGTGATCTAGGGCAAGTTACTTTCCCTCTCCAAACCTCAGTGCTTCCAGACATACAATGAGATGATTATCTTCCTCGTATGACTGTGTGAGATTTGAGTGATGTATCTCATGAAAGCATATAAGGACGGCTGGGGGAAGATATCAGAATGATGTATAATATTTTTATCTTTCCCTGAAATTTTTTCCCCTCTAAGGCTTCCACCTTCAAGGGACAGTCAGGAAGCATACTGCCCCAGGGAGGAAAGAACATATTCTGCCTGGAACAAAGAGGCCACTGACTGATTGGCTTTGAGCATCAAAGCCGATGCCCAGCGGCAATAGCAAGGTCTTTTTTTTTAAAGGTTTGATGAAAGTTCATAACAATGCAATTGACAAGGAAATTTAGTTATTTCTGAGATATACATTTTAAAGTAATAACTAGAATTATGACTTATAACATTATACCAGAACATATAAGATTTTTAGAAATTTCATGTAATGTCTGAAACATTTATCTTAACCTATTTCCATACAAATAACCCAATGAGAGTTTAGTATTAGTTGTTTGTTTGTTTGTTTCTTTATACTGCAGGTTCTTATTAGTCATCAATTTTATACACATCGGTGTACACACGTCAATCCCAATCGCCCAGTTCAGCACACCATATAGCAAGGTCTTGAAAGCCAGGCCTTAAATGACTTTCTGAATTCCTCTAATTCAATTTGACATATCAAACCCTAAGCTGGACTGATCAGATCATAGCCCAGGGTAGAGAAGAAATGGAAATTTCAATCCTTCTCACCAAAGTGAAGGGAGGTAGAGATAAAGAGATGGGATCGAATGGTGAGACACCAGCAACTTGGCAGTTCTCAGTGCCGGAGGGAGAGGTGGGGAATTAGATGGAATAGAGTGGACCCTTCAAGTAGAGGGTGCATCCTCTTATTTCCTGTTTGGGTACCTGCGAGAGAATAACCTCACACCCTCCCCCCTTCTCTAGCCCAAATGCTAGAGTAGTTACAAGACAGTAGACAGAGTAAAAGTGAATGTGGTTAGCAAGAGCGGGTACCACTGCACAGCCATGACACTTTTACAAGGTGAAGGGCTGAGAAGCCCTCTATGTCGTTAGGAACAAATGCAGCAGGAGCGGGCAAGATGTGCTCAGAAGTCGGATTTGAGTCTGACTGCGGAGCCTGCAGAAAGGGCTGCCAAGGAAGTGGGAGACAGACTCCCGCTGAAAGCCATCTAGTCTGAAACCCAATGAAGTCATGACCTACAGTGGGGTGCAAGGCAACTGAGAATTAGGGTGGAGCCCAGGCATCAGGAGGAGACAGCCCAAGCTTCCCAGAAGCATCATCTGTGACTAGGAACTCCGCCAGAGTTACCACAGTCACAGACTTCTGTCACTAATGCCAGCAGTTAAATCAGAGATGAGCCTAGACCAACAGTATCTCAGCAGTCCGTGCCCATCCAGGGATCCGACCAGCCACTCATGAGATCACAGATCGCCATTTCCCTGATCCTCCCTGCAACTAGGTCACATACGCACAGAGAGGACAGGGAGAAGGGAGAAATCTGAAAGTAAATATTCAATGCTAAGTGATCTAATCTCATGCATATCACTTGGTTGGATTACATTTAGGCTTTCCCACTTGCTCTCTCCAGGAGAGATGGAGGCTTGCAAGTGAGATTAAAACATTTAAGGAAAATCTGAGTATATTGTTGATATAGTTACTCCCCACTCCCCCACTGGATACAGGTCTACACCTACGCAATAACTCAAATAATGCTCACAATAACCTTATGAGAAAAATACGGCTATTACCCCCACTAACCACTGCAAGACTAATAGAAGTCTACTGTTCATCACAGAACATTAGGCAAAGGGTAAGGGGCCCAAGTTCACTGTTGCATTGTGCATGGGTTGGGGGAGGGAGGCTTCAGTGTTTTGGTTTTGTTTTCATGATCATACATCACTTGTCTAACCCTGGACAGTCACGTCACCTCCACGAAATTTTGTTCAGAGAAGAAGACTAAATGATCCAGAACTAATCAACTATCCGTATGTGAAACCATGCTCTCCAGATTTGGGTTCAATAGTGGCACACAGTACATGAAAGAAAACAAAGTGGAACTGAATACTGCTTTTGGAAGCGAAGGAAGCAAAACAAAGCAAATTTTCATATGCAATGTCAGATACAGGCCTTGCTAAGATAAACTTTAACCAGTAACAAGTCTAGGGCTCTTTCTGTTAACCAAACCAGGGTTGTTTTGTCTGACATGCAGCAAACCAGAACGCTGAGACACCTGGATTTGTAGCAAAGAGAAGGTTTATTCACGAGGCAGCCAAAGGAGGAGACAAGGAGACGGGAGAACGAGTCTCAGATCTACCTCCCTGACGGCTCAGGTCATTTATGGAATAAAGAATAAAGAGGCAGGTTGTCAGAAACGTGGGGAGCACGGGGAACGTGGGGAAAGGTGATTGATACAAATGTGCGGTACTCGTCATCCAGCTCAGAGTAACTAAGCCACAGGTCTCCGCATGTTAAAAATTGGAGGTGCTTAGCATCACGCAAGGGTAGAGTTTTTGGCCCTCCGACATCAAAAGGTCACTGAGCAGACACTCCCATGCCCAGCTGGAGGGTGAGTGGGCCCAACCAGTCTTAACCAGCTCGACTAGAATTAGACACTTCTGACTCCTAGTTCCTGGAAAACAACTTGGGAAAAAATATCTTACTGTTTAGGCTACCAGCCACTTAGAGGGCATGCAAGCCTTTTGGAGCAACAATTAAAATGACCTTGATTATTGAAGGAAGGTGAAATAGATTTGACTAATGATTACCCACGGCTTCATTTCCACCAAACAATGGAAAATAAAAATGTATTAATTGATTTCACCATAAAAGCTGTATGCATCTGCTTTATGTAAAGTCTCCAAAAGATTAAGTCAGTTACTCTGCATGAAGTTGGCTTTCATTTCAGACACCTGAAAAAATACAGGCTTAAGTTAGGATGATAATAATAATCCTCAGGCAATTTTGAAGGAGGTTTTATTCTGAAGCTAAAGTGGAAATCTTGAAAAATGTCTACCTTTCAAATATCAATTTCTAAGTCAATCATTTCCTGGATGTAAAATCAATGACCATCACCAGTCAAAAATTGGTTAAGTTCTTGCTTTTCTGTGAAGGTGACATTGGTCTTTTAATGCTGCATTTTTAATGTTCTCATTTTTGCTTTATAATGTTTCTATGTATTTTTTCTTTTTTTTTACTAGTCCACACTTTAGTAACAGTTTTGTGCCTGGGTCCATGTCCTGATGGATTTATATTAACCCTTATACAAATTTTTAACTGATGTTACCTTAAACTATTACAGTTCCACAAAAGTATTTTGACCACATACTAACAGAAACTTGAATAGCTATTCTGGCACTTCAGAATCAGTGGGTCACATATAAAGAAATACTGTAAATCAGCGACAAAATAAACCCCAGAATTGTTTATAGATTATTTATTCAAAACTAATAGCATCAATTATTAGTAAATACTTTAAAGTACAGAACTACTGTTGAAGGAAGATTTTCAGGGATAGACATATATATTGATATAATAGGAACTTGTAAGTTCAGAACTGTGCTAAACTGCAGGATATCTAAAGACATAAAGTTCTAGATATACTTTAGTTTATTAATAAAGCATATTAAAATTACTAGTCATAGAATGAGTATGAAATAACAGTGATTTTTCTCTATTTTTTTTCTGGTTTGTCAGATTGTATGATCATATATCAAAATCTATATGAGATTTATATACTGCAATTTGATATTGGGCCATGCCATAATACTGGTTGAACCATATTAGGATTCTGATAAAATCGTTTTTAAAAGTGAAATAATATCTTTTAAAAAAATCAAGGATATCATACTTTAACATATAAATTGTTTCTTTCTTCAAAATACACTCAGATGGAGGAGTATATTCAATAAATAGACCATAAACAGACCAGAAAATTCAAGGATCTGGTGATTTGAAATTTCTCACCAACTAATAGTGTGAATTAGACGAAACACGTGACCACTGGGGGACAGCTCCCTAATGTAAAGTGAGGGGTTCAGCGAGAAGCACAGGACGTTTGGAGCGACTCCTAAGATTCTATGAATTTGTGTCCCCCTGTGGGTTTTTTGTTTGTTTGTTTTAGTTTTTGTGGTAAGAACACCTAACATGAGATGTGATCTCTTAACAAAATTTCAAGTGCACTATATTTTATTAACTCTAGGCATGATGCCATACACTAGGTCTCTAGAAACTGCTGGAGGTGATGCATATGCTTATTACTTTGCGGCAATGGTCTCACTGGTGTGTGCATATGTCTAAACTCATCAAATTATATACATTAAATATGTGCAGCTTGCGTATCAATTATAATTCAATAAATCTCTAAGAAAAGATTCTGTAAATTATTTGACTTTCTAAATAGGCATTGGAAGATTTTAGCATTTCGCAAAGGTCTGAAGGGTGCAAAAAGCAACAGATCATTTGCTAAACTGGGCCAGCTGAGAACCTGGTGCTTCTTTGTTTTAAAATGTTGAAGTATCTAATGGGCACAGAACACTCAGCCTGGTTTGTACTCTACCTTTAGGTAATGGACTAGTTGCGTTTGAAGTGGTAGTTACTGGTGAAGGAAAGCAGGATGATTCGGGAGGGCTGAAGTCAAGGAGAACTCCAAGTTGAGAGAAGTGTCTTATGATTCCCAGTAAGAGACCAGGGGAACAGGCAGCTTACGTGTGTCTCATACATCAGTTCTGACTGTGACTTGCTAAGGACCAAGGGAAGGCTGAGGCTTTTCTATTTCTATTGTAAGGCTAGCGCGGCACTCTCCTCATCTGGCTTCTTTCCAGGTATGTACATGGTGATAACATCCCCAGCGGAAAGAGGCATTAAAGGGACCTAAGCTTTAGGGGTCCATCATGAAGCCCCCAATTCTTCACTTTGGAGCTGATACATTCAAACAGCATAAAAGGCTGAAGTAGGCTAATGCCTGTGTATATTACACAGGATCTTTATCATGGCTCTGCGATGTCTTTAGAAACTCGTAGACCAGCTGACACTAAAAATCCCAGCAGTGTTTTATCTTAGACATGTCACAAGCATGCAAGCTAGATGGAGGCCCCCTCTAAAGGGCTGACCTACAATACCAAACCTGAAGCTTGAAATTCCTGTTCATCAAGAAATGAAACACAGCAGCAAGGGCAGTGACAAGTTTCAACCATAATAGCTATGTCCCACCCTTGTCCTGGAGCTTCTTGTTGCAGGGGTGAATGAATAATTTAATCTGCATGAGCCATCAATTCTAGTCCTCCTTCAAAAATTTGGCAGTAGTCCCAGCTAATTTCATTTATGATGTGGGTTTTTTTTGAGACCATGAGTATTCAGAAAGTGAAAAAGGGCAACTAGCATCTCATTATGCAAATGCGTTTCTGTTCTTTATTTTTCCCTTCCAGTAATACTTTATTGATTTATTAATCAGCAACCAAAGGATAAGGACCCGCCATTTCCCCATTAATTAGTCATAGGAACAAGCAACACTAATCAGTCTAACTTCAACTACAAATAATTAGTCTTTTTATTTCTCTTGAGAGAGGAGAATGAATTATAGAAATTTTATTATGCTTTATATTTTTTCACTGAATGAAAATGTATATGTTGGGTACTTAGCGTAAGATTCATATTTTGTGAACTGTATAATCAGGAAAGAACTTTTTATGCAAACAGTTTTGATTAATAACTTGACAGAGTTGCTTAGTCATCCTCTAGCAAAGTTTTTTGTAATGTTTTTTCTTTGGTACACCACCTCCCTCTGCCCTCAAATTAGTCTGCTAAAGTTAGAAATAGTAATAAGGACAAATTCTAGGAACTGAAAAAATCGTCCTACTTATTTGCTTACTGAATTTTGGTAACTTTTCTTACATCAAAACAGATTTTTTTTTGAATGGATAAACAACAAAGTCCTACTGTATAGCACAGGGAACTATATTCAATATCCCGAGATAAACCATAATGGAAAAGAAAATTTAAAAGAATGTATATATATGTATAACTAAATCACTTTGCTGTACAGCAGAAATTAACACAACACTGTAAATCAACTATACTTCAATTTAAAAAAAGCATTTTGAAATTCAACTGTTTTGTAAATTGGTTAGTGGATAATTGAGATATATAAAAACAGTTACAGTGAAATAAAATTAATAAACTATTCATGAAAAATTTTTAATAAAACAGATTTTTTTCTTTCGTTCATGCAATCGTTCTCTTAATCATTGGTCATTCATCACATATTTATTGGGCAACCACTATGTGCCAAGCACAGTGCTAGTTGCTATAGTTATTATATCCTGCTGTACCATATACACATGATCTTGCAGTCATGGTCTACCCTTAAATGAAGGATGCAAACATTTTTATAAACATAAATATAAATACACTATTATAAATTGAGATAATTTCCAAGATGAAAATAATTACTTCTATTTCTTGATTTTGAAGAGTTTTCATGGTTTCAATTACCATTGTTTGTCTAAGGACTCTGACAAATCAGTTGACAATTAAATACAAATATTCCTTCTCACTAATATACATCTTTTCTTGTTAATCTCTTCTCCATTCTTTTACCTTTCACTTAGAAGAACAAACCATTCTCCCCGTTGGTTTTTCCACTGTTAAATCCTCCTTTTATTTATCCTAAAGAAACCCTGTTTTTTTTCCCTCAATCTATACCTGACCAGGGTGATCATATTATTGTTCACTTTATCATCGACCCAACTTTAACTTTTATTAAAAGAAGTATCTTTTCCAAATTCACTAAAATCACCATTTATCCCTGGGAAAAACTATTATGAATAACCTCCCAGTTAATGTGATACACATTTGGATCTGTGTTTTTATTTAAACTTACTTCTTAATGGTATCTGTATGATAGAGAATAGTCTGTCAGGCAATGTACTGGAACACTGGGCTTTACTTTTGCTTGAAGTTTAAAAAATATTTTCTCAACTCCCAAGTTACTTGTTCTCACGTTTTGAGTTCCATCGGAGCGTTTTTAAAGTAATTTGAACTATATAACCCAAACCTTTGTTCTAATGACTATTGTTACAATATCTCTTTATTTATTATTTTGAACAAAACAAACAAACCAGAGCAGGCTCATTTTCTCTATCTATAATTGCATCTATTGATCCCTTTATTTATGGTATTTTTGATGTTAACCATGATTCAAATAATGCTTGTTACATGAATGAATGAAAAACATGTTTTCCTATCGTGTGTTAAAAAAATAACTTTGTAAACTAAAAAATTTCTATTGCTGGCACATTTGTATGATTAGCAAAAGAAAGGAGGTAGAAGGAAGCCAGCTGAAACTGATGGAATCTACCATGAAGCAAGAATGTTATTTACATACTGCTATTTTAAACTCAGGGCACCCTGAATGGGAAGAATTTAATCCCCAATTAGACAGAAGAAAGCCAAGCTTCAAGAGATTAAATAATATTTTAGATAGGATTTAAATGCATGGCTTTCTTATTTCACACCTCATTTTTTCCCCTACTATATATACTACATGATACATTCCACCATGCTACTAGTTGTAGGTTGGTTTAAAAACTTTAAACACGTGTTTACACATGTAAATATATGGGTTCACATAAATCAGAATGAAGCATATGACTTGCTTAATGCCCTCCATTCGAAAGAGGCAGGGAGGTCAGATATTTTGAGACTGACATTGCCAGTGCTACTTGGTCAATTCAAGCAGCAATCATATGGTCAGGTTTTAGGTGAATACTTGAGGCCAACTTTGTCCTTGGGCTCTTTGCCTTGAGATCATTGCCAGTGGATGCTTGGTGTTAGGTGAGAAGCTACATAATCCATATGAATAAAAATCTATGCAAACACAACATAAAGAAACAAAAATCAAAATACGTATTTTGATTATAGATTAACTCGGTGATATTGGAAGAAATTAAATGGTATATTTAAATAAAGTTTATGCTACCACAGCATCATGCTGGTGATGAATTTAAATCTGGAAGTTTGATTGGTGAGGTCTAACATTAAAAGAACACATGGATAGAGGTTGAGTCACTATATTTTTACTAAGTTGTATAATTTAATGTTTTAATGGGTTTCATCATTTTCACCTTGCAGCACAAGATAATGTTGACAAGGAACCAATCTTTAAAGTACTACTTATAAAAAGAGAAATGGTGCATTATATTCCTGACACTTAAGGTCAAGTACTGAAGATGCATTGTATATTAATGTATCCAATATATCAGACCAGAAGTTAATGTCTACCCTCCCTTTTGGGTCTAGACTATTTCATAAACCTATTTTTACTTTCTTCAGTCTGATTAATAGTATCCTGAAATACTCCATCCTGACAGCGCATAAAGATAGCTTGCATGTTACATGAAAATCATGAAGGAACTAAGTCTCATTATATTTAAAATGATACATTTCAGAAATTGAAAATAACTTCATGCATAGGTTTAATTAAACACACTCTAGTATGGTGTTTTCCTTTAGGAAATTATTCAAAGCTAGTGGTTAACTGTTGCAATTTCCACTGAATTGCTGGATGGACTCTCCCACTAAAACTTTGCTAGAATGGGTTCAAGCCACCCTTTCTTTAACAACATATATCAATTGTAACAGCTATGATTGACAGTCGTAACACAAATATATTTTCCAATTTCTTTTTCTATCTGGGTCAATGATTTTACCTTGTGATATGTCCTTGAAGAATAGTGTCGGTGGTGTTAAAAGAGAATTTAGCTAAAACAAAACACAAATAGCTAAATACTTAAGAGTTTTTGTTTGGACTAAATAGGTATGGTAATAGGCCTAGAGGCTGATTTCCAGCTTTGCCACCTACTGCCTCTACAACCTTAAGCAGATTACTTAAATTGTTTGTTCCTTAGCATCCACATGTTTTGGGTTGTGGGTTTTTTTGTGTTTTTTTTTTTTTTAATGTTTATTTATTTTTTTGGCTGCGCCGGATCTTCGTTGCGGAACTAGTTCCCTGACTAGGGGTTGAACCCGGGCCCCGTGCATTGGGAGAACAGTCTTAAACACTGGACCACCACAGAAGTCCCACATCCACATGTTTTAAAAGGAGGCAATTATAATGCCTACCTCTCAAATTGATGTAAGACCTAAATGAGATGATATATGCTAAAAAGACTTTATAAAGGCTAAATTCTTCCACAGATAGAGTTCCTCTTCCTTTCTCATTTCATTATTAATTTTGTTTGTTCCTTTTCATAAGTCAGTATTAATGAAGAGAAGGTAAGGCATTCCTTATTCTCTTCTGTTTTTATGTTCTAGTCATTCCCAGCATAATAATTTTTAGTAAATTTAGGGAAAGCATCACCAAATAAATATATATTATTAAGATAATATACTTAGTAGCCTGAACCCATATTATAAATTAGATTGTTCTATGATCACAGATTATTTTATGAGTCAGTCTACTGGATGCAAGATATGCATTCTGTGCAATGAAGTACACAAAATCTTCATATAAAGAAAAAAATGGGAGGTTTTGGAAAATTTTGTGTCAAAATTTGACCTCCCAATTTCAAAACTTTAAAAATTAAATGAATCACTCAGGATCCTAACTTTTGAATTAGGCAATTTAATAAAAAGACTGTTTACAAAAATAGAGTTGAGAGAGCAAAGCCTCCAGGATTATAGTACACGGGGATTAGTAATAGTAGGGGAAAACTGTTACCATTCCCACCACCCCTACATGATAGAACTATTACCAGAGACCAGAGTGACATAGAGCTATGAGAAGGATGCTTGACAAGATTGCAACCTTCAATTCAGAGAAGAGTATGACACCAGCACACACAGCTTTAGGGACGGAAGATGGGGGAATAAATTATTAACCTCAGCCTCTTCTTTCTCTCCAGGTTTTTAACAGGTGCTCGCATATACATAACACAGCTGTATATGAAATGGAAAAGGGACCCATTAAAAAAAAAAAAAAAAGAAGAAAAAGAAAAAACACACAACAACTTTCTGGAGCACCAAGCAGAATGGCTAAGGGTGGAGAGTGCAATGGAGGGGCTAACTGGTAGACCACCAGTCCAAGAGAGCTGAAATAAATATAGATATATTTGTCTCAGAATAGTCGGTTGGTTTTGCATTGACACGATTGTATATGATATTAGTCAGACATTGTGACAGGTCTCATCTCTTCCTCCTTTCTTTAAAGTGGGCATCATTTGCAGCAGTAAAATATTAAAGATAGTGCAAAAAACAAGGAATTGACAGTTTCCAATCCCAAATTAAACACTAAAGAGAAGCAAATAGTTTATTCACCACTACCAGAGAATTTCCTTTCAGAATGCAGCATTAGGTAGGTTTTGTTTGGTAGAAAGCATTATATTGTTGAAGAGTAACACAAGTTTATTTTTTGGAGGACAAAACCAGAAAAACGCAACTCTTGCTTAAGCAGATGTCACATGACACACCATGCTTTTTTTTAAATGGCAGCAGGATTAGCTACTTTCCCAATTTCGTTTTCTGCCTTCAAAGGTACACACATCGTAACACGCACTCAGCCAAGTAAGAAATCTGTAATGGCTAGGCTAAGCTCAGCCCCAACAGAAGAAATTAGATTGTTTTATGATCACAGATTATTTTATGAGTCAGTCTACAGGATGCAAGATACGCATTCTGTGCAATGAAGTGCACAAATCTTCATATAAAGAAAAAAATGGGAGGTTTTGGAAAATTTTGTGTCACAATTTGACACCTACTCAGAGCTTATGAACATTCTTTCATTTAATTAAAATACAATGTTAAACTTTGACAGAAGTATTTGCATTCTTTTATACTTTATTCTTAATTTGAACTCTTAAATTTGTTGATGTTGAACAGCTTTGCATATTGCATTTTCCAGGGTACGTTGATATATAACGTGATAGAGTTTTCTAGGAATCATATCTACTGAGGAGACATCCTTTTCACCTTAACAAATCATGGGAGACTATGCAGCATTAATTCACTGGCCTCCCAAGAGTAACATGATACATATTCAAACAAAAGAGATGCAACTCCTGTGTTTTTACAGATTTGTGAAATAACAATGAAAAATGTAAATGAAAAGGACAGTGGAAGTAAAGAGTGCAGCCAAGATGGATAACTTTTATTTTAAAGAATAATTACTAAATCATCACACAGACTAAATGTATTCTGCCACTGGTATTTCAGCTTTAGAAATTACTGGACATAGAACAGGACTGATATGGGTCAGAAAAAAAAAAAGAAAAAGGTTTGACCCACGACTAAAACAGATACACCATACTCTGCATTCTAGCTTAATGCAAGGGAGAACTGGTAATATTATGTAAATATTAGTCATAATTTTATAAATACATTCTCAAAACATAAATTGGCATCTTGAACATATGTACTAATTGTTTAGCATAATGCCTACAATAGTTCCAATTCCCAATATTAGACAAAAATGAACCTAAAATTATTAGATTCTCTATTAATGGATTCTGAGCAGTAGCCTGAATTTTTCCAGATTTATCTTCCTGTGTTGGTGGCCTCATGGAGAATCATTATTGCTGTGTTCTCCTGGGCCATATAACTGGAGACTATAACTGCCTTCTACAAACCTTTATCTTAACAAACAGAAAAGGTATTCTTTAATATATTTTCACTAGCCTTAAATATTAAAAATAAAGTCTCCTGAAAGGGCAAATTGCTGTGTTAAACATTTCATCATTATTGTATATATACTACGGCTGGATACAGTCATATGTGAAATTTCAGATGTAGTTTACGCTATAGGGAAAAAAGTGCATGGTCTGAAACGCAGGTATTTAATTTTTTCCCTAGAAACGAAGACTTCTCCTTTACTATATACTTTATTTTTAATGTCTTAATTATTCACATTATTTTGTCCTAAGAGATTTTAATTCCAAAACTGCTATAGTTTAAAAGTTTTCAAAATGGAAAAAGCAGTAATGCTGCTATTAACAGTTTCCATTCTCCTAAAATATTGTCATATTTAAACATTTTTTTAAATCTACGGGCTTATTTTAGTTTCAAACATTGTAAAGTTTTCAGAATAGTCTTTCACTCAGAAGACATAAATATGCTTATCTGAAGTGGTTCTGCTCAGCAATTCAATAAATTGTGCAGTCCACAGGGAACACCATTAATTATGTAAAGACTGATGGGGATTCATTTACTTGGTTTCTTTCAGAACCACTTGACTTGTCACTATTTAATTAAACAATAATATATGTGATAGTAGGGAGAAATGTATGCTGTCCGTAAACAACACTAAATATGCCCCTGGAATAGAGAATGGGATTTTAGATGTCTTCATATTTATAGAGAAAATCAGAGAAAGAGAATTATAAACACTTGCCTATGTGACATATATCTCCAATCATATCTTTTCTTTAGTTTCCTGTTAAAGGAGAACACTGTGAAGACAAATAACTACCAGTGCATGAAAACATTCCTTTATTTCGCCTCTCAAAGTGTCCATTTTCTTCCAGAGTAGTAGATTTTATGCATTTTATATAATGTTCACAGGTCTTAGTTCAATTTGAAAATACAGCACTGCGCACACTGCCTGTGTCATTACCTGACAGGTGAAAATCCCAATAACAAGATATTAAAGACAGGCTGCTGAAGGGTGGGGCAGAGTTGGTTTTATACAATAAACAGTTTTAAAAAAATTAAAATTACACAATTGCGAGCTCTTCTGATGTAAGTTATAATATCTAAAATGTTTTAACTACAGAGTTGAAATATCTGAAAAGTTTTTAAACTACATGATCCCTGACCCCATTAAGCTGTTGGCACCAAAGGACTGGTGTGAGAGAGATGGCATACAGATGACAACCTGTCAATTTTCTAGCTTTGGGACCATGGGAAGATCGTGTAACTCTTTGACACTTATTTTTCTAACAGGGGCATGCAATTATTTACACTGGAATAGATATAATGTATATCAAGTCATAGATACAACATATGCAAAGCATCCATGCCCGTGCATACTGCAAGGATAACTATTATAAACAGGCATTATAATCTTTTCCCTGATTTTATGTTTAAGAACAATATTGGCCCAAGGAGTCAGTAGAAGCAGAGATCACTACTGTCACATTGAGATAGGATTAACAGACCTACTAAGTGACTAGTCGATTCATATTTAGTTTTCTATTTAGAGCTTATCATATTTCCCTTAAGGTATTATTTAGTCTGTGAATCTTAGGATAGACAATATAGCTTTCTCTGAGATGTAAAAGAGATTTTGCATAAAACAAGGTTTTATGGGAATTCTTCTCCATAGATATATTTTATTTAGCTTAAAGAATGTCCTTGAATTGATAGCAAGTCAACATGAATATATTTAAAACAAATGGTGGGATGCACCAAATCATTTATTAAATAATTTTAATTTCATATGTTAAGCAAAAGTAGTATACAAGTTTTGCATTAAAAAGAACTCCCCCCAAAACAATTTATTTTAATAAGCTGGAGTTTTCTCTTTTTATTAACTTTGGAAATTTGTCTGGTGAAAAAAAAATATCTTGCATAAGCTACAAACACTTATAGCCACGCAATATGTCAGAAAACAGAATTTTCTAAACAGATTAGAAGTTTATATCTTTGCTATACCACAACAGACTCTATGTATAAAGTAGAAAACGATTAGAAAGAGAAGGATAACTGATTCAAAAATCCCACTACCAGGGACAAACACTGTCAGTATTCTGATGCATTTATTTCTGGTTTTATAATGTACATTTTCTGTAATCACAGCTCATTCTTACCATGAAATTTTATATGATAATAACATTAAAAATTACAGAAGACTCTCACTGCATATTACTATAAACACTTTATGAATGTGATTTTAATAGCTATATAACATAACATCTAGTAGCATGATATCTAGTAGACTTTTCATAATTTGTACAGCCATTCCCCACTGCTAAATATTTTGGCTACTTTAAATATCCATACATTAAATATATGCAACAGTAAACCTTGGGGGGGGGCATAGGTTTCTTTATATCTTGGTTTTTTCTTAGGCCTGACTGTCAGGAATGACATTACTGGGTCAAAGTTGAGATTTTCTATGGCTCTTGATACACAAGCATTGAGTTTTTAACATTAAAATTAAAGTTAGATAAATATGATATTTTCTGCAACTAAATCTGAGGACCTCACTCAGGGAGACTTATTATCTAGTTTCATTCCTGGATAGGAAATACAATTCCCAATAAAATTTAGCCATCAGTAAAAAATAAAAATCCGTTGGCTGAAATCAGATAATATGGGTTATGCATGGGGACCAGGAAAGATTCTTCTACACTATTAGTGGCGTTTTTTCATGTAAATATGTAAATCTTTGGGGCAGCTCAAAGGATGGCTTGGTGTAGTAAAAGCCCCACATAATCTCCATTACCAACCTTCCAAACAACCACAAATAAGCACACAGTCTAAAAAAAGACAATGCTTTTCATATATAAACAAGACACCCGCACGTCACCACAAGGATTGTCACCCCTAATTCCCTACTATATAGAAAACCAGGAAGCCAGGAGTGAGCTTTATTCTTGTCTATGTTGTTCTCTGCTCTATCACCGACCTCACTTCAACTGCTCTAAAGAGAACTGTCAAAAAGGGTGATTTTATTGCGTGTTTCTCGACCTTAGGATTTTATAAAGACAGCAAAATGATTTGTGACCAAAAACAAATTCAGGGATAGATAGAATGACATACACTTCACAAAGTACTAACTGAAGCAAAAATTATAAATAATACCAAAAACAATTTAATTGAGATCAATGTCAATTCTCAGTTCTTCCTTAATAAATATCTGATACACACACACACACACACACACACACACACACACACACACAATTGACAAAACTAGTGTGGATTAAAAAAGACTATTTTCCTTTCTGCTTCACTTGGAATTTTTCTTCTTCTAGGGTCTATTGATCCTCTTCTTCTATGTTACTGTTTTTCCACTGTAATACATTCTGGAAAATCCAATAGGCTGTAAATATGTTGAAGGGAAACTCTGTAGCTGCACTAATACTTCTCAGAACACCTAGCAGAGTAACCGGCACTTAGCAGGAGCCAATAAATATTTACTGAATGAATGGGTTATTTGAATGTAACATTCCTTCTTTGTATTAGGAGCCTTAAACTATTTTCAGGTTCCTCTGAAATGTCCCATGTAATGACTCAAAATTCCCATTAAGTGGAGTCCTTGCTGATTGTTTTCTATGATGCTGTACTTCTCCTGTGGAAATATCAGTACTGATTGCGTGCTTTACCTCTTAACCTGAAACAGCTTTCTAAAATTTATTTGAACACAAATGCTCTGTGAGCTTGTGCTTTCTGTCTCATTGATGTAAAGAGAAGACTTATATTTCCCTCTCTAAGTCGTGAATATCTTAGCTGGGGTCCAACAAAAAAATGGAAAACCCCATTTTGAAGAAATATGAATTTGATGATGATCCCTCTGGGAAACATGCCTTTTGGTTTCAGCCATTCAGGGTCTGTTTTTAATAAAATATTTTTTAACCCCAACTGTTCAGGCTATGGAAAGACATTTCATTACTCCATTTTCAGTATGCAACTTTTTCTTAGTTCCACTCAGAGGCCATACTCATTACTACTTGGTAGAGTGACAAAGTCTGAGCTTCTCCAGAAGCAAAAGGATTAGAAGAGGGAACGCAGATATGCACATTTTAAGTCATGATAGCTCTAGTCTTGGAAGAACGGAACAATCACTGTGGATATTTTGGAAGGATTCCATTTCTTGGGACTACCCAAAGCCACTACTCACAAATTGAACTGTCTTTAAAATTAGTTTTCAGACTCCATCAGCTGGAATTTTGGAGGAATAAACTCAAACTTTTTTGACTATCTTTTAGCTAGACACTGCCCATGGGGCAAGCAGGTGGGGTTTAGGGCGGGGTGGGGGTGGGCTGTGGTGGAAGGGAGGCTTTTTTTTTCAAGCATAGAAACAGAAATATTAAAAGTGCCATTCACAATCCTCTTAGGGGAAAAATCAAGTGAAAAGTTGTGTATCACTGATGGGACAATGTTTTCACATCTCCATCGGTTTCTTCCTTCCACTCTCTTTCTCTCTAATTCCTTATTGGTCTATAGCATTGAGGTGGGCACCCCCTACAAAAGGAGGTAAAGTGTTTTCAAACAGAAAATTTATTCTTAGGGTAACAGGAAATTATTAGGGCTGAAACACCTGCACACACACACACAAAAGAAAGGACAAAACAGGACATTTTTCCTTCCAGTTTTGCACGATGATATAATTAGAACCCTAATTATTTAATTAATGTGGTCATGGATCTTATTTTTCAGTTTCGGTAACTTATAGTAGTTGCTCCCATCTTTGGTGTTTCCCTTTCCTCCTATGGTCTCCTCTCTCCATTTGTTCTCCTGTCCTGCCCCGGTGGTTTCACTTCTAATCTTTCTGCTCTGCCCACCCCTACAGGCCCATTCCTATGTCAACTTATTGATCTGTCTCCCAGCTCTGACTCTCTGACACCTTGGTTCAGTGCATTATGATTGATCTTGGGTGATCAATTCTAATCTAGAATTTCTCCACCATAATTCAGGTTGATATTTCAAGGTATAATAAACTGTGCCCCATTTACTAGCGTCCATCTCGTATATGTTATGTGCCCCCATCCAGCGGCAGGGAAGAGACAATTTCATCAGATGTTTTAAAGGAAGAATTTAAAGACATAACTGCTAATTAGATGAATCTTAAAGAAAACTTAACAGTTGCAGTCGTCATTATTTGGAGAAAGAGGTACTGGAAAATAAAGTGGCCTTTGGCAGGAATCAACAGCATGGAGGTGGAAGTGAAGATGCATTTGGTTGGGCAAAGGAATACAGGGTTGAGACCGGGGAGAGATGGTATATTTTGATGTCATAAGATAGTTTTTGAAGGAACAGAGGCGACTCTGGAACTTAAATACGTACTACTGAAAAAATGTCAAGAAACAGATGAAATTATTGAAATACTACCCTGGAATTCACATACAGTACCAGATAATTGTCCAACTTAGTATTTTAAATGCAGAATTTAGTTTTATTAAAAAAAAAAGATGTTCTATGCCAGGCTCATATCTGTTCTCATCGGCTCTGATGAAGACTCACCTCTAAAACATCAGAAAAAGGAATATAAATTTGGCAATATCGTTTTCTCCCCCAGCTTGAAGACAGGTTAAGTGACGATCTCACACATTTTGTACAAAATTTAAGGTGGAAAGCATAAGAGAATGCATTAGTGTAGTTGGCTGAACTTGTGAGAAAGTGAGGTAATGTGAGTCAGGAATATAAATTTAAGTGTGTTAAAGCTAATAAGACTGCCATTCACCGGCAACACCCAGCTAGACAAATGGGCAGCACAAATCCTGAGGGATACATAGAACTTAGAGCACTGCTATTATTTTGGGACTCAGAGTTCCCATTTTTTAATGTCTCAATAAAGTTGTTCATTTTTAAGTTATTCAAGTGATCTATCCATTTGCCATAATTCTTTAAATCATCACTATTATCTGAATCTTCAATTTAAAATTGGCATTTTATAGAAGACTGCCCTCAGAGATTTCATTGCTTTCCTTTACATTTCCAAATTGTACTTTAGTGGGAGATATTTCCAAATTGTAAGCAAGACTGTTCGGACACTAAAAAATCTCCAAAACCCACTTTTAGCGAGAGGCATCTTTTTAAAGCTTGAAAAAATGTTTGGTTCTTATGCAAGTTTAATTCTAGAGAAAAGAATGAAGTCAACATACTGTCAGACTAGATGAGTCATTCTGCCTCCAAAAATGCAAAGCAGATGCATATTTTGAACAACAAGTCAAGGATTAAATATTGTGTTAATGTTATACTTAAACTTTAATCCTAATATATCTGGAAACAAATTAGTGAGGCTGTAATTAAAACTGTAAGCTATGAGTACCTTTTAAAATAGAATCATAAAACAAAAATCTGCAGGTACTTTTAAAGCTAAGGCTCCCAGTCTACACCTTGAATTTAAATTCCAATCACACTGTCACACCTTTTAAAAAAGTTGAGCAATTACACACCTGCTTTCTAAAGTCAGTTTAACTACCTATCGATCTTTAAAGGAAGCTCTTTGAATTTATTTGATGAAAAAACCTGGCAACTTTTAAACTAGTGCAAACTGACTACCTACACTATAAGGTAGTAATCCCTATACAAATTTCTTTTGGTATGTCTTTTGTGATATTATTTGCTACAAGGAATAAAAACTGTGAATTTAAGTAGACTATTCTTTTCTGATTTTTATACCATTCTGGGTTTTACACAATTTTTTTTAACATCTTTATTGAAGTATAATTGCTTTACAATGGTGTGTTAGTTTCTGCTTCATAACAAAGTGAATCAGCTATACATATACATACATCCCCACATCTCCTCCCTCTTGCGTCTCCCTCCCACCCTCCCTATCCCACCCCCCTAGATGGACACAAAGCACCAAGCTGATCTCCCTGTGCTATGCAGCTGCTTCCCACTAGCTATCTATTTTACATATGGTAGTGTATATATGTCCATGCCACTCTCTCACTTCGTCCCAGCTTACCCTTCCCCCTCTCCGTGTCCTCAAGTCCATTCTCTACGTCTGCGTCTTTAGTCCTGCCCTGCCGCTAGCTTTTTCAGAACCATTTTTTTCCCTTTAGATTCCATATCTATGTGTTAGCATACGGTATTTGTTTTTCTCTTTCTGACTTACTTCACTCTGTATGACAGACTCTAACTCCATCCACCTCACTACAAATAACTCAATTTCGTTTCTTTTTAATGGCTGAGTAATATTCCATTGTATATATGTGCCACATCTTCTTTATCCATTCACCTGTCGATGAACACTTAGGTTGCTTCCATGTCCTGGCTATTGTAGATAGAGCTGCAGTGAACATTGTGGTACATGACTCTTTTTGAATTATGGTTTTCTCAGGGTATATGCCCAGTAGTGGGATTGCTGGGTCGTATGGTAGTTCTATTTTTAGTTTTTTGAGGAACCTCCATACTGTTCTCCACAGTGGCTGTATCACTTTACATTCCCACCAAGAGTGCTAGAGGGTTCCCTTTTCTCCACACCCTCTCCAGCATTTATTGTTTGTAGATTTTTTGATGATGGCCATTCTGACTGGTGTGAGGTGATACCTCATTGTAGTTTTGATTTGCATTTCTCTAATAATTAGTGATGTTCAGCATCCTTTCATGTGTTTGTTGGCAATCTGTATATCTTCTTTGGAGAAATGTCTATTTAGGTCTTCTGCCCATACTTGGACTGGGTTGTTTGTTTTTTTGTTATTGACCTGCATGAGCTGCTTGTAAATTTTGGAGATTAATCCTTTGCCAGTTGCTTTGTTTGCAAATATTTTCTCCCAATCTGAGGGTTGTATTTTCATCTTGTTTATGGTCTCCTTTGCTGTGTAAAAGCTTTTAAGTTTCATTAGGTCCCATTTGTTTATTTTTGTTTTTATTTCCATTTCTCTAGGAGGTGGGTCAAAAAGGATCTTGCTGTGGTTTATGTCATAGAGTGTTCTGCCTATGTTTTCCTCTAAGAGTTTTATAGTGTCTGGCCTTACATTTAGGTCTTTAATCCATTTTGAGTTTATTTTTTACACAATTTTTTAAAATACTCGGTTGTTCCAAGCTACACTAGGGAAAAAGAAAGTGGAAAGTCTCATTAACCTATAATGTTGTATGTCTTTCCTTTTAACTGCAGTGGAGAATTTTTCCTTAGCTGAACAGAGGAGACCACCTCCTAGAGAAAGAGGGGTGACTCCTGAGGAAATGAAGGAAGTTCACTGGTAAAAAAAAATATATCGAACAACAATATTACTCACTGTCTCAGATCATATCCTACAGCTTTGACACTAACAAGAAGGAGGAAGTAAACTGTCAACAGAGGAAATATTGATAAAAGGAATCTTCCAGAACACTAGGTGTGGACAAAATAAACTTAGAAATTTCCAATAATACTGCAACAACACAAAGAATCTTTAACTCTTGGTGTATGTCTTTCTACGCATATATTTCTATGTGAATATATACTTGTATATTTAACATTAAATAAAAATAGATTTCTTGCTGTAGATAAATCTTATCTCGACTGCGGAGCTGTTTGTAATGTCTTATACTTGCCACGTACAATCTTTTCTTCTACTACCTTCTGGTGTAGCCTTCCTCTGATGCTCTATAACTGTCCGCAGTATAGTTTTCCCTGTAAGCTTAAGCTTACCTTAAATAAGCCCAAAAGACAGTCTTTTGGGACCTTCTAAACCAGGGGTTCCCAACCCCCGGGCCACGTAATGGTACCGGTCTGCAGCCTGTTAGGAACCGGGCCACACAGCAGGAGGTGAGTGGCGGGTGAGCGAGCAAAGTTTCACCTATATTTACAGCCGCTCCCCATCGCTTGCATTACCATCTGAGCTCCGCCTCCTGTCAGATCAGCGGCGGCCTTGGATTCTCATAGGAGCGCAAACCCTATTGTGAATTGTGCATACGAGGGATCTAGGTTGTAGGCTCCTTATGAGAATCTAATGCCTGATGATCTGAGGTGGAGCTGAGGCGGAGATGCTAGTGCTGGGGAGTGGCTGCAAATACAGATTATCATCAGCAGAGAGGTTTGACTGCACAGAGACCAAAATAAATCAACTGCTTGCAGACTCGTATCAAAACCCTATCAGTGAGTGGCAAGTGAAAACAAGGTCAGTGCTCCCACTGATTCTGCATGATGGTCAGTTGTGTAATTATTTCATTATATATTACAATGTAATAATAATAGCAGTAAAGTGCACAGTAAATGTAATGCACTTGAATCATCCCGAAACCATCCCCACCCCAACCCCCAGTCCATGGAAAAACTGTCTTCCACGAAACCGGTCCCTGGTGCCAAAAAGGTTGGGGACCGCTGTTCTAAACTATAAGTGATCTGACCACTCAAAACCCCCATGTGATGCGGGGTGTTCATTTTCTTTCTACCTTCCTTGTAGTTATCATGCATACACGTCAGAGGTTGTGTTTGCTGTTTTGACAAACATAAACTAATACCTGTGTAAGAGTCTCTCATCATCTCATTTTGCTCCAGAAACAAGCAGAGTAATGCCAGGGATATGTTATTTCTTTTTTTTTTATTTTAATACATCTTTATTGGAGTATAATTGCTTCACAATGTTGTGTTAGTTTCTGCTGTATAACAAAGTGAATCAGCTATATGTATACATATATCCCCATATCCCCTCCCTCTTGCGTCTCCCTCCCACCCTCCCTATCCCACCCCTCTAGGTGGTCACAAAGCACCGAGCTGATCTCCCTGTGCTATGCTGCTGCTTCCCACTAGCTACCTATTTTACATATGGTGGTGTATATATGTCAATGTTGCTCTCACATTGCCCCAGCTTCCCCTCCCCTCTCCCGCCCCGTGTCCTCAAGTCCATTCTCTATGTCTGTGTCTTTATTCCTGCCCTGCCACTCAACTGTCATATGACCCAGGAATCCCACTACTGGGCATATACCCTGAGAAGACCATAATTCAAAAAGAGTCATGTACCACAATGTTCACTGCAGCTCTATTTACAATAGCCAGGACATGAATGCAACCTAAGTGTCCATCGACAGCGGAATGGATAAAGAAGATGTGGCACATGTATACAATGGAATATTACTCAGCCATAAAAAGAAACGAAATTGAGTTATTTGTAGTGAGGTGGATGGACCTAGAGTCTGTCATACAGAGTGAAGTAAGTCAGAAAGAGAAAAACAAATACCGTATGCTAGGGATATGTCATTTCTAAGTGTTCATTTTAACTTCACCATGAGTGTGAGTGATTCTTTGTCAAATAACTTTTAAGGTCAAGCACCATTAGCTAATGCCCTGCATCACTCACTGTGTATTCAGATGTAGTGGTATGTGATCTTTCTAGAGTCATATGCAAACTTGATGTTCTTCCAGTGTTCTTGGGGAAGCATAAGTCAGATTTCACAGAAACCTAAAGACCAAGAGAACTCACATGGTAAATTGATTCTAGTCTAGAGTAGCTGGTGGCCAAGGGCTGATGGATCTCTTATGGGAGGTGGGATTCACCCAATCATTAAGCTTTTGCTATTTTTTTTGAGAAACACGCAATAACTTTTTGAAAACTGGAAAAGAGAATCTCTTTTCTTTAATTAAAGAAACAAAGCCCCAATTTTGACGTCTTAAAAAAACCCTACATTTTTATATAAAATTGGATTTAAAGATCTGTTTCCAGAGTTGGAGTGTATGTAGGAAAGTTCTTGTGTAAAGAGAAACAATGTGGTGAGCACAAATCCATTCAAACACTGGGATAATGTGGGGAAACAGTTCAAACACTGGGATAATGTGGGGAAACAGATAGTAGGCAAAAAGCCAAGGCTCCTGGACCCTGTACCTGGATGGCGCGAATCATCAGGAGAACACCTGATGTCACAGTGTTTCCTAGCTGGCAGGTCACTCCCCAGCTGGGCTGATATGGTCTTGAATCCTAACACCTTGTTGTTTTAGTTTAGTGAGTCCTGCATCCTTTGAAATTTTAATTCCGATCAAGCATACCAGAAACAGTAACAAAAAGTCTTTTCAAAACATCTGAATCTATAATTTAGTAGCTCTTTTAAATATCACTGGCCATAGAAGAGAAATAGCAGGCAGGGGGAGTGGGTTAATTGAAAGTTATAAAGAAGCCATTGAGTGAAAAGTGGTAAGAAGGAATGAAAGCAATTTCAGACCGTGTCAGTCACTATTTAGTTTATGCCCCCCTTGTGAGCACAATACTGGTGCAATTTCTTTTCTTCTCATTTTCTTTTTTGAGTGTTTGAATGCGCAGTGTTCTCTGCATTATTTACTGTCTGGTGTTCCTTGGTTGGTTGCCATATAAACTGCACCTGATTTAATGTTTTAGTGCAAACTTTTTTTTTTCAAACGAAAATCAAGCCATCCTTAAAAATGCATCCCTTGTTTCTAGAATCAAGTGCATACATAAACACTGTAGCAAGCAAAGGAAGTTTTATCTCCCCAAGGCTCAAGACACCTGAAATGCTTGCAGCATCTTTTTAGAGAAGAAAGTATAAAATAAGAATGTCCGGAGAAGGACTTTTGCTACATTTTTCCTTGAAGAATAACCGTCTATGCTGTTTTTAAAGCAACAAAGTGGGGGTCAGAAACACTCACATTTGTACTTAAATTTTTCAATGTATGTGGAATGTAATTTTATCAATGGAAAGCCCAGGTTGGGGAAGTGACTAGCTGCGAATTTGGGACTAGAATTGAGGTCTTCTGATCCTCAGTTCTGTTCTTTTCCTGCTACATTTCGCTGCCTTTTATAGCAACCGTTGACTCAGAAGAGGCAGCATTTTGTGACGTTTGCAAGGATAGTTTTAGCACCAGTAAAGGATGTGGTATAAACTTCATATGAAAATATTTTTAGGACCATAAATGTAATTTTTGTTATTATTTTGTTATGAGGTAAAGCTCATTAGTTGATGGATGAAAGTCAAAAATTGGTCTAAATTAAAAATTTTTCTAGTTTAGGATAAGAACTTTAATTAGAGTTTCTGATTTAGCCAGCAGTACATTGTGAAAAGAGGCTAGAAAGCACTTGGGAGCAGGCTGAAAGTTTCATGTTACATGTGTTTTATAGGTTCTTTTGAACCCTGGATTCAGGAGATAAATTTATGATTGAAATGTAACAAATTAAAATTCTTGGTGACCAAAAAGAATTTTATATATATACACACAATGAACTTATATATATATATATACACACACACACACGCACACACATAATGAACTTTATTCAACTTCTTCATCTAATTGCTAGCTTCATGTGATTGGAGGCCCTCAAATTTTGTTGTGCTTTGTCATGTATTCTATACATATCTTTTTTCTATCTTGTAATATTTACACTGGACATTTACTTCTTTGACCACTACATTTTAGAAAATGCTTTTTAAAGAAACGTAAATGACATTGTAATGAAATGGAATGTTTATTTAGAAGGAGAGAGAAGGGATCGGTCTATTTCTGCCACACACAAAAAAACTCTTTGAATGTGTCACTTCTGATGCCGTGAGCAGCACGATTTTGTCACTTTTTGATTCACGTATGATCCATTTCTTGAACTACAAGATTAGCGTTAAAAAATGCTGCTTTTCTTTTTGTTATTACTTATAAAAGGTTTCGGAATGCTTTATATGTTGTTTCTTTAGCAAGTATGAATCGATAAGTTATGCTTGTAAGGTGGGGCAGATAAAACCACTAACTCTTACTCTGGAGGCAGGACATCACCTTCTCTCGCTGAAGGATTTTGGTACCACGGGGATACTGCATGTTTTAACAAACAGCCAGAGCCATGGTGAAAAAGTGCCCACTAGACGGTTTTCTAACGTGGTGGAGCCATGCTAATGGTACAATTAGCACAGACACTGAAAAGCAAGCTCCACCAGAGTAGAAAAGCTGTGTTGATCCTTTACCTTATCTCCAGCCTTTGCAAGATGACAAGGTACAATTTGACAGTAGTGATATTTGCTCTTGCATTGAGGATTAAAGCCCAGAATCAGTAAGGGGCACAGCTACACAACTCTGCCTGTCTCCTTAGCTTACTGCAGGATGGCCAGAGCCGGTGCCCTTCCTGCCTGTGTAAAAGGCAGAAGAGATGAATGATCAGTCTCCTAATTAACTAACTAATTCAAAAGGTTTGCATCACTTTCCTGAGTTCTCGCCAAGGCTCAATAAGGAAATCGCTCCCTTGAAGTCTATCTCTGTTATTACCCTGCACTATAAGTCAGGGTGCTGTCTTTAGCATCTGTGAACATATGTTCTTGGAAGGTTAGCCACAAAATCGCACACTTATGTGAGAAAATTACTGCTCCATTAAAGTAATTTATGGGATCATGTGCAGAAGAGCCATTAGATATGGCAACCATGGTGACTGGATGGTATTTCATATTGTTAAAGGGGCGTTGTACATGATAAACTCTCAATAGAAACAGCTGTAAATTACTTGCAGTTGAAGTGTGATAAGGCTTCAAATGATTACATTATATGAGCACAAGTGTTCAAAAATTGCATCTGAGTGTTGAAATTCAATTGATCTACCCTGAATCTCAAGGACCCTCACTCCGTCACACCTGCAAAATATCACCTCCACGGTCCTATCTCTTCTCTTTTTTATTTGCTTCCTCGCTAAAAGGTCAATCCTGACAATCCCCTGTTGGACAACATCTAAGCAAATATACCCATTTAATTGTAAACTGCTTCACGCATGTACAGAAACTTTGTTTCACATTTTGCCTTTCTCTATGTCACTCTATTAGCCTTAATCTTCAGCTTTACACTAAATAAGACGTAACTGGTGGTAAGAAATTTAAACTAAAATATATGTGGCAGGTTGCAATCCCCAGTCCAACCTTAATTAGTTGTATGGCTCTGGGAAAGTTATTGAACTTCTTGAGGCTAAAGTATTATTGATAAACATGATTACTCATATCATCAACATCATCATCATCATTCAGCATATTCTCTGTGCACCATGTATCATGTGGCCAATATAATCCTCATGCTTATTTTATGAGGTAAGCATTATGATTGTTATTTTAAAGATTTAGTGAGTATGGATCAAAGAAGGACGCCCAAATTCCACTGCACGAGGGAATTAGAACATATCTGAAATTAATACATTTTTCTCTCTCTAATTTTCATTCTATGATTACAAATAGATTTCATATCAATCTACATTTTTAAGTCCTGTGATTAAAAGTACCTTTTGTACTAAAGAAATTCATAATTACTATGATACATCATTACTAGCAAAAAGGTTAATGAATTTCTCAAAACCAGACACTTTGAAATATCAATGTCTAGTCCCCCACATACCGAGATTCTGATTTAACTTGTACCTGGATGGGTTTTATGTACAGTCACAGCTGAAAACCACTGATCTAACACAGTTGTGACATTACTCATACAGCCAAGAAATAACCAATTGAGATGTCACATTGATATCTACCAGATGTTAGCTCAATAACTCACTAGTTTGGTGTACTTGGGCTACTCTTGTGATATAAGGTGCAAAATAAATGAACTTTTATTATTCGGTTGGTTGTGGGTATGCTGACTACATAATTTTTCAACTATTTTACCTTCCATGCTGGTAATAATTTTATATCCCTTATATAAAATCACTTATATATCACTTTTATATTAGAGAATCACCAGGAATGTCATATTACTTTGACATAATAGCCTAGAATCAAATGAGTTCAAGTGATATCAGAGTCCTCTAAAACACATTAACATACCTAAGCAATGGGTTGCAGGACACAGAGAGAAACTTGATAAAGTGGGGAAAACTTGGCATTAAGCTTCCCTATTTTAGGATCGGTTCTACCACTAACTAGCTCACTGATTAGGGCAATGCAATATTTTTTTCTCTGAGCCTGTTTCTCTACTTCAAAAGTAGAGGAGTTAGATTAAATGACTGCCAAGGTCTCTTGTAGCCCCAATATACTTCCAGTTCTGAGTTAGTTGGTATATATGTTAATTAACAATCCAAAAATGTTGCACTAAAAAAGTTCACTGCAGTATTTCAAATCTCATTTATATCAAGCAACAAATACTTCGATGGGCTGAATTAAATGTCCATTAGTACATGGACCTCCTTCTGAAATCTTTTTTTTTTTTTCTATAAGTCTATTTCAATGCAGGAATTTTCCTTCAAAGGTAATTTCCCTTTAATATATTAATACATAAACTGATATAAAGTTGTCTTTACATTCCACTGTAAGATGTTTTAATTTACCCATACTCTACTACGTACTCTTAAATACTAAGACTATGGAGAAAGACAGAGAATTGTGAGTTTTGAAAGTATCAAAAACTCAGAGGAACTCTTCTGGTCACCTTGGTAATAATAAATGCAGAAGTGCATTGGAGCAGGTAAGTCAACAATATGAAACACATTAGTGGTTTACAGGAAAACAACCTTGCATTTATCATTATACATTTCAGGATCAGAGGGTTTACTGCTTCACAATAATCCATGCTTTGTTCTAGGAAGGCAGAACATGTGCCCATGGTAAGCTTGGATAAGAGAGAGTTCTATGCTCCCTGACTGAATTTCCTGTCTGCAAAGATGCTCCTTGAGAACTCTCCTACACTGCTGGTAGGAATGGAAGTTGGTGCAGCCACTATGGAGACCAGAATGGAGTTTCCTTAAAAAACTAAAAATAGAGGTACCATATGATCTTGCAATCCCACTCCTGGGCATATATCCAGAGAAAAACATAATTCAAAAAGATATATGCAGCCCAATGTTCACTGTAGCACTATTTACAATAGCCAAGACATGGAAGCAACCTAAGTGTCCATCAACAGATGGATGGATAAAAAGATGTGGTATGTAGACACAATGGAATATTACTCAGCCATAAAAAAGAATGAAATAATGCCATCTGCAGCACCATGGATGGACCTAGAGATTATCATACTAAGTGAAGTAAGCCAGACAGAGAAAGACAAATATCATATGATATCACTTAGATGTGGAATCTAAAAAATGATACAGATGAACTTATTTTCAAAACAGAAACAGACTCACAGACATAGAAAACAAACTTATGGTTACCAAAGGGGAAGGTGGGGGGAAGGGATAAATTAGGAGGATGGGTTTAACATATACACACTACAATATATAAAATAGATAACCAACAGGGACCTACTGTATAGCACAAGGAACTATTCTCAATATCTTGCAATAACCTATAACAGAAGCGAATGTAAAAAAAGAATATATATTATATTTTATGTATATGTATACAAAACGGAATCACTTTGCCGTACACCCTGAAACACAGCATTGCAAATCAACTACATTTCAATAAAAAATTTTTTAAAAGATGCTCCTTGAGAAGTTTTCAGAGAAAAGATCAAGAGTAGGGGGAGGTGGAGAGAGAGAAGGAGGGGAGTTTGTTATAAGCCAGGTCATACCGAACTAGGGGAGAGAGAGGTCTCAAGGGCACACATAGTGATAGAACAGTACTTACAGGCTCTGATTTTGTAATAACATGTATTTTTATGAATTCCCCAGAACTGGCCCATGTGTGTGCTGTGGAGTAGAGTTTTCTTGGCTATTTTGTGACAGCTGCCATCATCCTCTTATGCACTTGGTGTTAGTGGTGCCAACAGCATCACAGCTGCCCGTGGCGTTGTCTGCCTCCCACAAGTGACACGACTGACCTTGACCATCTCACATCGGAGCAGAAGCTGCCTGAGCCAAGGATGCCACTCTAGGGATCTTTCATGCTCTACTCACACTCACTAGAGCTGGGTGGGATGATATTCTCAGTGACAACTGCGCTCTCTCAGAATGCTTTTTCCCATAAGCAAAGGCCCTTAATGGGCTTCCCTCAACGATGTTAGTGACATGACTAGCATTTTTCGAAGTATTCCTAAGGTAAACACAATTTAAGTCTAACTCAGACCTTTCCTACATGAACAGATATGATTACACTGCAGCAAAAGTTTTGAGATTAAGGGCTAGTACAGAAACAGGATATAAGAGACTGATTTCAGGTCCTAGCTTTGACATTTATCAGTTTCGCAAACTACAGGTAAGTCATCAGAATGTATTATGTAGTCTTAAAAAGGAGGTAATATAAAAGGAATGAAAGTGAAACACATGGAAACATCCTCCGGAAAGGATATTGAATTTCGGGAATGAAGAATGCTGTAAACTTCCAGGTAAGAGAAAGAAGACACCCTCAAAACGAAGAAAATCAAGTTATCTCAGATTTGTCATCTACAATATTAGAGGCCGGAAGATAATAGCGTTGAGGGAGAGAAAAGAGTGTGACCAAGGATTCTATACTCAGTGAAGTCATCACTCAAATATGAAAGCAACAGAAAGTCAATTTCAAATATATCACACACGAGAGAAAAAAATAAGGAACCACAAGACAATATAAGAGAGGTAAGATTGTCTTTTATAAGGATATGAATGGAGAAATTATGATATGAAACTGGAAGAAAGTACAGATTCAATTAAAACTACAATCTAGATTTCCATCACTATGATAAAAGTTATCATCTAATATGTATAATTCAATATACATAATTCAAATCAAATTTAAGATGTACAATTCTTGAGGAAAAATGCACAGAGAGAGACCTAAGTACAAGAGAGAAACAAATAAATACAAGAAAAAATTTCCTTCTGTTTGTTTTGTTACCGTTTGGAGGACTGGAGGGGCACAGGAAGATGAAATGAGACAAGAAGATGCCCCTGCTCTCTCCTGGGGCATCGATAAACACCATTGACTGAACTAGGCAAATGGAAACAAGGAAGCAAGAATGCAATATCAACAATATTCAAAGCAGAAGTCAGTATACATTTTATCATATGGGGTTAAGAGGATCTGTTTTACGGATAGAGAGTATAGTCAAACAAAAAGCTCGCTGTACGCCCTGATACACCTATAAGGCTGTCATTGTTGGCAGTGGAAGAAAATGTGGGGAGAACCAATTTTGACACCTCTCCCTTGTAAATAATAATACCCGAGGAAAAAGAGGATTGAACCAAATGATTACTGTTTTATCTGCTAACAATATATCCACGCACATACGCCTGAAACAGACTATTTATTTTAATTCCAAGTGCCCGCACAATATTCACGAAAGTCCACTCTACATTAGGTCACAGAGAGAAACTCAGTGGTCTCCAAAAAGAAGCCGTAATACAAACTACACTCTCTGCAAATAATATTCAGTTATATCTATAATTTCACAAGTGAAAGGACAAATGAGACAGAGCTAGAGGGATCAATTTGTCAAGCCCTTGAAAGTTTACTAACACCGCATCTATGGATATTCATTAACCACCTACTATGTGCCAGGCATGAGCCTTGTCTCTGGAGGTAGAAGTTCGTGAGACACAGCCACTGTCCCTTGGAGCTCACAGCACAGAAGTCACCGTTAGAATTACAAATGGTTCCCTCTAGAGCCTGTTCCTTCTCTAATTCAGGGACCAGCTATTTTTTCTGTCAAGGGCAAAATAGGAAATATTTTTGGCTATGAGAGACATATGGCCTCTATCATAGCCACTGAACCCTGCTGTTGTAGGCTGAAAGATCCAGATCCATGGGCAAAGCGTAAACAACAGGCGTGACCAGATTTCATCTGCCTCATAGTTGGCTGACTTCTGCTCTAGTGAAACCTACTTTCTCTCCCAGCCAGAGCACAAAAATAGCTCCTTTTCAATTTTGGGGGTCTTTCTTACAAACTCAGCAGGATTTCCTACTTTATATCTCAGTTCAAATGTGTTGTATTTAAGCTGTATTATGGAGTGTTATGTTTATGGATTGGTCTGGGAAACTGACCACCATCGATCTCACAATATTAATTTTACGGGAAACTGTGTTCCGAGTTCAAAAATCTTCCACGTTCAAGCATAGTTTCTGGAATGTGGTAGGTTAGTGAAGTAACGCTTACATTTTTATTTCTTTAACTTTCAGCAGAACTGACATAGTAAATCATTACCGAATATGGAAAAAAAAAGAACTAGTGACATTATTTGCAACATAAAAGACAACGGAGTATTTCTAGGCTTTTCTCACTCAAATTAAGGTACTTCTCTGAACCACCTCATTGCAATTATGAAGTATTTACATACTGCTCAATCCCTCTCCTGTTTTTCTTTGAAGTCTAACGTTTCAAACCTGTCTTTCTTCAACTACAAAGGAGGAATTCATCAAGATAACTAAATTATCATTCAAGCCATCCACTTTTCTCTTGTAAAATATTCAACAACTCTAATCATCCTTTATGAAGCACTAATATCCACCTGGGAAACTGTAATTCATGCTTTCAGGAAGGAGGCACCAATCCTTCTAGATGGTATTGAACTGAGCCTGAGACCGAGGGACTAGAGCAGTGAACAAAATCAAAAACTAAAATGTATTGCATTAAAACATTAACTAATGTTTCTTCTGTTAACTATTATTAATCAGTTGATCCGTAATGTAATTGTCCAAATTAGCATGGTACAGTCTTTTCATTCCTAGTAGGTGTTAGTGTTTAAAATTACAAAGTCCTTAGCTGTTTGGAGTCTATTTAGTCTCTACTGTATTCCATAATATTCCATATTACTATCTGCCACTTAAATTAGATTAGAAACCCTATGCTCCACGTTTTAGGTTTTATTTGAATTCTTATAATACTGCTTTAACCTCAAGGCATTTCATCATTTGATCAATCAATTAATAAAAAACACATATGTTCATTGTATTAGATAATCTGAAAGTTGCAAAGTAAGGAAAGGGCATAGTTTCCTCAAATTAATAGCCCATGATTTTTGCTTACACGCATACTGAGAGGTTGCTTGGGGAGAAAGCTGTAACTTTTCTATGTATAGGATACTGGAAGCTGAGGCTGGGCATATGGAGCAAAGGGAAAACAAAACTGGTGGCCACTATAAGGGAGATCTTCAGAAATCAGAAAAAATCCAAAAGTCAAGTCCATAGTTATAAGCAGAGATCAACTCCTGGATCCAAAGAAAAGAGTCAACTACTATTAGATTACAAGTTGAAGTAGAAGATTCATTGTGTGAACCTTGAGAGATTTCTCGAAGTAATGGCGAGAGGTAATGCATAGGGAGAATATTTTGCAGACATCCTAAGGCAGAGAGAATTGCAGGTGGGAAGAGGGCTCTGAGTTGGTTTGGACAAAATGTCATCACTCCAGCTCAAGATCTGAGGTCATGGAGGTGACCCACCTGTTCCCCATACACATTTGGGAATTTGTACACACTACTGGAGCATGACTACAAGGGAAATGGCAGTGGGCATCCTCGTAGGGCTTACTGTGGTAAGTGTTCTTGAGACTGGAGGGTGGTCAGGGCAGATGTGCAGTAGTACCGGATGACCTAGCCTCTTGCTTCTCAGCATAGTTTTCTTAATAACGGTTGGATGGCCTTTCACTACAAGGTGTCAGTTTTCAATAGGCCATAGAGTACACAATGGGGGCAAGTTTCAAACTCATAACCAAAGGCGAGTAAAACTGGGAAAAAGAAGTTGGAGAGTCACTTATAGAAAGTTCCAGGTATCTTCTCATCAGTGTGTTGAGAGGAGAGTTTAAGGGCCATGAAGGACTGATTGCAGCTGATGGGCCAAGTGTGAGATCTGTGATGCCAGAATCCCTCCTGGGCACCACCACTGTTTGGTGCCTCCTCCTTGCAGCATGGGGTGGGAACAGGGTTCTGAAAGACCTGGCATCTCTTCAGTGAGGGATAATAATAAAGGAATTGTATCGATACACACCCATTTATAAAGTGAAGCAGAATCAAGTTTGAATCCTGAGAGAAAGCTTTGCAAAACATGGAAGGTCCAAAAATACCATTCCCAGGAGAGAACCTTTATAGGATACCTGTGATTGTAGATGTTGGCTAAAAAGAATTTGGTGTGCATGATAGGCATGTTTCATCAAAGAAGAGCTAATGTATTCAAGTGTAGAAAAAATTAAATGGCAATGTCTAAAAGAAAGGAGCAAGAAATAAGAATTTCTATAACAAGAGAAGGTGTCATAAAAGGGTGGTATTTAAATAGGACATAGAAACTGAGTAGGACTTAGATAGGAATTGTGGTAAACATACAACCTTTTTGGAAGAGGTCAAATGTGATCTGACAAGAGAGGTACATGAGTAAGACAGACACAAACTAGGATTCTAGAGCAATGAGAGAGGGAGTTAGGTGTGTGAGGCTGGATCACACACAAGTGCTTGAGAAATCAAACAGAATGAAGTTCAATTTGGAAAGGAAAATTCTGAATCAATAATTTAAAGGGTAAAAGCAGTGTTTAAAAAGGATGAATCTGCTGTGCCAGAAGGTAAAAGAGCCTGTTGGAACGCTATGTGGTGAACCAATATGGTACAACGGAAATACATAAAAAAGATAGATGTAGGGGCCTGTGTCTGCAAAAGCTACGAAAAAAGTCAACTCAAGAGAACACCTTTTGCTGTTTTAGAAGAAGATATTGTGTGTATTCTTGGAGGCATGTGATGCACCAGAAAGGAGGCAGGTATTTCTCCTGCTTCCCAATAAGGTAGATTTGCCATATTCCTAAGATGAGCAATATGCAATAATTATATATATGTACAGGTCTCCTAAAAATTGTCAAGTCTTCTAAATCCATATGCATTTTTAGGAGGGATTCCTGCGGGGACGTTGTTGAACATCCAACGTTTTGAACAACCAACATGTTGCTGGTCTTTGGAATCTTGTTTCACAGAGACGCACAGTTTTCCCCATTCGTACCTACTCTTCAGTTTACTCCCAGGGGAAAAGGTACTAAATATTTTAGATCTAAATTTCTTTTTGCTATTTCTGTTTTTTTAAATTATTCTTTTAATTATTAATTATTCTGAGCACTGGCTTTTATCTATTGCAGCCATTCTGATGGTTAGAGTAACTTTCAACATCACATGGACATTAAAATTAATTCCGGAAACAATAAAAAGGATGGAACATAAGCTCTAACCTTACCTACAGAACTGGATGTGACTGGAACACATCAACCTATTACATCAACCTATTACAGGATATTAAATCAGCTCCTGATGAAGAAACACTATTGCCGGTGCCAGGAAGTCCACTTGTGTAAGAGCCTGGGTGAGCAGTGACCTCCCTTTAGAGCCTCAGCGTCTTGATTTTTTGCTTGTGTGGATGGAACTTAGGAAATGCTTTTATCATAAAATGTAACATTCGTTCATGGTTAAAGCCTTGAGTTGCAGGCCTTCAGAAACAAGGTCAGGTTTATTTTTCCGTGTAAGCGTAAAACTACAGCAAAATTTAATGTAATATTCATTTTGAATATTCATCTGAGCAGTGAAAAAGCAAAATCTTTAGTTATTCCACACCCCTATCCTGGTCCTTTATTTGGGGCTAAAAGGTCTTGGAAGGCACGCGAAGAAATGTATTCTCTTGTGGCAGGGTATGAAAAGATCTGGAAAACTTCACCGAGTTGAGACTTGCAGATGTAGGACATGTTAAACTTTGTGTTACTGTTATTAAAAATAATGATAAAAAATTAGCCTTGCATTTTACCTTAAATACCACCTGGGGTGACTTTTTCACATTCCTGATAAGGAAGTTGAAGCCAATAAATATAAAAGTATTAGCCTCAACTGTCAGAGATGTTTAGTGGCAGAGCTGAAAAATCCAAGTGTTTTAAGTTCCTTTTTTCTATTTATTTTAGTGCCAATGTTAAAATAAAGAAAATGAATCACAGACATTGTGGCTTCTTGGCAAATGTTGCTCTCTCCATCTCATTGTTTCCCAAAGGTGCTTAAAATAACTCATTAATGACAGTGAATTGCTGAGAAGCATATGCATTCAAATTTAAAGCTGAAGTCATGGAACAGTGTCTATTCACTCTATGAGTGCAAAATGGTTCTTAGAAACTCATAGATTAACCCTTGGGAAAAGTGTAGCCAATTAGGACTTAGAGAGTAGGAACACACCTCACTCTTCCTCCTACTCTTACAGTCAAAGATCAATCAGCTTCAAAGGGCACATCACACAGACCTGGGTTTGAACTTCAAAAGAACTGGGTTTGAATCACAGCAATCCTACTTACCAGTTATTAAACTTGGTGATATCATATAATGTCTCTGAAATCTATTTATTTATTTTTTTACTTTCATACATAAAGTGAAAACAGTGATACACACTTCAAAGGACTATGGTGAATACTACATATGACAAATCCAACATAAATGACTTAGTAGTTGGTTTGATGGATAAATGGAAGCTATGACTAACATTACTTCCTAACAGTGCACAGAGAAGGCAGTTAATTCACGGAGAAAGACTAGAGAGAATGTCAATGGCTCTATGTTGAAAACATACATTTTAGTTTGCTAGGCCAAAAAATAAATAAATAAATTAAAGATACTACAGATAAAATAATCATGCATTCACATTGAGAAAATAATTTTTAAACTTCAGTAAGTTTTAAGTGAAACATATCTATAAAGCAAATCTATTTTGATGGAGAATGGACATAAGTCTCCATATAGTTCACCTTAAAGTTTAACAACTCTAAAAATCAGAAAAAGGAAAGGAAGAGAAGGATGGAAAGGAGAGAGGGAGAAAGGAAAGAAAAAAGGAAAGGAGGAAGAAAGGAAGAAAGAAAAGGAGAGAAAAGAAAAAAGCAATGAAACAGAAAGAAAGGGAGGGAACGTCTATAAATATTCAGGAGGACCTCCTAGTGGCTGAAGGCAACATCTGTAATTGCCAGGCTACATAAAACCTAAGTATCTAGTCAAAGAGGCTGTGAATTAGCACTGCTGTAATTACTAACGGGAAAAAGCTACACCAAGTCTACACTTTCCCAGAGGGTGTTTTTCCTGTCACTTATTCTTTGTGCCAAAATATCCAACAACAAGCAGAGCTTAGTGCTTTGGCAATCACTGTTACAAAGTGTGAGTAGAAGCCTCTTCAACTGTGACTGGCTTCAGAGGGAGGAAGTGTAACACACACACACACACACACACACACACGGAGGGCTGTTGCTTTGTTACTAAAATTCATTTCCTATTGTTTTAAAGGGAATCAGACAACTTATTCACGGTGCTATTTCTGTAAAAAACATGTTCTTTTTCTTTTGTCTTTAAAGCATGTAAAACAAATAAAAGAGATTGTCTTCTTGATACATTTTCTTTCACCTTAGTCACTCATCTATGTTCTATAGTAATTTTAGAAAGGTTTAAAGCATTTCTTCTTCATTTTGGAAGTATCACGTCAGCCTATTCAATTCTGCATGAACATAGGTTATTTGACCAGGACAATTCACTTAATTCCTGGGCTTCACTTACCTCATTTATGCACGTATCAAGTACCTGATATTTAATGATTCTCTAAGTATATGCTATGTTCAGGTTTTTTCAGTAAAGGTGCATAGGCCTAAAATTCACATGAAGCTGTGCTCAGGTAGGTGTATCAATTACCTTTGATCATACCTGCTTTTAGTGAACTTAATGCTGAAAGTTTTTTCTCACTCTTTAGGCCACATTTCTTTGATGTTGAAAATTATAAATAGGCTTACACAGGTTGTTAAGCACGTAGGTTTAAAAGTATTATGCAGCCTACTATTGAGGATGTTATAGGATAAAACTAGGCATCTATGGAACCTTTTGGTTTTAAAAAATAAGAGGAGAGTAGGGTTTAAGACAATAAAAATAATGGTGGAAATATGGTCAATCTACCCCCTTAGTAAAAGAGAAAAAATAAAATCATATAGTTAGTATAAACTATTGACATAGGAATTGAATGGTTCATCTACAGCTACTATGCAGAGAAAAATAAAGCAAGCAAAGTAAATAAATATATAAAAAATGTGACAAAGTAACAAATTAGAATGTGATATTTACAATCTATCTAGATTCTAGCATATTCTTTCTGTGAAGAGAAGGTCCACTGGGCTGAATCCATCATCTTTACTGACAGGGAGTCTTAATAACGTTGGATCCTTTGCAACTGGAATTTTTATCATTCAACATTTATTTGACAAAATTGTAACAATACCAACTCAATGTATCTGTAATCTTGTGATAAAACTTCTTAAAGGCCCCAGAACTCTTCTTCTTACTCTATTCACATGTAGGTGGGGCTGTGAATGGCTAAAATCTCCCAGGGATGTGCTATCTATACCTTCTGTATCAAAGATAAAAGCCTTCCTCAAAAAGTCCCTGTTCTGTGGTCCATTATACCGTAAAGCCAGTCTCAGAGGGAGACAAGAATGGAGCTGATAGGAAAGAAAGGTTTCCTCACAAAAGCACAGGATAGCAGAAAGGAAAAAGACTCACACATCTGCCAGTCAATCTACACTCCAGCCTCCAGGGAACCAGAATCTCACTCTGTCAACAGCCTATGGGGAAGCTCTTCCTTACAATGAATACAATATAGTAACACCCCTGTTTGTCAGACATTTAGAACTTTCCAGAGTATGGTGGCAAATATCAGTGGCAGAAGAGATTCCTCCAGGTGAGTTCTCTAAAATCCATGTTCAAAGGAGAAGTTACTTCACATTTGGTCACAGAGCAGGAGGAAAATCAGTTAGTCCTGGGTCATTACACATACCCCTCCCCACCACCGGCATCATTTCTTACAGTTCTACTTTAATTAGCCTCCACGCCCCAAGCTACTCACTGGTAATTCGGACCCCTTCACTGTGAGGCCCTGTCTAGAACAGCCCTGACCCCATGCCTAAAGCTTCCTTCTAATAGCTCTTATTAAACCCCCATCCAAAATCACCATCACTCCTTCTTAACTCCCAACTCTGTCTCTCTCAAAACTTCTATTTCCCCAGTGTAGCCTTTTTCAGCTAGATGATCAGAGATGAGAAGGCTGATGTAAGTTTAGTTTACATTCAACTTAACATATCACCTGCTTTCTCTCAGCCAGGAAAAGGGGTATTTTATAAAATCTTCAGTTCTTTTAAAACCGGTATATTTATTTGTTAACTTAGAGCCTATGTTTGGGGGGCAAGGACACCCTCAAATCAGACCAACTGCTTGCTGTGTGGCTTGAGTCCCAAATTTAGGTTTACCCAGATAGGATACTGATCAAGTTATCTCAAGCCTTTGTCCTAACCTTAGTTTTTAGGATTGTAAACAAAACCAAGGGTCAGATTATATGAACTGAACCGAAAGAATAATTCTGCTTATTTGTTTCTCTGCACTCTACCTGTAGATGAACCATCCAATTGTTAATAAAATATTTACTACTTGAGGAATAACTCAGTAGCTGCGTATATTTCAACATTAAGATCTGATATCTGGAGATTACAAGAACTAGTTTTACCAAAATGGAAACATTAAAAAAAAATCTTAATCCCATAGAATTACCTACTAGACGTCAAAATGAGTATATGTAAGTCACTCCTTGCATGGGTAGAAAGGCGTCTTTAATTTTTAATGTGCCCAATGTTAATTTCTTTGTATTTTATGGAGTAATACCTAATAAGAAAAGAGCAAACTACAACATAAATTACTTCGAGGGGGGCATGTTTCATAAAGCCGATGTCTCACAGAGTAGCTGTGATGAAATTATAGAATTAAATAATCAATATTTACATGAAAGAAATGCAGGCAAGCGAGGAATATGTTCAAAGTAGCTTAAGAAATAAGATAAAAGCACAGGCAGCATGAGGCATGCAGGGTTACTAGACTATATTCAGGGAAAAGAAGACCATTCTCACGGGTAAAGTGGAAGCACTAAACCTGATGATCTCTAAATTTCTACACTATGATTCTCTTAGTTCTAAAAGCCTAGGGTTCTGGGACTTCTCTGGTGGCGCAGTGGTTAAGAATCCGCCTGCCAATGCTGGGGACACGGGTTCGAGCCCTGGTCCGGGAAGATCCCACATGCCGCGGAGCAACTAAGCCCGTGCGCCACAACTACTGAGCCTGCGCTCTAGAGCCTGCGAGCCACAACAACCGAGCCCACGTGCCACAACTACTAAAGCCTGTGCGCCTAGAGCCCATGCTCCGCAACAAGAGAAGCCACCGCCATGAGAAGCCCGTGCACGGCAACGAAGAGTAGCCCCCGCTCGCCGCAACTAGAGAGAAAGCCTGTGCGCAGCAATGAAGACCCAACAAAGCCAAAAATAAATAAATAAATTAAAAAAAAAATAAAATAAAGTAAAAGCCTAGGCTTCTAAAATTGATGAAATGGTCGAAATAATAAGATAGAATCCTCTGTGTAGAGAGGGAGAAGGAAATAAAATAAATGAGAAAGAAACTGCATGAGAATGCACCCAATATTTTGAATAACAGAACGGTGAAACTCCAAAGTATTTCTTACATATAAATATATATCCTTCTGTTACAAACAGAACAGTTCAAGAATTATTTTCATAGGGAGGTACAGGGGAGTCAACCTTTCAATTCATCAGCTTCTTTTCATGTCTTGGTATTGACACGTAGAATAGAAATCCAGTACCAATAGAACTAAAAAAGGAATGCGAAGGATTTGAAGCATTTTTAGAATTAATAACATAACAGCTTCTCTGGTTCAGTTTAGCTTTTCACTGGTATTTTTCGGTTATAAGAGCAAATGAGGTGAACACGCAAAGAAGAAAATGACATGGCATTACTGGAGCCAATAGCAAGAAATTCCAATCTGTAGAGATTTGCGCGTATAAACAATCTGACAATAGTTTTGTTTTTATTTTTTTTTCACATTGTGTCTCTTGCCTGGAATACAAAGCCCTTGCAGATGGCTCAGACTTTTAAGAACCATGAAGAAATTGAACGTTATTCAAGAATTTCTTATACTAAATCAATACAGCAAAAGAACTTAGTCAAGCAAAACAGGCTCTTGGGGAGGCCCGGCTGCCCTTCAATACTGTCCAGATCTACAATTCAGGAAACGCTATAGACATGAGAGTCATTCAAAATTTACAACCCCTGAATAAGCAGCATGAAAGGATTGCAGAGTGGAAGCAAAGAGTGATGAATGTCGAATAGAAGAGGCGGGAGTGAAAGGCAGCTGAATTCACAGCAAGAACAGAGCAGAATATTTGGCTAAGGCTCTCACTGAAGCAAAACCAAACTAAACACGGCTCTCTCCCAAATGCCCGTTCCAAGCCTCCTGCCTGCCGGTCCCTTGCCTTCCCTGACCCTCTCTGAAGGCTTGAGGCCACTTGTGGTTATAGCTTGAGGCACAATACCTTCCCCTAATTGGTATCTTTACTTGTATCAAGTTATCCAGATATCAATATAACTCTATCTAGACTTTTTAAATCCAACTAACTTAATTTAGGACAATGGCAAATTTGCTTACATATTATCCAAAAATAAAGCAATCACATCAAAAGTAGCTTCATGAGGGCCAGTAGCTTATTTGTATCACTTTTATCTGAATTTCCAGCAGTTAAAAGAGTTTGGCACTGTGGCAGGTATCTCAAATGTCTGAATGATGAAATGAGTCACAGATACAGAGTGCAGTTTTTGTGGAGAATTTCTACTGGTTCCCAGGGAATTGGGAACTCTGGTTTTCAAGCTGTTTATGTTCAGCTTAAGTTCCTTTTGCCTGGCTTTCCAAAGGATGTCTAAATTCTCTGGCGATTTGTATTCCAATCAAAAGTGATAGCCAAAACCAGTTCCCAGAGTACTTCTACCTTCTGAGACAAAATTATTGTTCTCTCTTTCATCCTCCTTCTTTATAACTCCAAGCCCTAAACTGAATTACCTTGTTATTTTTCTAAAGGCGCTCATAGGCAATATGATCCATATACAAAGAAGAGACTGATTTATTATGTTTTTATTTCGATTACCAATAAAACAGAAGGCAGACTTCAATACTTACAGGTGTGAAACTGGACTTATAATTATTGGCCCCCAATATGCCATATTTATCAGAGATTATGAGGACCACTCATTATATAATTCATAAATACTTCTTAACTAGTGTGCTGTTTTATTCTGACATGTGAAGGAAGAAGTTTTATTCTGAAAATTGAACAAGAAGTTTAAATATGTTTTCCTAAGGAATATATTTGCATATACAGTATATAAAAATTTCCCCTAGGGTAGCAATAACTGTAGATGTGGAAAGTGAGAGATTACATTAGAAGAACTGTGAGTCCCCCTTCAGCTTTTCTGTATCCTTTCCATTGCTCCCACTAGGGACATAAGCTAATGCTGCTAAACATTTAGCGTCTATAATCCTACAATAGGGCTACTGCCAGTGATTCAACAACAGAAAAGGAAAAGAGAGAGAGAGAAAGGGAGAAGGAGGGAGGGGAGAAAGAGTGAAGAGAGAGAGACACAGCCAGAGAAAGAGGCAGAGAGAGAAAAAGGAAAACCAAATGTAATAACATAGAGAGAAGATCTGTCTTAGAACTAAATGAAGGTCATGCATTTGGAAAAGAAAAATCAAATAAAGAATAATAATACCTATACCTATTCTTATGAACCTAGTAATGTTAACTTGTCCAATAATTTCATTGGACAAATATCGGTCTCTAAAGTTTTCTTAATGTTTTTAGCCATTCATAATCCTTGAGATTTTTTTTTTGTAGAATCTCAAACTCATTGGCAACCACCTTATCGTAACTGAAAATTAGAGAGATCATAATATGCTGGATCAAGCTCATATAATATATCTCTGCTTATCATATTAAGATGGATAATTAAAAGTCATTGTCATCCTCAGTTGAACAGCCCACCTCACACTTTCTCGTGTGTGTGTGTGTGTGTTTGTGTGTGTGTATATACATCCCTGTTAAACAACTGATTAGACAGGTACAGAAACCTGAAAACAGAGCTTTTATCCTCAGTTCCTCAAAGACTGACTTCTCACATCCTGCCTCCAAACCTTTTTGCCTGGTCTCCCCATCCTTCAATTGTCTACTTCAACTCTACATTTTCAACTTTAGTTCTGAGCACTTTGCAAGATCAGCCCTCTTACTGATTCAGGTTAATATGCATTCCATACTCACTAAGGTGACTCCTGCATTCGTTACCATTACTGCTACTGATCAGAATGATCTATACATTTCTTCCTTAACGAGCTGGATACTTCCCATCCTCAAACAACTGGTTTTAGCCCATAGCTTGGTGCCTAAAATACAATAATAAATTTATTCTTAAATGAATAAGGAATGGATGAGTGAGTTACACCATATCTGTGAAACCTACACTCCCATGACATCCTAGATTTATAACCCTACTGCAAAATTTTAGCAAAGCCTTAATGGAAGTGCTGGGGCACTTATGAAATAGTGTATGGATTTTAATTTTTCCTTGTCTAGGGAATATGTAATATATGCATTATTCCCTTTACTGGCTGATTTCCTTGTAGTTATAAATGAATTTGGGGGATAAGAACCAAGACACTAAGCTCAAAGAAGTGGGTGGAGCTCAGGAAGTATCTTAAATTTCTTATTGTGAGTATTCCCTGTTGGGGCCTCAATCATACAGAGCAATGCATTCATAGCTAACTACTTCTTGGATATATTTTTATCCATATATTGATTATTTATTCCTAGAAGTCAGGGATCTTATCATCTGTTTTCAAGTAACATGTATTGAATATATTGATATGTCAGGCATTCTTTTAAGAATTGATTATGATACACTTTACAGCACTGAGCAAAGTCACAGAGTCCAAGTTCTCATGGAACTTCTTACCTAGTAAAGGAGAGAAACATGGTAAGCTACTATTCTCAAAAACAACCATAAAATCTCAGAAGTGACAGAAAGTTTAACAGGGGCATTAAATTTGTCAAGGAGGTGTGAGAACTGCTATATGGAGTCACAGATTTGAATTCAACCTTATGTCCTAAAATACACACGTCTGTTTACCATGCCGTAAACAGACAGCCAAAATACAAAAGTGCGTATGTGTGTATTTAAAAAAGCAAATAGGGTAACATCAGTTTTTTCAAAATATCAATGTTAATAAGAATTGAGAAAAATTCAGTTATAAAGAGGATATATATATATCCTATATATAAATAAATGTGCTGTTACAAACTTCAAATGTATTAGTCGATCCTTAAAATGAAATTGGACTAAAAACATGAACCTACTTTAATAATATATATTGATAACAAGATTAAAAAAGGTTTAAAGTGACTAAGCAAAACTATCAGTAAACACAAAGTTCTCTGTAGTAAATATTAAATCAGTAAATGTCCATGCTTTTTATCCTTAGAACTAACACTGTGCTTCTACTTGTTCTGGTGGGGAGATTGGACCACTTGCAGTGTCTTAAAAGCAGATAGAACTACATTAGTGTTTCCAAAATGTAGATGTTCATTGGAATTTTGGGAGATAAAAACCAAAACAAAATATTTAGCTATTTAAAAACAAAAGTAGCTGGAGAAAAATGGATTAAACAGGTTTCAATTCTTCAGGACTTCTCAGGGCCTTTGATAAAGATTGCAAAGCTTCTTAAGTCTCTACATCCAGCACTTTCCAAGCCTATCAGACTCTGATCCCTTTCAGAACATCAGCAGGTCTGGTCCTCCAAAGAAAACATGGTGGAAAATGCCAAGGTAGAGTTTTTTAAACTGAGAGTTCTGAAATAAGCCCACCAGTTTCTAGCAAGTGTTCACCTTGTAGTATGCATAGTAGCTAATTAACTACAAGATCCCTCCAATTATCCACAGAGGAATGAAACACAGAATGATTAGAACTTAATTCATTATTAAAGATCTGGAGTGGTGGCGATTGAGAGATTCCAAAAGTAATGTTCCTTATTTCAATCAGAGCCAAAACAGTTAATGTGGGAAATATCAAAGCAAGAACGAGGAAAGAGAAAATAAAAATTTTGCTGTCAAAAAAAAGTGAATGAATTCAATAAAATCAAAAGAGGTAGAAGAATCTAGACTGGTAGGAAGACTGTGCAGAGTAAGTGTCAATAAGTGCTTCTCAACCTTGGCACCACTGACACGCTGGGATGGAAAATTCTGTGCTGTCCTGTGCATTACAGAAAATTTTGCAGCATCCGGCCTTTACACACTGGATGCCATCAGCACCCCTCGCCCCCAACTGTGACAACCAAAGGTGTCTCCAAATATGGCTAAATGTTCCTTGGGAGGAAAATTGCACCCAGTTTAGAGCCATTTGTTCGAACAGAAAAGAAGTATTTTCAGAATCAAATTGTAAGAAATTCAAGGATGGTGGGTGAAAATGAGAAAAAAAAAATAACATGAGCAGTTAACAAAATAAGAAGAAATTTTCAAGGTAAATATATTTTAAAGCATAAGCCAATACAATATAGAAACAGAGTATTTTTTCAAAATCTGCAGAATAAAATGAAAGAGTTTTTCAAAATCTGCAGAATAAAATGAATTCTTAGCCTAATTAATGAACAAATGATATAAAAGAAAATCTGTACTCAAGGTTGAATATACTTTAAATTGTTTTCAGCTTTGTTACCTCTGCAGGACTACTGACAAACTATCAACACTATATACTTTTAAAGATATGTAAAACATTTAATTAAATATTTTTATAACAGTTTATTATTAACTTTATCAATTATATGTTTTATAGCATTATTTCTACAGCATTGAAGAAAAACAGCATTTTCCTTAGATTTTAATAGAAATTTTGGCCAGTTCAGATTCCCAAACTGATGATTATTCAGGATGAGAAAAGGAAACAGGGAAATTTATACATTTTTAATACCAAATGAGTTAGAATTATAAAACACTTGCTCATAGCTTTTGAGTTAATGAAAATAAATATTGAACCTATAAATATCATAATTAAAGTCAGATTTTTTCATTTCTAAAAGGGGTATTGTTTAGCTGTTTAAAATATTTCACTGTTTTCTTACCTATTTGTATGTATACTTGTTATATGTGATTCACTTTGGTATTTTCCTCTTCTGACCATACTATTCTATCCAGCACTTTTAAAGAACTAATATCAAGGAATAGGTTCAAGCAGAAAAGAAAACTGAATTTACTGAAACTACCAAAGGCAGTAATTACCCAACTACTACAAAATATTGTTTTGTCCCATATAGTTTTTTTTTCTCTCCTTAGTTATTGTTTGCCTAGAAGGCTATTTAAAGATAAGAGGGATTTGAACTTGTCCACTGACAATCAATCAAGAAGCTTTTTAATGGAAAACTACTCAATACAGCAGAGTATAATGGCAAAAAAAAAAACAAAAAACTGTTCTCCTGTTAAGAAGTGAATATCCACACAATGAATAATCCTTAATGTCTTCACAAACAGTGTTTCTTATCAGTTAGTTTTGTTTACATCGCTCTGAAAACATTCAATTCATATTTTATCTAAACATATATTTTCTTCTTTATATTTTCCAAAATTAGTTTTTCTAAAATTATTCTTTTCTTTTATTTTCTTTTGATTACATTAATATCTGACTCCACCAGGGAAAAAACACACTACTTAAAAAGTATTAGCACCATTCAATCTTTATTTTGTAATAAAACAAATAATTATCAAGCACTTACTATGTGTCAGGTACTATTCTAGGTGCTTGATATATATCAGAGAAAAAAAGGGATAAGTATCAATATCTCTAGCCTTACGTGGCTTACATTTTAATGGAAGAGACAGTTATTTTTAAAGTTATGTATAAATAAATTATATATGATAGAAGGTGATAAGTTATATGGAAAAGAAAATGTAGAGGAAAAGAAAACGGCTTAGATGGATTGTATTTTTAAATATTGCAGGTCCCCTTGAGAAGGTGACATTTGAGCAGACAGTGGAAAGTGGTGAAGGTACTCCCTTGTGGGTATCTGTAATTTGACTTTTACTTAAATGATAACTCAGGCTGCTATATTGAGGCTAGTTCATAGTAGAAAAGAGCTAGACGCTGATGAACCAAGGAGAGCTATTGTAATAATCCAGATGTGAAATAATGATTGGGGAGGGGTGAGGAAGTGGATGCCATGAGAACTGTTTGGACTCTGGGTATATTTTGGGTAGTGTCAACAGGACTGCCTTACCAACTAAGTGTGGTAGGAGTCAAGGAAAACTCAAGTTCTTGGATTGAACAACTGGAAATAAACAGATCTGACACAGTCTGTGATAAGGAAAGCTAAGGATGAGGCATACGTGGGTGGGGTGGGGAAGATCAGCTTTAGCCACATAGAAGAAAAACAACGGGAGTGTCCATGATCAATACGGACTTTAAGGAGAGAGTTCCCAAGCTATACCTGCATCTAGATACAAATTTTGAGCATGCATTTCCAACTTCATATTGAATTTCTTTTCATACATAATCCACGGCCACCTCAAGTTCTCTGTGTCCAAACAGAAGTTCCAGTAACTTCCCCCAGAACACCCCCCTCCTACTCTATTTCACAAATCTGTAAAAGAGAAAAACAAAGATATGCTTGTACTAGTGGGATATCTAGGTCACATCCTGAACTCCTTTCTCTTCTTTTTTTTTTTTTATAAATTTATTTACTTATTTATTTTTGGCTGTGTTGGGTCTTCGCTTGTGTGCAAGCGCTCTCTCTAGTTGCGGCAAGCGGGGGCCACTCTTCATCGTGGTGCGCGGGCCTCTCACTATCATGGCCTCTCTTGTTGCGGAGCACAGGCTCCAGATGCGCAGGCTCAGTAGTTGTGGCTCACGGGCCCAGTTGCTCCGCAGCATGTGGGATCTTCCCAGACCAGGGCTCGAACCCGTGTCCCCTGCATTGGCAGGCGGATTCTCAACCACTGCACCAGCAAGGAAGCCCCCTTTCTCTTCTTATCCACACATACCCAAAGTTTTAAATACCTCTGGAATCTGCAGCCTTCTCTTCATCCTTTCTGCTATGAATTAGTCCCATACAATATTTCTCAACTGAGTCAGGCAGAGGGGCTCACTAACGCCTCAGCACACAACAGCTGCAATGTCATTAACAAGACTATTTCCTCGAATTTCAGCTAAAGCACTGTTACCATCTGAAGTCTTTCATGACCCGCCCCCCAGTTTGATTTGAATCCGTGTTTCTATGCCCCTACCGTATCCACTATAACAAGTATCCACGATTAACACTGAGCTCCAAGGACTAGTATCATGTATATGTCAAATGTTTAATGTCTGAATAATTCATATTAGAGCTACTAGAATTAACCACACTGGTTTATGGATTTGAGGTTTGGCTATAGGGTATGTTGCAGAAGATACATAGAAAAGGAACTAAAGCTGGTAATAAGAATTCTAGGAAGTCCTTTCTCTTGGATTGAGTTCACAGAGCAGCTGCTGGACAGCCAGTGGTCACCACCTGTCCCCAGCTCCAGGTCCAGGAAGAAGCCCCCAGGGTGCCTGATTCCTTCTCACTACATGTCATATGGGAAGCCCGTCTCATGCTTTCTCACTCAGATTACACACATTTGGTTTCTGAGTTTTTCTTTCATCCCCCAAGACTTCACAGTTCTTGTTCCAGGCTTGAGTTTTGACGACCTGGCTTGTTCCTTCAGAACCCTTGGGGGCCCAACCATTAAATCCTGATCTTCCCCAAACCTTCTCTCTTTTCTTCTACAGAGAGAATTGCTCCTCCGGGCCTCCCCAAATCCACCTCAATTCTAATGTTATTTGAGGCAATCAGAGGCAACGATCCAAGCAGGTTGGATCAGCTACTCGCATGCACAATAATTTGAAAAACGAGTTTAAATATCACTTCACTAGTTTCCTAGTACATTTTCTGGTGAATAACTAGTGATTACTGACTAGTTTACAACAGTGTATATGTCTACATTTTTAAAAAATTTCCACTGCACAGTATTTTATTTGCCTTATGATTTAAGGAAGCTCATGAAATCAGCATGAAACCTCATCCAACTTTAATACTGCTGATTCTATGGAAAAAATCAATTTAAATTTCCAAATAAATTAACTTTTGGAGTATAGTCCATAGAAAGCTTAGAAATTGATTGACCAAAAAGAGGAAGAAATATGTTAATGTTCTCAAACATTAAGGACATACTGTTTCTAATTGTGACATTACACACATAAGCACACACACACACACAAACACAAAAAATAACTATGATGCTCCAGGAAGAGAAGGGTTGAATGATTTATTCATAACGACACATGCTGTGAACCACAGACCTAATACAGCTTCTATCATTGGGAATTACACAAGTGATTCTGCGTAGTCCAAAAGGAAAATATTTTATTATTACGTATTGCAACCTGCTAACTCTTGCCAACTCTATATTTATATCACATTCAATTCTTATTTAATGACATATATTTCCAACATTAATTCATTTTTATGGCATCGTTAAGTAGAGATTTTATTGGCAATGGAATATCTATATTAATTGGAGAGCCCACTGGAAAATTTAAACACTGCTGATATAAAATTTCAATTAATCAGTTAAAAGTACCGATTGATGGATTGTCTTGAAATGTTTAGCTTTAATAATCAAGAGAAAAAACTGATAACTTTTATAACCTACATAAAACTTATACAAAAATTTGAAAGAAAAATAGATAACTTTGATAATAGTCTTTTGATAATATGCTTCTATTCTTTGCCTACTGTAAGTCTGTTTGGTACAAAATATATCTCAAGCATGCCACCTTTTGGAAATATTATTCATAATAAAATTGTCATAACTGATTTGAATTAAGAGAACCTTCAGTTTCTTTTGTATTTGTGATGAATTAAACATTAAGCATTTTATTCTAAAAATACATTTTCTGCTTTATTGAACATTGCCAAATTCTCTGAAAAATATCTTAGTAATCATATGTTATGCTTTTCCAAGATACCAAAAAAAAAGTTTTTAAAAAAAGCTCACCCAAATTACTATAGATTTTTCTTCTGCGTCACAGTTTGGAAGTTTAACAATAATTATTATACATTATAGTTTTTCAAGGGCACCATATTTTAATTCCAAACTATAAATGTACACAGGAATATATACAAAGAGCTAAAAATACTGTTTTGTAGATTACTAACGAAAATTCATTACGTGTGTATAGAGCTTTAATTCATAGAGTTCTTTCAAACACACACACACACACACACACACAAACACACACACAAAGCTTATCATTTGAAACTCCTAAGAACTTCATGAAGATTGGTTCCAACTAAAAGATGAGAGATATGATTCTCAGAAAATTCACAGAAAGAAGAGGTCTACATACAAATCGTCCTTTTACACTATATATAGAAATATGAGATTTATTTTAAAATTATGACACATTTGTAAAACCATACAGAAGGAAAATAAAGATAACCAACTGGGAGCCATAAGTAAGAATCAGAGTGTCCAAAGTCATGAAAAAGTAACCCAATGTGCCAGTCTATGCAATAAAGCAGGGAACACACCTGTTTCTTTAGTCAAATGAGAAGGAAATTGAGAAGCGACCTATTGATGGCCCTCAAGTTCACGAGTTGCTGTTCAGAAAATGGAAATCTGTTGTTCTAATCATGCCAAGGGATCTGCTGCAACATAAGGCTATGAAATTAGCTCTACAAAATAACTGTGTTTGTAGAGGGCCACTAATAACATAGCAACAGACAGCCACTTAAATCATACACACATACATAGATACATAGATACATACCTACATATGTACACACATACACACAAATATCCACGCTGCTTTCTCCAAATACTTTAGAAAAACCAGTGATTCATCTCTTCAGGATCAACTTTTCCTGGAATGAGTAGATGAGCGAAATATGACTAGAAAATGCCTATGAGTTAAGATTCTGTCTCATAGTTTGTATTTAATGAAGTCTTAGGACAGACACAGTAGAGCAAATGTCACTGCATTTCTTTCATACTTAGAGAAAAGTATTTAAAAAATCTGAAAAAGAAGAAATTATTCAAGGTATACAGCTATAAGATATTTTAAAAGTTCAACTGGAACTAAATACTGACTCACCAATTTTAAGGAGGAATTTTATAAAACACTGAGAAAACTTATGGGTCCCCGTCTGGATGTTCAGAGCAGTTTTTTGTGAAAATCAGGACTCAGAAAGTTCGTGTGTTTAGGATTCTATATAAGGGTAAAGCAAATCCTAAACTCTTGGCTAGTTGTATTCCCAATATACCATATTAGCTCTCTCTCAAAATATAATGCTACCTTTTATCTAATGTAATAGAGGTGGGGTGAAAATAGTTCCTTCAAAACTGCATAAAAATATCTTGGAGTTTGAGATCATTTATAGTAGGAATTAATATAAGAATTAAAAAACAAGCATATGAAAAATAAAGTAAAATATATAAATAAGACATAGTTCACATATGTTCATGGTAGGGTGAAATTAAAGCTAGAACATAAATTGTTATTTATCTCGTCCATTACCCACTAGGTTCTTTACAGTTAAGCTATTACTCATATATCACCCTGTCTCTGCCTATCTCTCCACTGTCTCTCTATCTCTCTGTCTCTCTCTAGAGAGAGAAATTATTACAGGAAATTAAATAAAAGGTTTTATTGCCTAGGTAGTTTTTACTCACCACTACTTCAACCACATGAAAAATATTTCAAAGGGGCAAATACATCACCAGAAGTGTGTGTACAGATTTTTATTTTCAGGGACGAGCAATACTTGTTACTGGAGTAAAGGGAGGTGAGTTCGATACGCATTCTGTGGAGAACCTGGTAAAGGGCCATTCTTCCCATTCATCAATTCCACTAAACCCCGCTTATTAACCTTCATAAGAGAGGACTTCCTAAGCAGAAACACTTTACGTAAATCTGTGAATGACCTCTCTTCTCCACACGCCTGCATTCTTACAAATACACTTAAAACAGCCTCTGTGTTAAATGGCATTTTAAGAATCGCTGGAGAACACAAAAAAAATAACAGAAAGTATACCCTATAAAGCTCTTTGCCATTAATTATTGCAAAGATTTGAGTGCCATAATGTTCCTTAAGAAGACGAACGCAGAAATGCAGATTCCCAGATATTAGTCAAAACTGCTAAAGATAAAAGAATCCCAGGATACAGATGTTTGGAAATTCCATTTCTCTCACCTTGGTCCCCCCTTTTTTCTCTTTATCTTACACCATTGCCTTTACCCTAAGTTAGAGGCAGCATACTGTTAAAAATAGAAAAGTCTGAGTCGAAACACTTTGATTCACTTCTTAGTTTTACCTTTTGTCACTTACGACCTTCGTCTTTGGATTAGAACTTCTATAAAAGTACTATAAAGCAAGTATTACCTTAAAGAGGTACATAAAGAAGTTTGTAAATAAATAGTAATTTAAAGCTGAGCTCTATTTTACATACATTAATTTTATCACATAGAGTTTTTAAATTTTTTTCCAGGAAATTTTCTGTACTATCTTTTTTCCAAAAAATAGAGAATTTAATGTTACTTCATTTCTATGTGTGGTTTCCCCCATCACATGTATTACCAGTTTTCATTTGTGATTCCAAAAGATGGATTAAATAGCAGATTTACAGAATTGTTTAATGTACTGATGTGATCTTTAAAAAATGAGGCAGAAATTCTCCCTTCTTTCTCCTGTTCTCAACATAGTGACACCAATGTAAGTCCCAGCATACTTGCCTTTAGACCTCACCTTGACTTTGAGAAAATGGAACATCTCTACCCATTTAATACATGCTCATTGTCATCAGGGTTGATCACAAGTTCTATGCGAATGCAGTTCTGTCCCAGAAGGTGTATGAGGGATTATCCCCAGGAGCTGACAGCTTCTGTGTTATAGGATGATTGACACACAAGACAGGAATTTTGTTTCTACATAATGCTATCCTTTTATGTAATTATTTTTTTAATTACCTTTCTTTTAACCTCATTGCAAAGTTTCCAAGAGCATCTGCCCAAACCTCAACAAAAAGCCTATGACTTTAATTCAATTCAATTTATTTCAATTCAGCAAGTATCTTTGTAATTAAGAATGGCCAGGACACTCTTAGTTACCAGGAATAAAATGGTATGCAAGATAAAAAAGATTCCCTGATTCCTAGAATTTACTGTTTGGTTGAATTAAAATTTTTAGTGCTTGTTGGCCTGAAACATCATTGTAATTTGGGACAACATCTGCAGAAGTCTTTGGGGGAGTCAATTTAGATTTAAATGCCTTAAGCAATAAGATTACTACCATGATTTAAAGCCAAATGTGTTTATACTACTATTTCCCAGCTCTGAAGAAGCATAGCATAATGAAGAGTCTAGGCTCCAAGGTTAGCAAAAAGCTCAGCCGCACCACGTGGGAGCTCTGCATGTTTTGACAAATCATTCAACCTGTCAAAGCCTCAATTTTCTCATCTGTAAAATGGAAGTACTAAGTAAAAAGTTTGTTGAGCGATTAAAGGAGATTATATCTAGAACATGGTAATGTTTAAGAAATATCTGTTCTTGTTCTTATTTATAAACAATGAGTGATAGTAGCGGACAAAACCGCAATATATAATTTCAATATCCTTAATCATAGATCACAGACTTGTAAAGGGAACACCTGGGAGACGATAACTTTTTCTGCCTTGGCCCTGGAAAAGAGGGATGACTTCTTCCCAGGTACGTTCCATCCATAGATGCTTTTTTATCAGGTGCAGAGTAACAGTCTCAAAGATTTCAAATATCCCTTGGGAAGACCCGAGTAGTGCCCCATGAGCTGATGGGTAGGGTCCAATGGCACCTCTGAGCTCTCAGCTGGATGCCCACATTCTCTGCCACAGCCAGGTGTATCCTTTCTGTGTCTCAGAGGAACGCTGTTTAAATGCTCAGTGAGATTCTGGGGGCAGAAAGTGTGCACTCATGGAAACAGGGACCAGACAGACCTAACTAATGGACACTGTCAAAATTCAAGTTGTCATGTGCAATTCAACACTGACTTCCCTGCCAATATTTTAGGAATATCTAAGGGTCTAAACGGAGACTTAGCTGCCTGTGTCACCTCATCCTTGTCTGTGCTATCGCAAAAGAACAAGTTTTATTCCTATTCAAGTCTTAATCTGGTACATAGGATAAAACCAATCCTTGAATCAATTAATTGATTTAGATTGGCAGTCAATCTAAATATTTGTCTTGTAGCATTAAGTATTTCAGGTTTTGTATAGGACTGAAAAACAATTAAAAATAAAATGAGAGGGCTTCCCTGGTGGCGCAGTGGTTGAGAATCTGCCTGCTAATGCAGGGGACACGGGTTCGGGCCCTGGTCTGGGAGGATCCCACATGCCGCGGAGCAACTAAGCCCGTGAGCCACAACTACTGAGCCTGCGCGTCTGGAGCCTGTGCTCCGCAGCAAGAGAGGCCGCGATAGTGAGAGGCCCGCGCACCGCGATGAAGAGTGGCCCCCACTTGCCGCAACTGGAGAAAGCCCTGGCACAGAAACGAAGACCCAACATAGCAATCAATCAATCAATAAAAATAAATAAATCTTAAAAAAATAAAAAATAAAAAATAAAAAAAATAAAATGAGAGAGAGCAACCCTTTCAACCCCTCATCAGTGTATTACATAAAAAATAACTGTTTTATCACATTCTTTCTCTGACCCATCCATTATAAACTCAGAGCAAAACTATTTAAGGAAGATTAGAAGCCCCTTTTTCAATCACAGTCTGTATGAACTGACAAACTGTGCTCAAAACATGAAATGAAACAAGGAGGCAAAAGGAAAATGAACGATCAGTGTTTCCCAAATTGCTTCTTTTGTAATAATGTCTTATCAATGCAATTTTTTTAAACAAAAAGGTGGAATAAATTGAAGAGGCAGAGCAGATCTTAAAATAAAACTGGACGTTTAATAATCTGCTGCTTTTCCTTTAGTCATAGAAAATATACTTTATGAATACATAAAAACATTCTGATAATAGAGGTGATTGCTGCTATGTATTATTCATGTGGCAATGAGTTCACACGACGCTTCTACATCAAGCAAAGCAGATTAACCATAAGGAACTAACTTCAAAGTACACTGTCTTTTTGGTCTCCAAAGCAATAAAGATCCAGTCACTTCCCTTTTACGGATTTGTTCTGCACAATTTAGAATGCAGTAGTTTCTTTCCTTCATTACGCCCTCCACGTGAGACAGACTCAATCAGAGGCTACAGAAACAGAGAGTTCTTTCTACTGAGAGTCTCAGATGTTTAGAACCAGTTCTACACGCGTGGTTTCATCAACCTTCTGCTACCCAATCCACCTACTTCTTAACAGTTGTGCTGCAAAGCTTCCACTTTTGTCACATTTTCCAAAGAAATAACAACCCAGTTAGACATTACAAAATTAGAAGATTGATGTAGTAGCTTGGCTACCTTTCCTAAAATTATGTGAAACTCTTGTTTGTATGTAACCAGTCTATATTAAAGAGCATTCTGGTATATCCTGCTTCAGCACAGATCTGACAAGAACTTGGAGCTGCATTTAATTACTGTTTGCTAATAATGTTAGGAAAACACAGTAAAACTTTTAAGATCATAAATTGTAAAAATTTTATCACGAAGAAACACTGAAAGTGAAAAATAAAATCAAGGACATTAGATATTTCCATAATTTATGAAATAGGAATAGGAAGAAAATTCAGTGCGATGTTACTAAGGCGCAGACAGATATGAAATGCATAAAACCATACAAAGCGAAAGGTCCAAGATTAATTACACCAGAAAGAACTGATGAAGGTATTTTGGTTTTGATCAGATTTATTGCATGTGAAGTTGTATCACTGGAAAAAGTCAGGAATTAAATCATAAAATGTATATTTTACTGTTGAAATATGAGTGTGTAGGACTTAGTATTTACAGGAAAATTTCCTGAGAGGAAGCAGTAGCAAGGTTTAAGATCTTGAACAGTAACAAATTGATCCATGTATAGATAGATTAGGAAAATATTTTTACTACATATTTTTTGATCATCACAACATAAAACCTAGCAGAGACTTTCTATTATATGGCCTATGTGGTAATTCCTTCAGAGGCTTTGAGCTAATAATTTAAACTAGGCAGTAATGGTGGGGTGAAAGCTCTAGATGCCTGTTCTCAAATCTAACAGGGATTTCCTGCTAAAGTCAGCCATTATCAACATAACTATTAAACACCTGCGTTGGAGGTATTAATCAAAGCAAATATATAAGAAAAAACAGAAATATAAGAATTGGAAAGAAGAATTAAATTGTCTCTATTTCCAGGTGCTATAATAACAGATCTAAATTTCAAAAAAAAGAAATTAAAATCTATAAATATAAAAAATCTATAACCTTTGTATATATACAAACAAGCACTTGGGAAATATAATCAAGACAACTTCTTGATAGTATGGAAATATACTCCACAAATATAAACAACATATGAAGAAGAGTCTCTGCATCATTATTTGAAATAGCAAAACATTGGAAACAAACCAAGAATCTATTAAGAAAGGACATGGTTTTGAACAAACTATGGAACAGTCACCAAGTGGAGAGCTATGAAACTGTAAAAAAGAAAGAGGTAGAAATCTTTATGTACAAACATTAGCGAGATTTCCAGGGTAAGTTACAAACCAGTATGCAGAATAAAGTACAATAATTGTTGTGTTAGAAAGGAAGAGAAACAGGAATGCACGTACACACATACTTAATTTTGCAAAAAGTAACATTGGAAGGATATACCACAAACTAAACACATGATTATTTACATGGGTTAGGGTAAGCTGGAGTGGATACAGACAGAACTGAGTTTTCTCTGAGTGTACCTTTCTTACGGTTTTGACATTTGAGCTGGTTAAATATTTTACATATTTAAAAAGAAAAAAAAAATCAAAGTCCTCTGGTCATTTTCCATTTGTAAAACCCAATGATTAAGGTTTCCTAATTGTCCACTTAAAATAAATCAAGAGTGTAATCCTTCAAGGGAAAGAGATAGGAGAGATACTTATCAAACTAATTCCAAGCTGGTAAACACGATTTGACAGCAGGGAGTCTAAGGTATATGTCAACTTTAAAACAATAAGATATATATTTTTTAAGAAATAAAATATTGCCTATTTTGTCATTCCCATTTCTTATAAAGCAGTTTAAATTATTGTGGTATATTTTACATGCAATAAAATTTAAAGATCTTAAGTATCCAGTCAGATGACTTTTGAAAAATACTTTCACCCATAACCATCAGCCAAATAAAACTTCACTAAATATTGATAATACTGCCCCTGAGACAGACTAACTTCTATTATAAACGATCATTTCCTCTTCTTGAACTTCATATAAATGTATATATTTTTTATGTCTGCCTACCTTTGCTCATATAATGATATTTGATATTAATCTCTGTTGTGCACATCAGTAGTTGTTTATAATGCTGAGTAGTATTATTTTATATAAATATAGCACTATTTGGTTATCCACTCTCTTGTTGATGGAATTTTGGGTTGTTTCCAGCTTCCAGCTCTCTGAAAACAGTTGTTACGAACATGTTTTTACAAGTTTTTGTGAACATATGTTTTTATTTCTACTGAGTAAATACTCAGAAGTGGAGTTGATAGGTGAGAGGGTAACCGTATGCTTGTTGGTCAAAAAGCACAAGCTTCCAGTTATTAGATGAATACGTTCTGGGATCTAATATACAGCATGATGAATATAGTTAACACTACCGTATCATATACTTGAAAGTTGTTAAGAAAATAGATCTTAAATGTTCTCACTACAAAAAAATAATAGTTATGTGAGATGACAGATGTGTTAACTATCCTTTTTGTGGTAATCGTTTTACAATAGATATGTGTGTCAAATCATCACATTGTACATCTTAAACTTACACAATGTCATATGTCAATTATATATCAACAAAGCTGGCAGAAAGTAAAATAAAACATACATATGTATGAAACAACCCAACAGATTTGAAAAATTTCGGTATCATTTTTCATTTCCACCAGCAAAGTATGTGAATTCAGCTTGCCACATCTTCACCCACCCTTGATATTGTTAGCCTTTTTAATTTTAGCAATTCTAGTGTGTAGCTGTATTTCATTTTGTTTTAAATTACATATAACTGTTGAGTTACGATACTGAACAACTTTTGGGTGCTTACTGGCCATCTGTTTATCTTTATAAACTCTCCAAGTCTTTTGCTCTCTTAATTATGTTGTCTTTTTATAACTGATTTGTAGGAGCTCTTTACATGGTCCAGATAAAAGTCCTTTGCCAGATACATGTCATGTGAATACTTTCTTTTCAATACAGATATCCAATTTTCTAGGTCCAGTCGTTGACACAATTTTCCTTTCCCCATTTAATTACATTTGTGCCTTTGTTGAAAATAAATTGACCATATATATGGTGGATCTAGTTCTGGACTCTCTTCTGTTGTCTTGGTCTATTTGTTTATCCTCACACCTATACTATACTGTCCTGATTAATGTAATTTTACAGTAAGTCTAACACTGTGCCATTATATTAGCCACTGTCCTCACAGGATGATGAGCACATTTAGATGTTTCTCTCTTTGAACTTTCAAGCCTCTTTCATATAAACTTCAATATATCAACACATGAACTGACATAGATGACAGTATGAGATAGAGAATGAGAACAAATCCTTTCCAGACAAAAGGATGCGACTCTGAATCCTATCACACGGGAAATCCTTTCATGTTCTTTATATGTCATTTTCCTCACCTAATAAAATAGGGACAATACTACCTATCTCATAAAATTTTTGAAAGGTTTAACTAATAAGATACCATATTTAAAGTATCCAGTGAATTATTTGACATACGGAGTAAACCTACAATAACATAGCTAGCTGTAGACCCTATATTCAAAGAAAGTAAGGGTATACTATTCTTTGTAGAAATTCAAAACATGGAGACAATGTTGAATGACTGCCCTATTATTTTTTTAAGATTAGCAATTTCTTTCTTTGGAATATATTATCAATTACTTATAATGTACTACTTTATACTGTTTATGACAGAGTATTACATTTTTATGCATTATTAATTATTAATGATTGCTTTTGTAATATAATAATTATACACATTTATTGTTTTTTTCACAGTGTTGACAAAAGATAAGGACTTCGCTGTTTGTGCACATACCTTTTCAATATTTTCTCTTAGTTCTGAATTTCCCAGAATAGAAAATGAAACAAGCATGCACATCTTTATCAGGAGAAAACACAGCAATGTTACTCAGAGCATTTTCCCAATAGGTTTACTCTTTCATTGCTGTGTAATTAACCCCACATTGAGAATTCTATTGTGAATTCTTTTGCAGCAGCAAATTAAACATTTGACTTGCAGACTATTATGTTTCTGTGAAAGTGACTATCATGTCATTAGAAAATAGGCGAGCAATATTGTGAGTAATGAAGAGTTTTCAGGGAAGCTTTCAATGAAGCTAGAAGATTTGCCCTGGGAGAAAATACTCTGTATATTTCAAAGGCCTCACCAAAATCTCCAGCACAAAATCCATCAAAGTCTAATAAAGTAGCTTCATTAGCAATGATCAGCACTTTATTAATAATTTATTGTTTGGCAAAGGTACTGATGGGATTATCGTGCATCATTTTAGGCACAAAAGAACATGACTGTGATGCTCAACAAGGTGAACACAAAAGAAGTCAAATCTGTAGTAAACCAATTTGGTATCTTTAAAAAACATAACTAGGTATCCTTCCATTAACTAACAAAGCAGCATCCTACAACACTGTACATTTTACTAGGACTTTGCCGTTCATATCTAAAAATATGAACTTCAAGGCTACCATCTGATATCTTGAAAACATAGAAATACATTTTTCTGATCAAAAGTCCACATTAAAGGGCTTCCCTGGTGGCGCAGTGGTTGAGAATCTGCCTGCCAATGCAGGGGACACGGGCTCGAGCCCTGGTCTGGGAAGATCCCACATGCCGCAGAGCAACTGGGCCCGTGAGCCACAACTGCTGAGCCTGCGCGTCTGGAGCCTGTGCTCCGCAACAAGAGAGGCCGCGACAGTGAGAGGCCCGCGCACCGCGATGAGGAGCGGCCCCCGCTTGCCGCAACTAGAGAAAGCCCTCGTACAGAAACGAAGACCCAACACAGCCATAAATAAATAAATAAATAAATAAAAGAACGTGAATTTCTTTAAAAAAAAAAAGCAAACTGGGCTATTCATTTCAGTAACAGTCAAGTGGTCTTAGTTTGCATTCAATTTCCAATCAGTTTCTCAATCTATTTCATCTGAAGTCTTCACATTACCCACTATAAAAAATACCTATTTATTTATAAAAAAAAAAAGTCCACATTTAAGAATTTTCATAAAATGACCTATTTTAGTAAAACAACCCAAAACGAGCACCATCGGTGTCAACATGTGATATTAAAATTCTCATCCACAGAAAATGAGACTCCCAATGGACTTTAGAATATTTATAATGCCCACTGTATATTCATAATTAATTGTGAACACTGTATATGGAAGTCAATAGAACAGAACAGAACGGATGTCTGTTCTAAATCTTCCTCATATTCATTGACATTAGAGAGGGATTGGTGAAACACTGATGCTATTTGGCTAAAGGGACTGATAGAGAATATGGAGGAGGCAGTACCCGGGTCAGTAACTGAACTGTGAACCTGGTATACACCTGGGGAAAAAATGGAACTTCCCACTCTCACCACCTTTACAAAAGCCATTACTTTATGGATAAGGGTGCACTTCACCTTCTAATATAATGCTGCTACAGCTTGAAAATACAGGCATAACCCAGCTGTCTACCTAGAATGGCCTTTTACAAGACATGCTTTATAAAATCCTCTTATTTGTTTCAATGAATCTCCTCTTAACAGGCTGTCCTGCAACTTGGCTCCAGTTGGGCTGCACCGTCTCCTAATGGGCAGTCTTACTTTATGAACTTGAACAACAAGAGGTAGTGCGCTTCCTTCCCAATTAAACATCATTCAATCCCCAGAGACACGGCTCCGTTATTGTTCTAGTGTTTAACTACAGTATTTTAAAAAGGAAGGAGAACAACAGGATTTAAGCAAAGTAGAAGTTCCCGGCAATTTGAATCACTGGGTCTTCAGCAGGATTTTGATGAGAAATGAGAAACAGAAGTGGTCATTTCAGGGTTGTCATCTGTCTGAAATACAAGCCTGTATTCAAAGGCTATTTATTTATTTTATTGTTTAGGAAACAAATTAAAGTGCTCCGAGCCCAACCAGGGAAATTGTGTGTTAATTACACACAAGATTTCACTTCCTTCGCATACCATTCTCTAATACAACTGCTTATCCTGGAAATGGAGATACTCCGTGACCTTTTCTTAACCAAAGAGTTCTCTGATGCATACAAAAGACTCTGGATTACTATCATCTAGAAACTACTTAGAAAGAAATTATTCCTTCCTCAGGAAAAGTTTCATGTATCGCTTAGCTTTTAATGCATGTGTAAGTTATATGCCCCAGAAATTTCATGTATCGTTTTCAGTGGTGAAATCTTTTAAAAAACTCTCTGACTCATTAGTTTTTCAATATTATCTGTCCAGTTAATTCTTCAATGTGATCTGGAGGTTTCCACAAAGGCAAAATCACATGTTAAAGTACAGAGACATCTACTAAACAGAAGGAATCCCTTTGTGATGAATAATCTGAAGGCAAAAACCTTGACAAATATTAAAGAAAACAAAGTATCTCAACAGTGGTCAGTTCTACATTCTTGAATTAATGGAGAGGGCCAGAGGAAAACAGAAACCAAATTTAGTCATGTGTGTGCTTGTCTCAAGCAATAAATTCTAAACTTCCTATGGTTGGGGACATAAATATTCTATGGCCTTACTTTATCCCACTTTCTAATAGTTGGCTCTTAACTAATGTTTGCTCTTGCAATATATCCTTGAAATCTGTCCTCAACAACATGTGAAATTTGCATAATGAAAAGAATCTGAACATTTTGCCCAAGTGTGAAATACATTGTTATAATTGTTTCAAATCTAGATATTCTTAAATTCCCTTTTTAAAATAAATAAAACCACGTGAAACCTTAAGAGGGTCGGATCTACGTAATATATTTCTTTCAACTGATTACAGTTTCATGGTGCTCACCATTAATCTGCTGACCTTGAAGTGAACAATAGTCCCAAATGTGAAATATTCCTAAAATAAAATACACCATTTAGAGATGAGGAGTTCTAAATTCTACTTCCAGTTTTATTTAGCTAACAAATTGCATTAGCAGAGTTATATAGTAAACACTCAATTCCATCCTCGATATTGAAAGAGCTGCGCAAAGAAAAAAACTCATGGCTTCTCTTATAGGTGAAAACCTGCTTCGTTTGCCCTGTTTGGATACTTGGGCTCATATTTACTTGCCTTCAAGAAATGGTATACCAAAGCACTCTATTTTTGTAGAGCCTGTGAGGTACTTACTTCACTTTATACATTGATTTTCAGAAGTGAAAACCAGTCTTGGAGCCTCTCCTCTCTGAGGTTTTTTTTTTTCCTAGTTCATTGCTAAAAATAGAACCGCACTGCTGAGGGACTATGGTCACTGCTAGATGAGCATGGACAATATATCTGAGAGCTGCTTAACATGCAGAAGGGAACAATTCTTATTTCTCTATGAAACTCCACTGGGAAACCAGCACACAGGCAATTTTTCGCACTCTACTCGTTCTATAGCAAGGACACAAAAAGACTTGTGTTCTTTTCTAAATATAGAATGTCTCCCTTTCTTTCAGAGATTGCTGCCAAGATTTCTAGTTGTCTGCCCACTATCTGTTCTCTTTTTCTTCCTTACTAGAGCACCCTGATTTGGTTTGGGATAGCAAAGGACCCAGTTGAAATCCAATATTTTCTAGACTCATTCGGAAATGAGAGGTCACGTGACACCATTCTGGTCAAAGGAATGTAAACAGAAGTCATCGTGTGGGGCTTTCAGGAATGCTACAGAGGGAGACTCAGCTGGGGGCTCTTGTGCCCTTCACTCTTCATTCTTTCTCTGGCTCTGATCATGGGCATAGAACTTAAGAGTTACAGTCAATTTTTTTCAGCCATGAACAATCACCAAGAGCATCTGGGAGTTTGAGTTTCCAAAACAATGTCAGCATTGCCTATCTGTGGACTTATTTGGTAGGGTCAATGTTTGGGGGTTTTCTGTCCTATATGATCAGTATAAATACTAACTTACATGGATAAAATTCATCAATCTACCGAGTTAATCCTCTTCCAGCCCCTACCTGTCTCCAAGCCTGGAGGCTTTCAAAAGTCATCTGGAGGCTTGATTACATCCTTTTCTTCCTTCACAACCAGTCTTTCATTCACTCTTTCACTCTTCTTCTGTGGTCATACCTGACTTAGTTTCACCACTCACGTGACTGCAGCTCTAAGTCAAAACGTCGCAAATGAGAAAGATGATAAAAGTAAATTTTACTTTTTACTTAAAAATTAAAACAGAACATTCTTAAAAATTACGAGAAGCAGGAGGAAACAGAAAAAAAATTAAAATGAGGTAAATACTTTACCTTCACTATATTCCCCTTACAGTAAATTTACATGAGAGTATGACTCCAAATTCTAGAAGGATGCAGCCCAAGTACATAAATACCAGTGGCTAACAATGGCTCTAACAACAGCCTACTCAACAATAGCAAAGTAACCTAGAGTCTTAAACACACACAGGCACACATACACACACACACTTATCCACTAACACACACCCACCCCCCCAAAAAAAAGCCTGGAACCCGGAAGAGTGCAATAAAAACTAGTTTTTAAACATTTTAATATAATTTTAAAAGCCTTGGTGTGGGAAAATAGTGACACACAGAAAGTGTAACATTGATTAAATGTTACATATGATATAGATCTCTGGCATTCTAAATAATACCGTAAACTTATTTTTAAAGTGTTCTTATTCACTAAACAAATTATTTTCAGGAAACACAATACAGTTAGCCCATAAGTTCTTTAGGAGATTGGGTATTGTAAACATTGGAAAATGAAACTTACAGATGTGCTTTATTTATTATTATGAGCTATAATAATGGAAGCCAGTCTGAAGAGAGTTTCAAAATTATGTATTTCTGGAGGTTATGTCACTTGGATAAAAATAGGTTTATAGGAGTGACAGTCATAAGACTGGACTTAATCCTTTGAGGACTCAAATAAGAGCATAATTTAAGCGTGACAAGATTTAGAAATGAGGATTTTGTCCTCATTCATAAAAAAACTAAAAAATTAATAACTTAGTATCCAATTTTAGGCATATCATTAACAAAGTAGAATCCATTATCTCTGTTTTCTCACTTGTGACTTCAGGAGAAAGTGAATTTAACTTCTTTATTTTCAACGACTTTTAAACCGCTATAATAAAAAGGAAGTAAAATTTGAAGAAATTTTCTTAAGTTTTCAACGTTTATTCTGAAGAAATTTGAAAGAATATAAACAATAGGGAAATCATTCTCTACTGACAGTCATATAGGATGGTCCTCTAGTCTCATAAACCAAAAGATTAATTATTTCATATAGAATTAGAAGAGAAACCCCAGTTAAAATAATATGAAGCGAAAGTTGGTATAGAATGTAATAATTTATGGCACAATGTTTATTTTCTGTTCATAAGTGGTAGAGTGGGTCAACCCTGAATTTAAAAATAATTAATAAAGGAGATTCGATTGGCCATTGACAGATTTTGCTGTCTTTAACTTCTCCCTTTCAACAGTTTCCTTCTTGTTTTCTTATAAAAACCTCTTCCACTCTCTTATAACTAATACTTCACTGAACACTTGGGAATTTTCTATTTCTCCCTTTCCTTCCATAGCCAAAATCGTGTTCAGGACCACCATGCATGTGTATACAGTTTTGTACTTTGCACAAAGGTACTCAGCTGAATGGGCAAATCTCTGGCTGAAACTGAGCTCACAAATTGCCCACAAAGCTGTGAAAGGCATTGTCTCTGCAGAGGAAGGGAAGGACGTGGACAGAAAGGAACCCTCTGCACACCAACCCCTGAACTTTGAGGCTACATTTGCCAAGGGTGAGGGTCAACTTTTTTTCAAATTCAGACAGATATCCTGTAGCCTAGAAGCAGCCCTAGTCTTCAGAGTTGCTACTCCCACTGCAAATGGTTCTAACATTTTCAAAGGAGTAGTACCTATTAAAGTCAACTGTAACACAGTAAGGTGTGGGTCAATAATGAGGACAGACAGGTGAAATTCAGTATGTGTAGAACTGAGAAATAGAGAAGCAGGAGACACAGCATCACTCAGTATCTCTGAACTACACACAAGGGAATCAATGTTGATCCCTGTTTGAGATCATCTTTCCCAGTAAACCATACTATTAAGGAATAGTAGCATGGAGACTGTGTGTGCCTAATAATCCCTGTTACACTTTTGTAACTTCACCTAGAGTCTACCTTACTTGGACTTCTGATTTTCCTGTGGAGAATGACACACATGCCTCATATGGATTTGTAAGGTGCAACATTAGTGAAATTTTAATAATGACTAACAAATTATAAAAGAAAGGGAAAAATCAGATGATTTAAATTCACTATTAGTACTCAGTACTGTATTTTTCATGTTTGAAAGAAAACCATGTAAGGTGACCAAGAAAAACTGCAGTTGCGCTTTCTTGAAATGCATAATCTTACAATTAAACGAATCTTACAATTCGTTTATAATCACAAACGAATCTAATGATAAAGTTTCTAATGATATACTTGCTATTGAAATATAAAACACTTACACACAAATGTGAACTTTCTAAGCAAATGAAAGCTATATTCCTCACAGTGTTTCACAATTAACTTAGCTTACCTCTGGCCAGTGAAAGGGCAGATGGCTATCCTTTTAAAATCTCTAGGTGAACCATCTCTCAGAAAGGAAATGCTGGGTAGAGTACCCTATGTTCCATTTCAAACTGGCTAGGCAGCTATTTCCTTTTGCACTGAGAGCCACACCCCTTCATTTACAGAAAGATTATGTCAGAAAAGTCTGTCCCTCAGCCTGTAGATAAGAAGCCAGTACACAAAAGGGAGACAGAGAAGTGATGGCAGTTTCTAAAACAATGGTTCTTAACCTTATCAAATCCAGTGTCATGTTTGTATGAAAAAACATTTAACTCCCTTTTTATAAACCTGAAATAAAATTCATTACATTCTAATCTAAGCACAAAATTTAAACATCAATCATCTTAATACAATAAAAGGAAAGGAATTTATATAAACAATATATATTTCAATATGGAAATATCCAAGGTCTATCACACTATAAGACATAGTAGTCAGATGTTTTTCTCATACCTAGAATCACGGTGAATGTAATAGTTACATATGCAGATTGACACAAATGGGTCGTATTTGCCACTCAGATGCTATAAGGAACATTGTTATTTGTGATTTTATGAAGTGCTGAAAACTCATATTAATGATCTGAAAGAGTACCAAGTTTCCTCCACTTACACAGTTGTTGTATCTGGAAAATTACTGCGTATTAAAACTATGTGATATACTTTGAATTTATATTCAAATTCTAGTTAGGTTCTAGATTCAGATATTTCTAAACAGATTTTCCATTTGCTCGAATCTTATAGGCATTGGGTGGTGGGAAATTCTTTGTGGGGCAGGCCTGACATGTGGATGCCCAGATGTTCTAGCAGTCCTGATCTCCACCCTCAATGTCAATGCCACCACCCTCTTCATTATAACCAAGAAAAATACCACAGCAAATTTCCAAAATGTCCTCTTGGGTTCTGTTTTCTTTGAGACTCTCCCATCAGAGGGAGGAGAAAGAGAGCACTAATTCTTCCTTCTCCTCACAGCTATTGCTGCATAGACAATAAACTATATGAGGTGATTTAAGGGAAGATCCCTTATCAACAAAATGTTGCTTGCCCCTGCCAAGAACTGAAATCACATCTCTTATTAAACATCCAAGAGAAACTTAATGGGAGATACTGTGGGTCCTTCAGATTTCCCAACCTCGAGTTGAAACACCTGAAGTAATGGATATTTTCAGTGATAGAAATGATGAGTTAATAAATGAGAATCATAGTTCAAACGTTCTACATCCTACCTATAATGAGGTCCTACTATCTACCTAATTATTTCCCAGATCTCCATGACATGGTTACAGATATTAGACACTTCAAGACAGAGAAACGTATGACAACAAAGTGAGGTAATATGGTGGGGGGTGGTTTTAGTTGGAGGTATTAGAAGGCTGAATGAAGACACTGGAAATCATTTTAGACACAAGTTTGAGAAGGAGACAAAGACGAGGAAAGGAAGGGGGGGTTTCAATATGTCAAAGAATTTTGGTGCATTTTGTCAAGGGGTTCAATACTGTTGTCATTTTTTCTTTGACAATCCCCTTCTTGATATTTTTTTCCCTTTTCCACGCAGTATGGAAGAAGTTCATGTCAGGATCTTGAGTCATTCAACAGGAAGTAGTCCCCACCATCCATCCTGGATCTGTACAAGAACCCTCTACTTCTTTATCTATCCTTTAATATCACAGAGAATGTCTCATTTTCTCTTTTCTAGTTCATCTGTTAAAGTGAGTTATCTACCACCTGAGTTTTTGAAATGGGATTTTCTTCAGCAATTGAAGCTAAATCTATTTAGGCAAACTTTGAAACAAAGCAGGCATTCCACCAAATTAAAGATGGTAGAGAGACAGGCATGAAAGTGTTACACTTGGGGAAGTGAGACTCTTATAGCTACCCAGACGTTACAACAATGAGCTAATAGGAATAGAGTGAATAGGAATGCTAAGTCCCTAAAATCATGTATGAATTACATGTTAATTTTACACAAAGATAATGAAAAGAGAACTGACATTTGTGAAATACCTACATTGTGCCATTCACTATACTAGGCACTTTAATATATGTTATCTCACAGTTAACTCAATAGGTATTATTATTCCAATTATTTTACAAATGAGAAAACTAATGTTTGTAAATAATAAAACACATCTCTTTTCACAGACTTCTTTAACAGAGTCCCTTAGTTGAATCTGGGGTGTCTAATACAAAATCTATCACATTCAGACAGCAAATCAATATTTTAAAAATAACGGACAGACTAGATGAAGGAATGAGTGTGTTGATAAAAATGGATGAAAAAACTCATATACCACACATAGAATTTTAAAGAAAATTAATCATAAGCACAAAAGACACTCTGAGGTGTGCAGAGGTCTGTTGCAATGGGAGTTTAACGCATCTTCTAATATGAATAGATCAATCATAATCTTTCTTAATGATTTCAGAAATCCTTTTTAATTTAAAAGCCAGTAGTCAAAAGAGAGTTTTGACATCAGTAAGATGAAATAGCAAAGAACAGTGATCTTAAGCCATTTAGGGGTGGACAAAGCAGCTCCAAAGACCTGACTGGTCACTGAAATAATAATCAAAATAGTATATTTAATAAACGTTTATAGCCATTTCAGTACTCAGCATAATTTTACATGGTCTTTGGGTCAAGAAGACATGATATATGTAAGTTATTTACAAATATGTTTTTAAAGATTTTTTTAAATTATGTCACTTCAATGAGGTGAGTTTCATTTATAAAGAAATTTCAACTATTTGAACCAACAAATTTCAACTATTTGACCAACAAATTTCCTCATAATGTACACTAAATTAACGTTGACACCCCTATCAAACACACACACAGACATACACACAAATGTGTATCTTAGAGATACTGAGAATTAGACATGTTATTTTCCAAAATAAAAATGGACTCCAACATCTGGGTGTTCAAAAGTTATATTTCTTACTCGTACACTGCAATTTCCCTTAATATGTGTGAACAATATTGTCTGTACTGTTCAGTATCCAAGCTCATTTCATGGACATTTCCATTATTTCCTTATTTACAAATTTAATAGCAATATTAGAAGATCACTTGTACGAAAACTACATAGTAACACATTAAGCTCTCTCTCAGTATTAACAGCAACAAAACATTCAATAGCAAAAGTCAAGTGATTAAAAAATTTTGAGATAAAAACATGAATATGCCTAATAAATCTATGGTGGACTACCAACAATTCTGTATTCTTCAGACCTTTCATACCATTTCAAAATTCAATGCACAAAACACATTATATTTTTCAGAGAGTAAAGAAAGTTGGGAAATATCATTTCACACCTATTTCTTCATAGAATTCCCAGAAGAAAAATGTGAAAATGACAATGTGACATTTGTCATCAATTTACAGCTGACGTTTTAGTTTTAGAACTTGAGAATGTTTATTCTCTTAGGATGCTTTTCTTACATTCTGCCACACATCTGGCTTTAGTTTCATAATATACAAGAAATGTACTTTATAAAAACAAAATTCAACTGGAAAAAAAATGTCAGCATAATTTGCAAAAAAAAATTCTCACTATTAATATAGATAATTATGGTATTCTTGAAGAAATAGTGACATAATCCTTCAGTAATCTTTTAAAGAATTATATATTTAGGTAGAATGTGGTTTTTTCTCCCTTAATTTTTATAATTTACTTTTCAGTTTTAATTTTATTTATAGTTCTTTAATTTAAATTGGAATTACATGCTACCAACAGAAAGCATCCTTGGTCCTACCTTTTGGCAAACCACTAAGTTTGTGGTACAAAAAAATTATTATTGGTCTTTTTTATTTTTAGTAAAAAACTCTTCCACAAGTGTTTCTATGAAATTTGAGGCTTTGTTTTTAACAAGATTACATATATATTTCATCTTTGACTCAATAACAATGTGAAAAAGACCTTTAAATCATATTTTAATAGTAAAATTATGAGTAAACAAGAGGCTCACATTCCTCTTTCAAGTACTAAGTATTTCTTCATGTGTAGCAGAAGATGAAAAAGGAAAAAAAAAATGTACCAACAACATTTCATAAAAACAAATATCCCACTATGCTCTTAAAAACGGATGAAACATCCCTATCTTCCATGTGTCAGGTAAGTGGGTATTTAAATAACATATTATATTTTCCAGAAGTATATATTATGGTCTAATAGGATGCTTAAAGTTATACTTTTAGAGCAATTTCATGATTAAAAATTATTCACTCAATTATTTACTAGTTAGTCCTAAGAATGAATAAAGTTTCCAGGCAAATCAAAATGCAATACTCAGATTGCAGACTGTAGAAGTGCATTAGTTCTGCTTTGGTGAGACTTGACAGAGGATGCTCCACTGTCCAAAAAAGTCCAAAGAAAAATTAGGAAATAACTAACAGGGGAATAACCGGGTAGCTGGTATAGGTCACTCGGCTTGTATCTAACATTTTCTCCACCCAAGGTTTGAAAGTCTGTTTTTCTATAGTAATCACTTGTAAGTCCCATCATGAGAAGTAGCCGTGTATTTTCTTCTTAAATCACACAACACGGTGCCTAAGTGTTTCACCTGCTCATTGCGCTGACATTCACATCAATTCACCATGACAAATGACCCTATTTTGACATTTCAAGCAAACCACTGCCATGTAAACCAACATACATCCAACAGCGGAAACCAAATCGCTGGATATTGAAAGTGAGTGCTGGCCGAGGGGATAAACAAGTGTGAGGCTCTCAACGGCCTCCACCTGCTCCCAAGTTTAGAGAATGAGCCCATGTGGACATTATTAACATTTGTCAGGAGACCCTGCCTGCTAAAGAACGCAACCAAACCAGACCAAAGGAACCAACAAACCAACCTACTCACAGTTTTTGTGAACGAAATCCCTTGGGAGATCACAGCATGAACCTCCTTAATACCCCTTCCTCGGAACCCCTCTGAACCACACTAAAGTCCCCTAAACGTTGAAATGCAAGACTTACAGCAACAGTGTCATTGAGTCTACCTTTCCCACTGTAATCAGTTTCTGACATTCAACACCTCTTGAGGATAACTTAAGATATAAAATATATTAATAGTAATGCTTTGCAGTCCCCTTGGGAGTTGATTATATAAGAAAGATTGATCCTGATTGCCTTTTTTAAATGGAAAAACTCACTATATTGGCATAAATGCCACGTAATTTATGGGAGGATTACCAGACTATTGGTAGGCATCCATCATGCCCCATATAGTAATTTCTGGTCGTCTACGATGTAAAAATCACACTCAATTAGTATTAAGAATGGCACAGAACACGCTGATCAATCTCGTTCACCTTATCAGATCTTTTTCTATACATCTACTCACATAGAGAAATGTTTTTCTATTTATAAGTTGAAATAATATAAAGCAATAATAAATAATAAGTAATTTTATGTCAGTAAATGAATATGTGCTTTACAAGCATGACATCAACGTGGAGTTATCTGCATATCAGTAAACAATATTTTTATTATGATACTGGAACAAAAAAGTGCATACACACACTTTATCAAACATGAGAAGAGTATTCTGGTAATTGAGATTAATTAGATGGATTTTGGTAGGATTCTACCAGTCTTAACAGAGAAAGGCAAGAATTCTTTCTTCCTTTGTGATAATCTATAATAATGACTAGCTTTACTTAGAAAGCATTATTTCTAGTCTACTATCAACAGCATAGATATCTTGTTATTATAGTTTCGTTTAGCATACCTCTAGAAATCTCTACAACCTGGTTACCTCACTTTCTAGGACTTGATCTTCCTAATCTTTATAATAATATTGCTAATACATAACATTAGTTGAGAATTTGTTCTTGGTAAAGCAATTTGTTAAGCATTTTAAATGCATGATATTATTTAAACTTCGTTAGAACCTTGAGATTCTATCCCAAACTCCTGTTAGAGATAAAAGCAAGACTGAGGTTTGGAAGAGACTCCATTCTGTTCTGACTGGAAAGTCTAGGAAACTAGAATCATAGAATTTTTTTTTAATTGTAATGGGCTTTAGAGATAATCTAGTTCAATTCCCTAAAATTTTAAATGCAAAACTAAAATTTAGAGAGATTACAGAAATTGACAAGACTACACAACTAACCCATTTACCTACACTTTTTGCATGTTTTTCCCCAAACTATATCACAGATGACACTACTGTACCTTCTCTTTACACACAAAATATTTAATAGTGTGATATAATGATTTTATTTTTTTTTCCCATTTTCCCCATTTAGAGTGTGCTTCTTAATTTCAAAATAAACAAGAAGTTTGTTATGGCATCTTTCATTATAGATTCCAAGTTTAAAACCTTGCTACTCAATGGGCAGTTCATGGACCTCTCTCAACATCAGCATCATATGGGAGCTTGTTAGAAATGCCACATCTTAGGTCCCACCCCAGACCTACTGAATCAGAATCTTCCAGGTGGTTCATGTGCATAATAACAGGTGGAAAGTGCTGCTTTCTGAAGTTCTTACTTCTTTTGCATCAACTTCCTCAATATCAGCCCCAGTAATGGCCAGTGTTGACTAGTATTCAAGGGCCAACAACATCCATGTATAAACTCTTGTTGGCCAGTGTTTTAAGTATACTGATCAACTGCTTAAAAGCATACTTTTGCATAGACTATAATCTGAGATAAAGATGATAATTTGAGATATAGACACTGCTTGGGTTTGTTACAGACACACAGTCATCTAGCACTTGCAGGCTGTGCTTTATGTCAAATGTGAAGGTTAAGCCCTTGATGTATGGTCCATGTCGAAAAGTTAAGCTGCAAAGATACTGAAAGTATAAAAACATATATATCAAGTTCTATACTGCTCTCTGTTTAAATTGGCATATAACTCAAATTCTGAAATAACCTTATTTTAATACTATATTCCTTAAAAACAAACAATCGGTATGGAATTAATTGTAATAAGAAAACAAGGTACATTTTCTAACAATCCTTGGACTTGTAGCGTTTATAAATGCATACATCTTTAATAAAACCACTATCCACCCCAAAGTATACAACAATCCAACTAACTGAAATCTTACTAAGATGAGAAAATCTTTGAAGTATAGAGCACAGCAATGCCAAAGGTCAGTACTTAAGAATATGATGCATATTACCATTAATCACATTAAAAATAACTACAAATATCCTGTAATTATTGAGTTAAAATACCAATATGACATATTTTGTGAAAGTATGTTATAATTACATTCAATATTATATACTTCTTTAAAGTCTGCTATAAACAATACACTTTGAAATGTATGTTATTGAGGAAACTGCCTCTTATAAATGACTGCTATTTCAATAGCATATATATATATATATGTGTTAAATGATCAAAGTTATTTCTCTCCTTAGCAAAATTCTCTAAGCTAAATATCATTGAATTATTAGAATACTAGTACTGATGTTTCTAAATGAGTCTGGAATGATTGCTCATGTAGACAATACTGTCCAGGAACAAAATAATATTTTTACATAATGAAACAAATGTTCCTTTTTGATATTAAAATTATTTAGGCAACACATATTGACTACAGTGCAATTATAAAAATGGAGATAAATTTCTGAAAATCATATACATATAACTATATGTTAAAGCACTTAGTTCGCTTAACATTTCTACCACTTCCTCAACTGTTAAAAATTAGACTTTAGTTAAAAATGTTTTGGATTTACTATTGTTCAGTTGTTCTTGATTTCTTTTGGATTTAAATGTGTTTTGTGTCAATGTATTAAACAATGAATTTAATTTTCAAAGAGAAAGCAGAATTTAACTTCTTTATGCCTAATATCTCAGGGTCTGGTGAGAAAGAACAAGTTCTTTGATATAAAACAGTCATGAATATTTTCTCTTATTGCTAATTTTTATTATTTGAAGAGATGGGGACCAGTGATTTTTCTCTCACTAGTGTAACCCAGTTTCCTTCGACCTCACCTTCTATCTTCCTGTTTGATGGGAACAGGCAGAAGAAGAGGCACACAGATGATAAAAAACCATGAGAGGAACTCTGGACTTGTTTTAAATTTCCCAGAGGTAAAAACAGAATGTTGACCTTTTTCACTCTCTCCTCTCCTTTGTCCTTCTTTTTCTGTAAATGAAATTGGAAGTCCTCCTCCCTTTACTGAAAAAGAATATTCAAAATTTGAGGAGAGGAAGAAACAAATATTTTCCAAGTTGGTTGAAAAGACTACATACTAATAAGTCTTTAAGTCTCTACAGCCAGGGATTTGGAAATTGGAAACTGTGAAAATAAATATCTAATACATATATTCTACCAATGTCAGACAGAAAGTGATGAATAAAGTCACCTGGCCTGACTCAGGCTGGCTACAAGGCAGGGCCTGTACATGGCCCAAGGGCTCTCCTGAGCCCCAGGGAAGAGAATGACAAGAATTCACTAGGAACTACTGACAGGGCCTTAGACTATGTCTCAGAATATAATTTTCCAGTGACCAACTTTCTCCAGCATTTTTGTGATCCTATCATTTCCAATTCCTACCTTCCTGTAGCAAAACGTAACTTTTAATTTTGCCTGGGCCTTTGCAAGGCAATTATGTAGCTTTTATTTTTTTATTTAAAGTTTTTTTTTTTTTTTTTTAAATAAATTTATTTTTTAAAAAATACCTGAATTATTAGTTCCTCATAAGCTCACCAGCATGGGAAGGACTCTTCTACACCCATTCTGCGTTTGCAGACACATGGATGTGCCCACAGACACAGACCATACGAGTTCCCGTGTTTCTAAGCATAAAACATAGTATGCTGTACGTATAACTTCGTAAATAGCACTTTTCTCTTAATAATGACTTAACGAATGGATGTCACCCCGTACAGAGCAGCTCCAATCACCATCGTGATTATGTGCTTCTTTTTCTGCACATGCACATGTTTCCTTGGGAAAATGCTTTAGTATAAGTAAAGTTGCTTTCTAAAAAACCCTTCAGGACAGAGCCCCTGTCTCCAAAGTCTTTACTCCAGGGCTTACCACAGTGATCTATTTTCAAAAGACCCTTAAATGTTTCCATTGACAATGAAAAAAAATGTCTATAAACAATTTCAGCTGAACCTCCAAATATACTGAGCACTGATTTTCAGGGTCTAAAAATAATATCACTGTTTGATTTCCCAGCTTTCTAGCTATTTGGATAGTCACATTCAAAAATGAAAAAAAAAAAAACCTGTCAAATTTCTTTTTATACTTTCCATCACATTTCAGAAAACAAGCTTTATACCATCTGCCCATATGGCTGACAAGTTACAGTAAAAATGTTTATGCTTTTGGATATGTTCCTCGTGCCCACAAGCTCTCTAATTTGCAAATGTTGTGGTTTTTCAGAAACATTTGTGAGTAAGGTAATTGAATACCTACTACATTGTAAAACAGGCTCTCCTAAATAGATTAATTATTTTACACTGCTTGAATAATTTCTCTCTTACTTTTTAACATGAGCATACTTTTAAAATAAATGACTCGAGTACTAACATCGCTGTGTGTAGAGTATAGCTGTACTTATATTGTTATATAACAAATGATATATCCAATTAATATAAATGATATATGCACTACTTCTTTCAATTAAGTCTTTCTTAATATATTTGAACCATATTGTTATCTCACTTTTTGACCATTTACATGTGGTATTATGTGAAAATTAAATAAGATACCTTTGCTAATTATTCCAAATGTGTCAGCTTCCCAACTAAATTATGAAATAAATGTCTGAGGCAATTACACATAATTTTGCAATATCTACATAGTCTAGTCTAGTATTACAGAAGCTATATAATAAATATTGAATGCATTAAAAAATAACAAAATTACTAAGATTAATCTACCATCATGTGCCAGTCACTACATATCCTGTATTTAATCCTTCTAGCAAGACTTTCATGAAGGTACTGCTATTTCATCATTTTAAATATTAGAAATCTGAGGCTCAAAAATTTAGATAATTTGTCCATGGTCACTGAAGAACTAAGCCAACAACCAAACCCAGTCTTTCTGACATGAAAGTCGGTGCTAATAACCACTATAAGATATTTTCCACAAGAATATGTAGATTCTTTTAAAGAAACATTCACACTTTTACCAAATTAATGTCAACACATTTCAGCAGGTATCCAGTAGAAAAATAATTTTCAGCAATGACTACAGAACATTTTATGACAGTGATCTTCATTTTAGGAGCTTCTAGGATGAGATACCCTTTCATAGTAAAGGACTATTTATTTCACATACTTAAGGAGATTAGCTTTGACAATAGAGGCCTCTTACCGTAGATAATAAACAGTTAGGAACCCTGCCATTTAGAAGACCCATAGTATTGAAACTCACAGGCGGTGAATACATACATAAATATATAAATAAATAAACACATACATACATACATACATACATACAACACCCACATATAGTATTCTGATTTTTATTTGCTTCAGTGAAGTCTGCCTAGCCAAATCTGCCGTTTTACATTAAATCAAGGTAGATTCCAACTACTTCTATTTTATATAATCAAGTAATGACAACTGTAGAAAAACAAAACAGCAAAACAGAAACAGATAAAATTTTCCATAATATTTAAAGACTGAATATACTTTAAAAATGGCAATTAAGAAAAACCTTATCCCCACCCACGCTACATCCAAATCTATGCTGAGCATTCTATGTGTAGTAATGTATATACTTTCTTCTTGAACATCTTTATTGGTGTATAATTGCTTTACAATGGTGTGTTAGTTTCTACTGTATAACAAAGTGAATCAGCTTTACATATACATATATCCCCATATCTCCTCCCTCTTGCGTCTCCCTCCCACCCTCCCTATCCCACCCCTCTAGGTGGTCACAAAGCACCGAGCTGATCTCCCTGTGCTATGTGGCAGCTTCCCACTAGCTATCTATTTTACATTTGGTAGTGTATATATGTCCATGCCACTCTCTCACTTCGTCCCAGCTTACCCTTCCCCCTCCCCGTGTCCTCAAGTCCATTCTCTACGTCTGCGTCTTTATTCCTGTCCTGCCCCTAGGTTCTTCAGAACCATTTTTTTTTTTTTGGATTCCATATAAATGTGTTATTGGCAGATAGTGAAGTTCATTCCTAGAGTGTAAGATTTTCTCTTTTTTTAAAAAAAATTATATGTAACTCACATATAACACCGTATTCATTTCTGGTGTACAACATACTGATGAGATAGTTGTGTGTAGTATGAAACTCACACCACACCGAATCTCATTAACATCCATCACCACACAGGTACAGAATTTGTTTTCTTGTGATGAGAACTTTTAAGAGCTACTCTCTTAGCAACTTTCAAATATGCGACACAGTGTTATTAACTAGGGTCACCACGCTGCACATCACATCCCCAGGACTTATGTATTCTATAACTGGAAGTTTGTACCTTTTGACCCCCTTCACCCATTTTGCCTTTGTCCTCAACTCCCCACCTCTGGTCACCACCAATTCTCTGTAACTATGCACTTGATTTATTAATATATTGTTTTTTAGGTTTCACATATAAGTGAGATCATACGGTGTTTCTCTTTCTCTGACTTATCTCACTTAGCATTATGTCCTTTAGGTCCACCCATGTGTCACAAATGGCAAGATTTCAATCTTTTTATGGCTAAATAATATTCCAATATATCCTTGATATATATATATATATATATCACATCTTCTTTATCCATTCACCATTCAATGGACACTTAAGTTGATTCCATATCTTGGCTATTGTAAGTAATACTGCAGTGCGTATATCTTTTCAAATTAGGTCTTTTCATTTTCTTCAGGTAAATACCCAGAAGTGGAATTGCTAAATCATATGGTAATTCAATTTTTAATTTTTTGAGGAACATCCATATGGTTTTCCATAGTAACTGCACAGATTTACACTCCTACCAACAGTGAACAAAAGTTCCCTTTTCTTCGCATCCTCACCAACCCTTGTTAGCTCTTGTCCTTTTGATAAGAGCCATCCTAACAGGTGTGAGGTGATATCTCATTGCCCTTTCGATTTGCATTTCCCTTATGATTAGTGTTGCTGAGCATCTTTTCATGTACTTGTTGGCTGTTTGTCCTCTTCAGGAAAGTATTTATTCAGATCTTTTGCCCATTTTTAATCAGACGGTTTGGTTTTTTTGCTATTGAGTTGTATAAGTTCTTTATATATTTTGAATATCAACCCCTTATTGG